>NC_134587.1:7487500-7802500 GCF_037038515.1 Microtus pennsylvanicus
TGGTCCAGCCTTCCTCGAATTCTTTGTCCTCCTAATCGCTGCATTAAAGGCCTAGAAGAGTTCATTTAAACTAACTATTAATATTGGACTTGGTCCCAGGTGGAGCCAACACCCAGCAGTCAGGAGGGGAGGGCTCGCCTGAAGAAATAAATCAGCTCAGCGAAGCAAATTATTACCTGACGCTTGATTCAGATGAAATTGCTAATTGATATTCTGGTCCCCTGGATAAATTAATTCGCCTCTCGTGGAAAATAGTTTCTTCTTGAGAAGTCGCTTGCCCCTTTCCTTCCCCACCAACCTTTGGCTCTCAGTTCTAGGTTCAAAGTGATCCAGTTCCCGGGTCCCATGCTTATGAGTTCATAGTTCATGCTAAGAAAAACAGACAAAAAGAAATCCTGATTCGGCACGCGTGTGGAGTAAATGATGGTCGCACTGCCGAAGGGTTTCCACCTTGCTAACAGAAAGATTCCCAAGTGTTTATCTCACTTCCTCACTCCACTCTGTACTTCTATATCCATCTAATACAAAGATAGAAATGAAAATGAATTTATATATATGCAAAAACCTTTACCAAACTTTAAATTGTGTTCACGTTCTGATCATCTTTAGAATATAGGTAAACCCTGCAGTCATCAACTCCAGGTGGAATGGTGTGTTTGTGACTTTCTGCCTTCTCATTGCAGGGTCACAACATCTTCGCTAATTTGTCCTCCAAGGAATACAGTGACCTCATGCAGCTTCTGAAGCAGTCGATACTAGCCACCGACCTCACGCTGTACTTTGAGTAGGTATTGGAACTTGGTCTATTTGACAGATGGTTACTAACGCTCCATCTTTAATTAACATCTGGGTCCATACTAAATGTTGCATTAAATTATTCCAGCTTTGCTATCTGTCCTTCCCTTAGCTAAACTCAGCTCATTGGGACAGTTTCTGCACTCTAAAAATAATTCAGGATGCTAGTGACCAATCTGAAGTCTTCCTTATGCTGATGAGCCTTCTTTGGATCTCATGACTCTGAAGCCAAGTGCTACCGGGGATATTTCATATGCTGCCTACGACAGCTATTTCCAATATTATTTGTTTCTGTAATGGTGCTGACGGTGATGATGAACTATGGTGCTGGAAACCTAACTCTGGTCTTCTGCATGAACAACAGTCTTAACCACTGAGCCATTTCTCTGACCCCACTTTTCCCTTGCACTATTATCTTTCAGTTCTCCCCTATAGCACCTGTCTGCCTTGACCATACCTGACTACATATTATCCTTTGAAACAATGCCATGTCCCTTATACCACAATCACAGCATATCATCATCGTTCCTACGTAGAATCCCATCCCCACGCCTGCTCCACCCTCTGTCTGAACTGACTCATCCTTTTGAGTCCTACTGGACCTTCACACCTCATCAGTTATAATTAGGTTCAGTGTAGGAAATAGAAAACCCAAAGCAGCAGTTCTCCGCTGCATACAAGAAGCACAGAGACCCACCCACTGAGACAGTGGGGCTGATCTATTGGGAGCTCACCAAGGCCAGCTGGACTGGGACTGAAAAAGCATGGGATAAAACCGGACTCTCTGAACATGGCGAACAATGAGGGCTGATGAGAAGCCAAGGACAATGGCACGAGGTTTTGATCCTACTTCATGTTCTGGCTTTGTGGGAGCCTAGCAAGTTTGGATGTTCACCTTCCTAGACCTGGATGGAGGGGGGAGGACCTTGGACTTTCCACGGGGCAGGGAATTCTGACTGC
Organism: Microtus pennsylvanicus; assembly: GCF_037038515.1. Classification (NCBI taxonomy): domain Eukaryota; kingdom Metazoa; phylum Chordata; class Mammalia; order Rodentia; family Cricetidae; genus Microtus; species Microtus pennsylvanicus. The sequence continues at coordinate 7,489,256 of NC_134587.1, forward strand.
TCTTTGGACTGGAGAGAGAGGGGGAAAGGAGTGGGGGGAGGGGGAGAAGGGTGGGAGGAGGGGGAGGGAAATGGGAGGCTGGGAGGAGGCGGAAACTTTTTTCTTTCTTTTTCTCAATAAAAATTTTTTTAAAAAAAGAAGCACAGAGACCCACAACCTGCTGCTGGTGTAGTGGCCAATGAAGTCCTCACGGACCAGGTCTCTTCTCTCTTCCTATGACGTCGGTTATACCTGTTAGTCAGGGACAATTGCTCAAGTCCCAGTGCGGCTGCTCACCTTCAGGTCAACAAGAAGATGGGATAAAGGAGGAGGCCAGCGGTAGCTCAGGCCGTCTTCCAAGGCGCTCCGGAAGCTGCCACTTACTACTTCCGCCTACATTTCACTAGTCAGAATTTGGTTTCGTGGCTACATCTAGCATCGGAGAGTGTAGGGAAGGAAGACCTTGCTCTAGTGACAGTGGAGAGGGCAGGAAGGGATATTAGTGCAGACAATGGGCCGTCCATGCCTCAGGCATTTACTACTGGATTATTGCACGGGACAGTGGACGGAGTAAAGGCTGTGAGTATTAGTGGCCGGGATTTATATTTCCTTCTGTCATCTCCATTAAGTCAGGCGACGGGAAAGTTCACTCTCCCTCCTCCTTGGGATTCTCATGATATGTCATGTCTCTAAAGGGTCAAATGGAAAAGGAGAGGGCACACCACTACTGACAAGAGTAGCCTATGGAAGTGGCTGAGTGAGGTGGTAGATGACCCAGCTGGGTAGCCATAAGGGGCAGGGCTCTCAGAGGAGGAGGGCACTGAAGAGCGGCCACTCAGCAGCGCTTTGGTGAAGCTTCACGCCCAAAGCGCCATGAAAGGTGGACGTGGCACTCAAATCTTTTCTTTTTTTTGCTTTACATTTTTTTTCATTTTGTAAACCAACCCCAGTTCTCCCTCCCTTCTCCTGCCTCCCCGCCTCCCCTCACCCCAACCCCATCCATTCTAAAGAGGTGGTAAGGCCACCCGTGGGGAATCAACAAAGTCTGGAATATGCAGCTGAGGCAGGACCAAGACCCTCTCTGCTGCATCAAGGCTGAGCAAGGTATCCCTCCATAGGGAGTGGGCTCCAAAAAGCCAGTTTATGCACCCAGGATACGTCCTGGTCCGACTGCCTGGGGCCCTCCCAACAGATCAAGCCATGTAACTGTCACCCACATTCAGAGGGCCCAGTTCAGTCCCATGCAGGTTCCCCAGCTCTCAGTCCAGAGGCCGTGAGCTCCCACTAGCTCGGGTCAGCTGTCTCTGTGGGTTTCCCCATCATGGTCTTGATCTCCCTTGCTCTTACGAACCCTCCTCCCTCTCCTCAGCTGAACTCCAGGAGCTCAGCCCAGTGCCTGGCTGGAGGCACTCAAATCTTAGACAAGGAGATTGCCCGCTACTCAGTTTACAGAGCACTGAGAAGCCCTCCCCCACTGGGAGCCAGCTTGTGTGTCTCTCCAGGAAAAGCCCAAGAAATGAAAATGGGGGTTCTGCCCTGGGAAGAACAAGCAGGTCTCAAACAGAGGGGTTCAATGAGATGAACCAAGACTCTGGATTTTCTCAAATGAAAGCCCAGAACCCAATCACTCTGAAGTTTTAAGGGGGTCTATAAACCACATGCCAAAGCTGTCAGCTTCAAAGTCATAATAAACAACTGGTGTGTGTGTGTGTGTTTAACCCATTAAATTTTGGAAAACACTTAGATGGAATTTTTTTTTAATCAAAAACTCAAATTTAACCAGACTTTCTTTTATAGTGAACCTCCCTCCTTCTCTCTCTCTCTGTCTCTCTCTGTCTCTCTCTGTCTCTCTCTGTCTCTCTCTCTGTCTCTCTGTCTCTGTCTCTCTCTCTGTCTCTCTGTCTCTGTCTCTGTCTCTGTCTCTCTCTCTCTCTCTCTCTCTCTCTCTCTCTCTCTCTCTCTCTCTCTCTCTCTTCTTAATTAGTCTTTTAATTCTTGACTGGGACACACAAACAGTTAACCAAAGATCAGAGAGGCTTTGTTACCTCTAATGAAAAACAGACACCAAAACAGAAAAGAAAAAGAAAAAGCACCACAGAGAAAACCCAGTTGTTCATCCATTAAACAATAATAGGCTGCTTTAAGGAATAGCAGGAGGAGGCATGACGAAGAAAGCACTTGAAAATGGAAGCGTGATGGTTACAAGAAAAACGAAAGCTTCAGGAGGATCAGTCAAAAGACTAAGGGCAACAAGGCTCACCTGTCTCGCAGGCCTTTTGGAGCTCTTAGGTTTGCTAACCATACACCTGTTCTCCATCTCACAAATACAGAGGTTTACATAAAGGACCCGTGAGATGGTCGGCAGGTAGAAAATGTAGGGGAGACTGCTTGTTCGTTTCCCGGTTTCCTTTCTGCCTTCCTAGACCCGAATAATCACACAGAAGCCATGTTAGTCACAGCACTGTTCGACCAATGACTCAGGCATATTTCTATTAATCTGTGTATGGCCAGGAGGCTGTGGCTTACAGGAAAGGTCCCTCTCCTTCCGCAGCTACATGCTGTCTCCCAGGCTCCGCCCACTCTCTCTTTCTATCTCTGTTCGCATTTCCCACCTGGCTTTACTCTGCTAAGCCATTGGCCCGAACAGCTTTATTTGTCAACCAATAAAAGCAACATAGATACAGAAGGACTTCCCACGCCAAGAAAATAGTGACTACTCTAACTGGCTCCCTGTGTTTGATCTCCAGAATGCACATGCTAAAAGAGAGAACAACTTCTTCAGGTTGTCCTCTGACCTCCACGCATGGACCATGGCAAATGTATGCACACACGCACGCACGCACGCACACACACAATAAATGTAAAAGAAATTTTAAAGAATCTTATATACTGTGCTGTCCACCTTGTTTTGGAGACAGGGTTTCTCATTGGCTTGAACTTACCAAGTAAGCTAGACTGGCAGGCCGGCAAGCCCCAGGAGCCCCCTCTCTTTAGCTTCAGGACTGCAAGTGAGCCTCACCACACCTAGCTTCATAGCATGGGGCCTGGGACCTGAACTCAGGTTCCCATGTTTATGTGATGCGTACTTTATTATCTCCCCAGCCCAAAAATACTGATATTGTTAAAATAAAAAATGTATATTTTAGAAGCCCCAGGCTCTGTTGCTAGCTAGCTGTGTGTCATCAAACATGATACTTCCCTCTGAGATGCCTTCCTTCGTGTATAGAGTGGCAATAACATACTGTGCATATATTAAACATCTTATGAGTGGTGACGACGGCCTCATTGCTTTACAATCTACTTATCCCACATGTTCCGTGGCCCTCAGGATACCTTTACTATCATGGCCTCCCATCTCTTTCTAGACTGATAGTCCTGGATTAGGATTTATGAGAAATCCATGGCACAGGGTTTTTTGGTTTGGATGTTTGTTTTTTGTAGTTGTCTTGTTTTATTTTTTTTCCTGTCTGGCATTTGCAGGATCTTGTGTTAATTTTTTTCAAAATAGAAGCATTTTCTAAACCAAGTTTCCAAGTAACTCTTAAAGGGACAAAGAGGGGGAAGCCACCTTCAGCTCCATTTATCAAGCTGTGTCCGGGATGTGAGGAATCACTGAGTGCTGCGGGAACACCGACAGGGAAGTTGGTTGGGAGTCCTTTGCTCATTACTCTGCTCTTATCTTGACGTTGCAGCCCCAGCTAATGTTCACTGACTCCCACAGAAGTGCCTTGCTCCTCCTGCCAGCATGATTGTCTGTGAGGTTCTGAATAGCTCATTCTCTAATCTAGAGCTCCAGGGGACTGATCCGCACGCTGGTCTGAAGTTGTGTTAAAGTATGGCCGTATTTCCAGTCCAAACGATCCCTCAGGTTAATGAGGAAGAAAGAGCTTACTATATACACCGCTATCCAGGTGCTTGTATTTCACCAGTCAGAGAACTGGAAGGCATATTGGAGATGCCACCAGTCACTTCGTCCCCTCTCTTTTGCAGACCAGGAACTCTTGGTTGAACTGTATTGCTTGGGTCACGAAAGGAATTATTGGCAAAATCTGAACCCATACTCCCTGTTTCAGGGTGTTTCCCACAGCCACCACATCCTCTCTCTAACAGATGAGTCAAGAAAGAGTTCCATCTGAACTGTAGCACATTCTACAGCAACACGACCCAACTTAGGGAATGTCAGTTACCTCAACTGATTAACTGACTTGGTCCCCTAAGCTCTTTCCCAAAATGCAGTTGGAGGCAAAGGCCTGCATTCATTAAGTATAATTTTGAAAATAACACCAAGGATGACAGTGGGGTGAAGAGCTGGGTCCAGGAAGCTCCTGTGAGGCTGTATCCCTTGCTGGCCATGACAACGGTCAGCCGGGCTGGAACCTAAAGGGATCACCTGAAACATCTCATAGGTTGTATCTCCGAATTGGCCTCCAGCCTCCATCCTCATGAGCCTAAATTTGCCCCAAACCTCACAAACTCCCGTGCATTTCCAAGCTGTACGTCCTCGGGGCCTGGAAATTCCCACAGCAGCTGGAGAATGGTAGGGCCAAGAGGATTCAAGGGGTCCCCTCTGACTGATTCTAGAGGTCTAGTTACCATTTGTCCTTCTGCCCTGACTGCTCGAATGAGACTTCATGGTTGACGCGGGTGTGGTGTCACAGGCCCGTGATCCCAGCACCTAGGAGGCTAGAGTAAAGTGAACTTGAAGCCAGCTGGGCTACATAGAAAAATAAAGTAAAAATAAAAAAAAAGCTATGGCAGGATTGATCAAACTATAAAGAAAGCCACTCCAGAAATGATCAAATGGACAGGAAGTGGATCCCACCTTTAGAGAAGGCTTCACAGTTCACACTTAGGGGCAAGAATCCCTGTCATGATCCAGAAAGGGAAACACATGAGATACATAGAATTGTATAGACACCCAAGCAACCACAAGATTCGTGATTTCATTTCCAACGGCTTTGGGAATCCTCGTGCCTGAATGCCACAAGCAGCACAGGAAAGGACCGTGGGACTACAGCCCAAGAACAAACCAGTGAAAGCCTTGCTGTGGACAGCTAGCTTCTCACTCTACTGCTGGGTTCATTATTCAGTCTGACTTTTCAACTCACAAAAACTCGGCTCTTGCTGATCGGTGTTTCGGTAATTGACTTCCTGTGCCTGGTTCCGAGTCCTCCGTCGAATAATACTTCTCTAATTAAATAATCTTTTCGCCAGCACAAGCAGAAATTAGATCTGCGTCGGGAGCCAGCCTCATGTCACTTTAACCTTTCTCCGCCTTGGTTTTCTCGTCAGAAATAGGAGTTGGGGCGTTCTACCCAGGCCCATTTGCCAGGGGCCCAGTGTGACAGTCAACGGAGATTACCTATAGGAAAGAGCTCTGGTAATTTAACGCACTTTATAAAAAAGAAATCATTCAGCCAGAAACTTCATAAAACACGCGCCGTAAAAGATGACACTGGCACGGGCAGAGAGAGGGAGAGAGCTGCAGTCGCAAATGTTAAAACTCCAGAGATGTTACTGATGCCCCGCGGTATCTGTGCTGTTTCCAGCCAGCAAAGAGGAGCCATTGCCTCTCCAGCAATTAGTGATGGAAACAGCAAGTGATATGTCCCCAGTTCTCACAGAGGAGCTAGGCACACACATGACCTGTTTGACTCTAGAAGCAGTCAGAGGAGACAGGTAGTCTTCTGAAAGATAAAGTGTGTTGTTAGGTTTTTATTTCGTGTATGTGTCTGTCTGAGTGTGTGTGTGCGTGCACGCAGGTGCATCTGTGTGTGTCTTTGTGCGTGTGTGTGTCTTTGTGCATGTGTGTGTGTGTGTGTGTCTTTGTGCATGTGTGTGTGTGTCTTTGTGCGTGTGTGTGTGTGCGTGTGTGTGTGTGTGTGTGCGTGTGTGTGTGCGTGTGTGTGTGTGTGTGTGTGCGTGTGTGTGTGTGCGTGTGTGTGTGTGTGTGTGTGTCTTTGTGCATGTGTGTGTGTGTGTCTGCAAGGAGGGCAGAGAACAACTCGGTGTGGTCCGTTCTCTCCTTCCACGTTGTGGGTCTGAGAAATCAAACTCAGATGATCAGCCTTGGCCTCAGCTGCCTTTACTTTCTGAGCCCATTAGATAGATACAGATAATCTTGTTAACGTCGTAGTAGGTAGGCATGGGGAAGCTGAGGACCGGAGAGCGTCAGTAAATTGTTTCCCATGTTAAATTTGGACAAGCCGTTGGATTCCAGACTGCTTTAATCCTTCTGCCATTCTCTCTGTCATTATTGGATTCGTAGTTTAAGAGTAATGAAGGGAAACTACGGCCCAGTCCTTGGAACACTTAGGCACCAATGACAGTAGTGGCTCCGGCCTACATAGGCTTAGGTTTCAAACACAGGTGCTGCCCTATACTACTCTACCACCCAGAGCGACTCTATGTCCAGTTAGCAAAATAATAGTAGTAGGTTCTCCTCTAGAGCATTAGACCTCGCTAGCCTTAGGTCCTTGGCCAAGTTTACTCTACCAGGCGTGAGCTTCCTGCTGTGCAGCAGGCCTTAAATCCAAACATAGGGTCACTGGTTAATTCCACAACATCCGTACCACTCTGGCATCAGTGGGTGCACTTGTCCAGGTTGGTCGTTATTGTAGCTCACAGAGCTGATGACTTCCCCCCCTCAGCAGACCATACAGCACCTTCTGTCACCGTGGAAGCTATGCACCTTTCTGGAGCCCTTAAATCTGACAGACTGCTAGGCATAATGAGTTCCCCAAATATCAACATTTTGACTTTGGTTTCCCATATTAAGCTCTAGGCAGAGAGTCTTCTCTCCATCTGACAGACTTTCTGTGGCCATGCCACCCTAAATGTACCCAGTCTCGCCCGACAGGGGTGCCTAGGCTTACAGAGAATAATTACCTAGAGCTCCTCACATAGGCTCTGACAGATCTCCGTGACAAATGGTTAAATAATTGCCTCGGACTATTATTTAAACTGGAAATTACTAAACAATTCAGATTTTATGCAGCCACTCAGGTGCCCAGTGCCTTTTTAGATTGGTTCTATAAATTAATCAGATGACTCTTCGGTCTGAAAATTGCCACCTCCTCTTGTGTCCTACCAACACCCTTCATCAGCAAGTATGGGAACTGTCCAAGCAGATGGTTTCTGTGCCATTGTCCTTACAAATGGAGGCGGTTAGGAGCATGTCTCAAAAGCATCCGGTGACAGTCGTATGGACTGAATGATTCTGAATTGTTTAGAAGAATAGTTTAACCTTCCTTTGAAAAATTGCAGTAATATCAAGATAAATTATTAAAATATACGGTAGGATTTCAACAAATATTGCTACTGCTATTCAGACAGAAATATTCACTCATTAATCATGCAGTGAGTGTTTATTAAGACCCCACTGTGTTCTGTGCTTTTCAGCTCCCACAATTGCCTGTATTCAGCCAGCCACAGGACAGGAAAGAAGAAACTGATGAACAATAAGATGTTAGTGAGCAGTGGCGCTTAACCCGCCGCTGTCTCTCAAACATTCTTGTATTTTGACAGAGCCTGAGGAGTTATTCCACGAGAACACTTCCAGCGTTAGGGCAGAAGGCCTGCGGTAGGTGGACAGGCAAAGATTTTTGGAGTTCCTGATAGATTTCAAACTGCCATTAGACAGCTCACAGACTTATCCCCCTTCCAACCATAGGGTGATGGGATAAAAACTGGGAAGTCCCATGCGGTCCTTATGCCAGGCGTTGTGCTACAGAGAGAATATGTAAGCAGGAAGAGTGTGGCTCTTCCCCGGAGGGATCCCGATCCCCATGCGGTCCTTATGCCAGGCGTTGTGCTACAGAGAGAATATGTAAGCAGGAAAAGTGTGGCTCTTCCCCGGAGGGATCCAGATCCTCATGCAGTGACTGCAGGCGTTGTGCTACAGAGAGAATATGTAAGCAGGAAAAGTGTGGCTCTTCCCCGGAGGGATCCAGATCCCCATGCAGTGACTGCAGCAAGCCCTGCCGTTGCATTTCTTTGTCCTGTGATTGTGATTTGGTCGAACTGCTGGGCTCTTGTGTTATCTCATCTTCTGACTTTTCAACATTTAGAGTAATTACAGCCCTTTGACTTGCTGTGGTATGCCGATTTACTCATAGTATTGACAACTCTGCAGTATCAAACATGTGATGTCATCTGGGATCTTACAGGGCCCAATGCTGGTTTAAACCGAAGAGAAAATTCACTTAAAAATTAAACATACTCAGGTGCAGTTGTGCACACCTGTGACCTCAGAGGGCTAGGGCAGGGCAATCTCAGGTCTGAGGCCAGTGTGGGCTGTGCATTGAGACTGCTGACTCAAAAAGAAAACAATAAAATAAGAAAACTTTTCCTTTGGTTATGACCATTGAAATTGTCACCTACCTTTTGCTTTTCTAGTCCCCTTTCCAAGGTGTTTTGCCAAAGTCCAGAAATCTTTTCAGGATCCACATTTTAAGAGATTAAATTTATTTAAAATGTAATGGTTGATTGGTTAATTGATATGTGCGTGGTGTGTGTATACAGTGTGTGTAAGCAAACGTGTGTGCAGCTGATGTGTGTTTGGGTAGAGGCCACTGGGAATGCCTTATCTCTTGGAGCGTCACGGGCATCTGTGGGACACCCAGCTTGTTATGTGGGTGATGCCATCTGATTGAGCAGCAAGTGCTCTTAACCACCGAACCATCACACCAGTCCAGGGGTCTGCGGTTGAGATGAACTGTAGATATATGGTTTCCTGGGAGAACACTGTAAGGACAGGTGCCATCCTGCCGTCCACCCACTGATGCCACTTCATGACCCCACCTGGTGACTCTGGAGCTGGCATTGTAGGGAAGACCTAATTTTGCCTGTCACTGAAGCAACAGAACAGCCTCACCTCCATAGACTTCCTGAAGATTCAAAGGCATTACCTAAATACAATGTTTGTACATGATATTATACACGTACACATTCTATATTTTGTAAATATATATATTTACAAAAAATACCGATAAAAATGTACACAGAGATGACAATTTCTCATCTTGGAATGCCTTGAGGATATCCACAAGCCGGAAAGGCTCTCAGCGCAGTGACGGATGCCGGATGGGCAATCTCTGGGATTATTTTTGAGAATGATTTTAGTAGTTCTGTTCGAATGATGCCCTTTTTTTTGAAGACTGCTATTTTTCTGAGTGACACATATGTCAGTAGAGCAGAATAAAAGCCTAATAAAAGCATACCTGATTATAAATGAGATTTTCCAGTAAGTTGCTTTTCACTAGCTAGGGCGCTTGGCATCATCCCTGAGTGCCAAGGTTCCCAACAATCTGCCTGAGAAGTTAATGACATATTCCCTTGTGACAAAGAAGTCTGGTCCAAGGGTAGTATATAGTTTTGTGGGTTTTTAAATATTCATTTTAACAGTCTCTTGTTCCTGGAAGTGTTCCTCTCTCAAATCATTTCCTACGGGCCACCGACTGTGCCATCTATACGCACAGATACCCATAGATGCTGAAAGAGCCAGCTACGGGGGGATTAGACTCATCCCCCAAATACACAGGGAATTTCCCATGCTGCTTTGTTAGCGTTGTCACAGAGAGAGAGAGTGGGCAGAAACACAGCGCCTGCAGCTGTGAACCACCTGACATAGGACAGCCGCAGCCCCCTTTGGAGCCTCCCTTCTCCATCCTGTTGGTGATAGAAGTTTCTGTCAGGATTGGTACTGTCTAGACCCAGCATCCTGTGATCTCATCATCTTCCGTGAAGCTTGGCAGCTGAGACTGAGCATAAACTCACAACACCAAGGGCTACCTGGTCCCAACAGACTGGCCTTAAGATTGTGGGGAAGATAACTTCACTTTCCTTCATCTTGAATTTCCTCAACTGAAAAGTGAGAGAATCAGAGCAGATTTCTCTCAAATGTTTAAAACCATTCTCATGTTCTCTGGTGATGCATTTGTGGTACTGAAAACCAAGGCAAGGGTCTCCAACCCAGGGCCTGGCACAGCCCGCGACTTCTCAAGTTTAACTTGCAAAGATTATCATCTGCAGGAATATTTTCTTTTATCTTTGGAGGTTATAGCCAAAGTTTAGGAGGGCAGAGGAAATACAGTCTGTCAAGAAATAGTTCCACTTTGGCCGTGGAGAAACATTGAATTAATTTGCTACATTTTTTATGTCCTATGAAAAGATCTCTCCGCTCCCTCTTCTATCCACCATCCTTTGGGATAGGAAATGTTGCCTTTCTTCCCAACATGATGGACCCTAGCTATGTTCGTGTCATTTTAATCCCATGACTGAGTTTGGTTTCGGTGATTCTAAGACTTTCTCACTTGAAGCTCTAACTATTAAACGTTTTATCATTGGAGAATTTGTTCAGGTGATGCTACTCAGTTGCACATGGGAGACCTGGGGCTGTTGGCATTTACATACTTAAGTGGGCGTGGCGGGAACAGCCCACACAGCAGGCCGTGAAGGTCAGAGGACAACTTGTAAGAGTCGGGTTTTCTCCTTCCACGAAGTAGGATGAGGGCTCCAAACCAGTTTGCCGGGCTGGGCAGCAAGTTTTCATTAACTGATGAGCCATCCTGCTGGCCAGAGATGGGCGCTTTGGAAAGAGGGTTTGAAAGGTAGCGGGAGGGCTGGAGGAAGAATTGAAGGGAACTGGGGATAAATTTTTCTCAAATCGCTTTCTATGATTGTATGAAATTCTCAAACAATAAAGAATAAAAGGGGATTTTTCTTGCAGTGATGTAGCCAACTCCACAATACATCTCCACTCTGTATCAAAGATGGCACATCCCTTCTACAGAACTTTTCCCCCACGGTGCTGGACACAGAACTCAGAACTTGCGCATGTTAGGCCACTCCCAACAGTGAACTATCTCCCAAGCCCTTTTCTTCTTGGCATTTTTTAAGAAAAGTTCCCTATAAGTTGCCCAGGGTGACCTTGAACTTGCTATGTAACGTAGGGAGGCCTTGAACACACAATCCTTCTGCTTCAGCCTCCCGTGTGGCTGGGTTGAAAGGCCTAGGACACCAGGTCCAGCTTACTGTGCTCTTCCTTCATACAACGTCCTGTGCTCTTTAGTTTGGACCAGTTGGAGTCCAGGCTAGAATATCCGGTCAGACTTTTCTAGGGTAAATCTTACACTGTTTTTAAAGCTCTAAAGGGGGCCATGGAGCGACATCAGGACACCTGTGGGCTGAGATTTGAAGATACTTGTCCCAGTCTTTAAAGTACTCTCATTAGTAAATACCAAGAGGGCGAAAACGTGGGGACTGATTCTTAGAATGCTCGTGATGTCCACACTCAGTTCTCTCTCTTTGTCGTGACAAAAATGACAGGTTGTGTAAGGTTTCAAAACAAGGAATGAATTTCCCTATATTCATAACTTTAAGATATACCTCCTTTGTCCTTCCCATACATCGGGAGACATATAGGCATAGGCATGGTGTGTGTGGGTGTCTGGGTGTGTGTATGTGTGTGTGTAAAACACTTATGCATTGTGCTACTTGCTTATACACGCCAGCCGTCTCATTTAATCCCCCCAGTAAGTCTGTGAGTTAGCAAACGAAATACCCAAATTGTTCCTTGGGAAATGGAGGCTCCAAAGGCTTTAGTAACTCCCTGCAGGCAAGTACAGCAAGTAGACAAATGAGCTACAGTTTAGACATGGCTACTGCTTGACCCTCTATCCTATGAGCTTAAACACCGAGGTGGAGAAATTGTTATTCTTCTGAGCTGGAAAACAAATCTTCATCTTGAATTTACTGCCAGGGAGTTTATCTTGTCTTGAGTGTCCCGTGTGGGGTGATGAGAGAACCCTCTGAAGTCTCCTTCTTTTTGTCTGTCCTTGCCTGCCTCCTCTGACTTCCGTTGTCACGGCGGCTTCACTGCACATTGTCTGCACTGTGTTCCGTTTCATGGATCTATACTGTCCTTTGTTGTAAGTACATTTAGGAATGATTGCAGCTTCCTCTTGATGTCTCAACATTTTTAAGTGATTTATTTTGATAGTTCTTTAGCCTCGTGATTTCAAATATTGAGTTACTGAGTTCAGGTGGTCTTATATTTTCCCCACAAATGTGTTTATGTCACTCCACAGACTGAGAAATTTCATTCCAGGGGTTTCTCCCCTTCTTTCATTTGATTTTGCTGCAGGAGGAGAACTGAGTTCTTTGAGCTTGTCAGCAAAGGAGACTACGATTGGAACATCAAAAGCCACCGCGATGTGTTTCGGTAAGAAAAAGCACGCATTTGGGTACACTTTGCATTATTGGACATTTTAGCCACGCTTTTTCTGTGTACATTGGAAAAGTCAGACGATCAGCTGAACAGAACCTAAGTAATTCTCCCAATTTGTCGGAGTGGGCAGCTTCACAGGGACACTTCCCTGTGTCGTAGACACCTCTGGGGTGTTACCCATGGTCATGCTCCCGGCTGCACTCACAGAACTTAAAATGAGACCCTCAGAGTGTGTGGAGCAGTCTGATAGCTTTGTAATAAACGCAGCATCCTGAACCCTTTATTCTCCTTGAGACTGTTACTTAATCTCTTTGCGCTTTGGTCTGTAAATAAGAATAGGGTCCCTCTCGGAGGCCACAGTGAAGGTTTTGTCAGCCAGCGGTCAGTCCTTTAGCTAGGAAAGGCCCTAGGACAGAAGCAGGGGGAAAGCCAGCACTGCCAAATGCTGCTGCAGAGGATCAGAGCCCAACAACAGACCAAGCTGTCCCCCTTCGCACAAGCTTAGCATAGGGGTGTTTGGATAGTGCTCTGGTCCAAGGGACTGGCTCAGGCTGGCCCTGCCTGGCTCGCCGTGAATGACCCATTGTTAGCTGGGACCCTGCCCACTCCAATCCTGCTCTACCATCTGGGCAGCAGACCTGTTTCCAAGACATTGAGATCCAGCAGGGTTTAAAAGTCTAGCTGACAGCAGGATGGCCCTCTGACCTTTCACAACACATTCTTTCTTCTAAAGCAGCCAGCCAGCGCACCTCCCAGGGCTCCACCATGCGCTCCTATTGTTAGCTGAAAAACAGCAGACGGGAGCCGAAAGATACACAGAAGTTTTCGCCCACCCGCCACATCTGATAATACTCTCTATCAGTGATTTATCTCCAGTGTTTCCACGGTTCAGTGTGAAACTTAGTTAAATCCACCCCTGGAAAACCTGATTCGTGTTTGTTGTGCCTGTGTTTTAGCTTGCAAGATTAAGGAACGCCTTAGCTGGGTATGGTTTGGTTTGTTGGTTTGTTCGTTTGTTTTTTGAGAATGTGAATAAAGCGGTGGCTGCCAGGTAGTAACCCAAGTGACACAGTGTGGCTCCCTCGGGGAAATCTTGGCTCTGTGGAGCTGTGAACTTAAAAGAGTGCCCTACACAGAGTGTGGATTTCTCTCCTCTGTCGCCCGTGTTAAGTCAGCCACGCAGGGTGATATACTGATCGCCTTGCTTATGGCTAAGCTGGGGAGTAGCCACAGCCTGCTTGCCTCAGGTGTAGACAGAGGGCTCTCCTGCTCTCCTCAATTTGCTGCAGACGAAACAAAAAGGCGACCCGGGAGGATGTGAGAGGTCTTTGTCTTGCAGGCAGCGGTGGCTGCCTGGGAGAGGCACAACCGAGCGACTTTAAACAACGTGGCCCCTTGTGGAGGGAAGACGTGGGCTGACCCCGGTTCCGTGTTATTTATTTATGGATCTAGGGTGAGTTTGTTTAGGAATGCAGCAGAGGAGCGTTCAGGCTGTTCGGTTCTGTTTTTCAGATCAATGTTAATGACAGCCTGTGACCTTGGAGCCGTGACCAAACCGTGGGAGATCTCCAGACAGGCAAGTGATTAATGGCGGAGCTCAGCAGAGGAGAGACTGAAGGGGGCGGGGCTGAGCACGGAGAACAGTCTTTGCCTAGGTGCCGGCCTGGCATGGAACCACAGCCGGCCAAGTCGGAAGGCCATCTTACCCCACAATCTTTCTTCCTGTGCTTCCACTGAACAATGCTATTTCTGGCTGCAAGATTTTTGTAACGTGCTAAATCTGAAGAACCCTTTGACCATCCTGAGGGCAAACGGTTCATAGAAAAAAAAATACTGTTTTTGAATACGTAATCTTGTGTTAGCAAAAATCCTGTTTATCACTCATGAAAAAGAAAATAGGAAAAGTGAAATTCTGTTCTGTTTTAAAGTACTAGTTAAGCATCAGAGGGCTCTATGGCTAATGCGTGCTGTGTCCCATTTAATTTTTTATCAAGACTAATAGTTATTTTACAGTTTCTCAAAGCACCCAAGCATTGCATTATTTCTTAGGCAATGGTAGTTTTGAATATAATATAATATTATATTCAATATATAATTAAATATAATATAATAGCTCCCTGGCTGCTTGACTACCAAGATCCTTGTTTACTAAGAGGGGTCAATAGCTTTTTAGGTTTCCTCCCCCTCTTTAACTTAATCTTATTGTATTGTTTTTCTTGAGGCAGGATAACTCTATATTCTCGAGGCTGCTCTAAAATTCTTTGGCTCAAGTAATGCTCCTGCCTCAGCCTCCTGAGTGCAGGACCAGTCAACAACAAACTTGCTAAGTTTTGTGCGATACCTTTTATGGGGGAGATAAGGCATATTCATATAATAATAAATGATTTTTTGTCTGTGATGTTTCATTTCATGTATGATAGGTAGTTAGTACAAAGGCTGAGTAACCACAACACAGAGATATCGTGTCATGATCCCAGAAACCTATAACCATTCCCTGAGAAGAAAAGAACAGTTTTCTGCTTGCAAGAGTAGATGTAAGGATTTGCTGAGGGAGAAGAACCTGGACTATCCAGATGGCTCCCAACTCCCATCACAAATATCCTTGTTAAAGAGCAGAGAAAGCTCGGGGTTCAGAAGAGAAGGCAACGTGAGAGTCCAACAAATACTGAAGTGATCATGTCTACACCCCAAGAAGTACTAACAGCTACCAAACGCTGAAAAGAGGCAAGGATCAGACGGAGTCTTCAAAAGGACACAACGCAACCCCTGGGCTTCTGCCCATCACCCTGGTGTGAACCACTGGCCCCAAGAACTATGCAAGAATAACTTCCTGTTGTCTTAGCCACAGAGTTTGGAGTGAGGTTTTTGGAGTTTTAGGAAATTCATTCACTTCACAAATGGGAAGGATGGGGCTTAGCAAGGCTAAGCAGCCCAAGGTCTTCTATAGAGAGCAGCTGCTGACATAGACAAGACTTGCTCTTCTCCTCTTTGTGTCCTTGAGGGTCACTGCCCTCGGACTAACGCAGTAACCATTCAGACCAGGAGTCCTTCACCAATGGACTACTTCCGGGGACACAGTCATTGGTGACCTTCACCCTGGGAAAGGGACAGAAATCTGAATAAAAGACTAGCCAAGATATACAAGCTCACACTAGATGTAAGCTTTGAGTTTGAATCCAGAACTTGTTCTTGGATTGGAGAGACAAGGGGCTGGAGTGTGAACAAGACACAGATGTACAAGATGTAAGACCTCCAGGAAACAGAGGCAGGAGCGCAGGGACGGAAGGAAGAGGGCTGAGGGGCTGCAAAAGCCATGGCTGGAATTGGAGTATGGTTAACAGCAGTAGGGAAAGCTGAGATGGCGCCGACGTCTGAGGAGAAAACTTACAAACCAAAACACATAGAATAGATCCCAGCAGATTAGACCCACACTCTCATTCACACACGGCCAAGCTTCTCTCCTCAGCCTGGACCCACCTGCACTTTTAAACATCATGGCTTACACAGGTCTAACCTTTTGACACTACGTCATGACAGTGTCGCTTGCAAACCCCATGCCCAGAACCAGGCAGTAAAGTTACAACAACAACAAAAATCTCATGTGCTAAGCGAGTTTACAATTCTTCGTTGGGCCACACTCGTAGTGATGGGCACCTCTGCTCTCATCCTGGACTGAGCTGACGGACCGAACGAGGAGCTGGCAGTAGAAATGAAATGCCTTCGGTAATCCACCGATCCAGACTTTTCACGTGAGAGTACTCTGCCAGAAGCTAAAATCCATGTCTATGCCCAGCCAGAAGAAAGTCAGAAATCATTTGTGAGAATGTAAATAGTACAGTCTGCCCTTAAAAATCACCAGAAATGTCACTCAGAGTCCTTCCAGACAAAGCATACTCATTCTTTCCCCGGGGAAGGTAAGTGGGGTGGCCTATCAGTCAGGGCATCAGGCTCCCAGTCTAGAATCTCTACCACAGGTCTGGGTGTAACTTAAGGACCTAAACATGCCTCGAATACAGCATCAGACAGCCACCTCCACACACAGAATACCACCACAGCCCTCCCAGTCTGCAAGGGAGGAGATAAAGGACATTCGAGAGCAATGGTCCGTGGAGATCCCGAGCCTTCCAGGCATTCACCATGAGGTCTCCACCAGCAGTGGGCCTGGCTCCCTGTGGGATGCTTCAACCGCTCAGGCTTTCTTTCCATGGCTTTTTAGCTCCAGTAGGAAAATGATTCCTTTTCCGTGATCTCCTATGACATTATTTGAAGGCTGGGTACCTTTCTCGGCCTGCTTCTCACCTGAAGAAGGTGGCACACTGGCTTCGTAGAGTCACAGACTTACGGTTTCTTCAGCACGAAGCTCTTCAGCATCCAACTAAAACAAAAACACCGTGGTTTCCTCTATGTGAACATCTTAGATTCTTTTTGCTTCCTGGCACTCAGGAACAGACGAATGTCATCTGTTTCTCTCTTGTGACCTCATCTGAGGACCCGAGGTCTCACAGCTTTCGTGAGAGAACTATGTAGTTGATTTATTTTCTGAGCTATATTTTTCTGATTAAAAAAAAAAAAAAAAGCTGGGCCAGATGGCTCATCAAGTAAAGACGCTTGATGACAGGACTGACGATCTGAGTTCTAGTCCCCAGACCCATAAGATAGGTGCAAAGAGAAAAGCAGCTCCTGCAAGCTGTCCCCCCACCTCCACAGGCAGTGTGGTAAACACGCACGCGCACACACACACACACACACACACACACACACATTTTTAGAAGTCATTTAAATTTATTTTTTAAAAAGAATTTGCTGAAAGTCACCTAATTCATTCAGATATTTTATCCATAACTACGCTGGCCACACCATTAATGAGATTCTTATTTCACAGCTGAGTCTTAATTGATATTTCCATTTAAAGCATACCTTAATTTTAATATTTCTAGTTTGGAATCAAGCAGCAGCTTCATCGTTGTTTCCACGAGACTGGATTTTTCTGTCCCCACTCATCCCTCATTATAAACCTGCTCATCCTTCCTGAGCTCTCCTCTAGAGTGCCCGGGGAATAGTCAGCAGCTATTATTGTACGCTGTCAGCATTTTGTTTGCCAATCACTTCTTGCAAAATGATACGTTCTTTAGGGATAGTGCTCACTCTCTTTCAGTGATAACTGCACAAAGTTGCATGAGAGACTGTCTTCTGTAAGGCCTCCTGTCTGTCGGTCTGTCTGTCTGCTGCCTGGCCTCCAAGCTGATCTGTCTTAAGGTCCCCGCCCCCACGACGTGGCTCTCGCCTGCCAAGGTCTCTCACGCACAGAATCATGACACCGTGTAAAATGGGGCAGAAGTGCTGGCCACCTGTGATCCCGGCACCACATGGAGGCGGGGCCAGGGCATCCCCAGAGCAAGCTGGCTAGCTAGACCAGCCAGAAGTGGCAAGGGTGGGGCCCGCAAGAGGCTTTGCCTCTGTCAATTGGAAAACAACCAAAACACTGGACACCCGCTTCTGGCTTCTGCATGGACTTTCACATGTGCCCATACATCCTCGCACTCACATGCGACAACGAATACACACATGCACACTCTTAAGATTAAAATGTAAACATGCACATTTGTGCATGTCTATATTAATATGTACATGTATAGTTTTGTTTTAATTAAGATTAATTTTATGAGCCAGGCAGTGGTGGCACACGCCTTTAATCCCAGCACTCGGGAGGCAAAGGCAGGTGGAACTCTGTGAGTTCAAGGCCAGCCTGGTTTATAAGAGCTAGTTCCAGGATAAGCTCCAAAGCTGCAGAGAAATCCTGTCTTGAAAAACCAAAAAATAAAAATATTTAATTTTATGTTATATGTGTGGGTGTTTCTCCCACCTGTGTATCTGTGTATCATGTGAGTTCATGGCACCCAGAGACCAGAAAAGGGCTCTGAATCCCTTGAACTGGAGTTACGGACACTGGTTAGCAACCATGTGGGTACTGGGATTCGAACTTCTGTCCTCCGGAAGAGCAGTCTCTCTTAATCACTAAGCCCTTAAAAACGTATTTTGAGATAGAATCTGATATTGTAGTTCAGATTGGCCTTAAAATTGTGACAATCCCCCTGCCTCAGCTTCTCAAGTGCTAGGATTACAAGCAAGATTCATTTGGAGATTATGTAAATGCATGCTAACTTCCTAGACGTTCATTTTATTTTTAATAATCCTTCTCAGAATGTATCGTAGCTGTGGTTTTTTTTCCACTCATCTTTCCTCAGGAACATGACTTGAAGTACATGGGTTTCTTCAGTGGCCCCTCCCATTCCCCCCTTCCACATCCTTCTTTAATGAAACATCCAATCAGGAGCCACTTGATGATCTTGATGGGGTTTTAAAGTACAAATAAGCCAGGGGTTTAAGTCAAACTCTGAGGGGAGCAGAGGGGACTAGGCAAGGCTGCTCTAGGAGAGGAAGATCAAGAGTTCCGGATAGTGCCTTTGTTTTCCAGGGAGTACACAGGATTCCTGCTCGGAGCACCTTGTATGCATTTATGTTAATGCAAAAGACACACAGTTTCGCTGTGGGAAGATAGTTCAGCGGTTAAGAGCACTAGCTCTTCTTCCCTTCCAGAGGACCTGAGTTCAATTCCCAGTAACCACATGGTGGCTTATCACCATCTATAATGAGATACGGTGCCCTATTCTGGTAGAACACTGTATACACAATAATAAATAAATCTTAACAAAAAAGATACTTCAGAGGCAACCGAGCAAGGGGGGGGGTTCCTGGAGCCTGGTTAATGACACTAAAGGAGACTGTTTCTCCTTTAGAAGCCAGGTCAGAGGGGAAAAGAGTTCAGAGAGTGGAAATCAAAGGTAGGGGCTGAGGCTGGAGAGGGGAGAACCCACAACCAGGGGGACACGGATGGCTTTCTGAATCACTTCTTATTACTTCCAAGTCGCTGAGTTCTTGACTATGACCCATGCTTCTTACCAGAAACATTAGAAATCTGACCTCACTGGATATTTGCATTTTTAAATATTGCTTTTCTTGTTTTAACTGTGGTTATATAGGTACACATTTAAGTTTGACGTTGTCTTTAAATTTTATTATCCATCTCTTCAGGTACATATAAATAATCATTTTTCATAATGCTTGGACCGTATGCACATCAAGTGTGCACTCTATTCCCAGGCCTCTTTTCCCTGTTTGAGACCTATTCTCACTAAATTTCATAGGGTATTTTTGAGTTCACTATAACCAGGCAGATGCTGCCTCCGAATCCTGAGTAGCCATGATTATAGACCCAGGACACCAGATCTGATTTAGGAAAATTCTCTTGACTCTATGTACCTGACCAAATTAAACCATCTCGCTTTTATAGGGCATAAGATTCTTCTCTTCTGTAAGAGCATTAAAATGGAGAAAAAGCAGTTTGGGGGACCTAGGCTAGCGCTCCCCCACACACCAAGTCTTCCAATATACTACAATTCCAGTGAGTTCATTCAGAGACTCGCTAGCTACACACCTAGTGTCCTCAGAAATGCCCAATTGGCATTTGTCTGTTCTATCAGCTCTCTTTCTATAATGATCCCGAGAACCTCAGACGCCTTTAAAATGTGTCTCTGGAAGATCCATGTCACGGGTGAATGTAGGGGGTGGGGTTGCAGGTGCCTGCGATTAGGGATGGAGCATTGCATTATGGGTACAGTGGAGCGGAAGTGGTGCAGTCTGTTAAGAAGAATAACAATTGGGGCCTACCGTAAGTTAGTGCTTTCAGTACAGATTCAGACAGCCCGAAGGCCACGCTCTTCAAAATAAGAACATTTCTCTGCACGTAAGCCAGAAATCACTTCCGAGTCTCATGGTGTCCTACACTACAAACATCTTAAAATGCTTCTGTGTTTCAGGTGGCTGAACTTGTAACCAGCGAGTTCTTTGAACAAGGAGATCGGGAGAGGTCGGAACTCAAGCTCACTCCCTCGGTAAGCCGTTCCTTTCACGGTCCATCACGTTCCATCACGGTAGCTCCAAACCACGGCTTGAAATGGGAAAGGCTGAGAAGGGGTTTGGAGAAGTCCCGAAAGCTTAGGACTTTAACTAAACAAGAATGCTAGCCACCGTGATCCCAGGTTTCTGACTGAGACTGCTGAACAAGCATTTCCTGGCACCCACAGCGGGACAAAGAAACAGGTGCAAGGGACATCTCAGAGCCAGCGGGGGCATGTCACGCATGCCCACTTTAGAGCAGAAATAACAGCCTAGCGTTAAAGTCAAGCTGTCCAGCCTCAAGGAGCAAGCTGGCTCTTATTTTTCAGTTCCAAGCTTTCAAACTCCCCAAAACAAATCATTTCAAACCGTTTTCTTTTCTTTGTTTTCAAATTAAATAGGACTTTATCAAAGCTTAAAATATGTCTGTGCCAAAGGATGCTATAAGGAAGACAAAGAGACAACCTACAGAATAAGAGGAATTATTTACAAACTGTGCATCTGACAAGGGCCTCATAGTTAGAACATTAGAATAACTCTTATAACAATGAGACAATGCAGCTGAAGATTGGGAAGGGGCGTCTACCCAAGCATATCACTTCTGAGCATACCCATGAACAAGCACATAGACAACAAAGACACAAATGCAGATTGTGGTCACAGTGAGGCGCCACCTCACACACAGGCTACTACTAAAAAGACAGACGATACCAGCCCTGTAAGTTTCCAGAAAAGCCCGGACAGTGAGATACAGGAAGGAATGCAAACTAGTGCAGCTACTTTG
Organism: Microtus pennsylvanicus; assembly: GCF_037038515.1. Lineage (NCBI taxonomy): Eukaryota > Metazoa > Chordata > Mammalia > Rodentia > Cricetidae > Microtus > Microtus pennsylvanicus. Next base: position 7,510,204 of record NC_134587.1, read on the forward strand.
AATATCAAGTCTGGAATCCTCAAAAAGTTAGACCTAGGGCTGGTGAGAAGGTTCAGCAAGCAGAGCACTTGCTGTCCAAGCTTGGCAAGCCGAGTGGAATCCCAGATCCCACGGTAAAAGGAGAGAACCTACTCCCGACAGCTGTCCTCTGGCCTCCACCTGCTTGCTATGCCATCGTCATCCTCAATGTGAAAAACAAGGTCTAATATAATAAACTTGGCCTGGAGTTGCCATATAACCCATTCACTTCTAGGTTTATCCCCAAAGGAAATAAAAAGAAACCACGCCCATACAAAAACTTGTGCACAGCTGTTCACACCAGGTTTACTCCTAGCACCCAAAAAGTGTGAACAATGCAAATGCCCGTCAACTGATGAACTAATAAACAAAAGGTCATAGGTCTCTGCAAAAATGAGTGAGTGAAATACTGGCACTTGCTGCCTCGATACACCTTGAATATCATGCTACGTGAAAGAAGCCAGTCCCGAAAGGCCATGCCCCTATGACTCCATTTAAATGAACTAAATAAATAGCTCAAGTAGAAAAAGAACTATAGAGAGAATAGACTGCTGTGGTTGGGGCGTGGTCCCGCGTCCTGAGGTTTCCTGTGCTGCAGCTCAGTCCCCAGTGTGAGTGTTGAGAGCTTGGAAGCTCCATCCTGCTCTGGTGGGGAGAGGCGTGGTCTTTGGAGGTTATAGGGACCAGAGAAGTTCACGAGTCCCCGGGGAGCCCCATGTTCAAATTAGAGTAGATTATAGGAAGGGGAGAGGCACCAGAAGACACAAATGTGTGCTCTTTGTCTCGTGCTTTATGGTGTCCTGAGACTCTCAGGTCTTTCAGTAAGAAGGCCGCCAACAGACGCAGGCCCTCCAGCCTCCAGAACTGGGAGCCAAACAAACCTTCTTTGTCAAGTTGCTCCCAGTCTGGGGTGTTTTGTTATAAAGACACAAGACGTATAGACACACAGACATTTTTAAAGGGACATTTCTGAAGCAAGCTTCATGTATTTCAGAAGAACTCTCACTTTCTCCAGTACATTCCCTGAATTCCAGGCATCTCTTGGAAAAGATGAGCAGGGTCTGTGGAATTCAGTGGCTTTCTGCCTACTGTAGGTAGAGATGGTTTCCTCAGATTTGGTACCTAGCGTTGTCTACCACACACACTCCCTCTGTGGCTCATCAGTCTGAAGGATGCAACCTTCCCAACATCTCAGGACTAAGGATGAGGCTTGAACTTGCCCTTATGACTGCCGTAGACACCAGAATGATGTGGGTGCCACATTTTACCTCGCCTTTCAATAAGGCAAGACAAATTCTAACGAGGCAGTGCCCTCTTCCTGATCAGCGGGCAGAAGGTAACGTCATAGGCCCCTTACTTTTTAAGAACAAAAGGAAGGACATTCTCCCTGGAGTTGAGTTGACTGTTTATTAAAGGAATTCATTTTAACCCTCTAATTCCTGTTGACCAAAGTCTTCCCGATAGAAATAAATCACTCTAGCTTTTAGAAATACGTAAAAATTATATCAAGCGTAATAATGTCATAAAATTTAAAGGCTGGGCTGAAGAAAGGATGCATGCCTGCCCCCACCATCCATCCAGAGCAAGTTCTCAGTACCCTACTAATAGAACGTTACGAGAAATCACGTGGTTGCCGCACCAGCGCCCAACCTTAAAATCTCATAAAATAATTTATGTTTCATAAGAGGGAAAAAAGAGAAGAAACCCTGCTGCTAAGGCTCTTTTCCAATCTCGGGCATCTTCTCACCGCGGAAGTAAAAACCTGCATTATTTTTGTGGCAAAAAGATGTACCTCCTTCCCCTTGACTTCACCCAGTTCCCAGTGACCTGCTGACTTGATTTAGTAACCATTACCTGTACCTGCAGACAGCTTTTGGCCCCGAGGAGCTGAACGCCATAAAGTTCAAACAAATTCACTTGCAAATCTCATCTTAGGAGATCTGTGAAAATACTTTATTTCTCATCATAGAGAAAGGGAGAGAGGCTGTGTGTAAGACTGGTGATTTGTGAACTACTCAGCTGGTGACATCTGACGCGCCATTTGACAAAGCGACAGTGGTAAAGGCCAGGCTTCTGCTTTTCTCCTCTAGGCTATTTTTGACCGGAACCGGAAAGATGAACTGCCTCGCTTGCAGCTGGAGTGGATTGACAGCATCTGCATGCCTTTGTATCAGGTACTGCCGGCTTGTGAGTGTCTGTGTGTCCTGCCCGAGGCGACAGAGAACATGGGTAAGGTTCTCAGAAATGTTTGAAGTGGGAGACGCTTGCAGGGTACGAACCAAGAGCTGGTGCTTCGAAGATGGGGACCTCAGGTCTCCATCGCTTTTTGAAATGTAATCTCCACGGGCTCACCTTCCTTGTCTGTAAACCAGGGATTATAATATTTCATCTCTGCGTTCACCAAATGGTGCTGCCTTGAAACTCAAGGATGCAGCCATAGTCAACACCATCTCTCCAGAACACACAGCTCAGAGGCCTAGTAACTAAGGAAACTCCCATACACACTAAAATATTGAAGGCTTAGAGAAATCTAGTGCGAGAGAAGCATGCTTAGCCTCGATTAACCCTGAATTTCTCAAATATAAATTTATTTTGCTTTTAATTTTTATTAGTAGCATGTGAGACACAGGATCTCATCAAACAGACCTTTCTGCTCTGACCCCAGGGTCTGGACCACTGGGTTTTGTATGGGAAGCATCTTCCATCTTTAAAATCTGCCTTCGTCTTTAAGCAAACGTAACTGTGCCAAGCCGTGAATCCTGAGCAGTGCCACTAATGAGCTCTTGCTTCTGCCTGGTACAGAGCCTGCCTGGGGCAAGGAGACATGTGTCAGCTTCGAAGGGTTCGCATTCCGCTTTCGGAGCTCTGCTCAGGGCCCGCATCCGTTTGCACTAACAGTTTCGTGTACATTGGTTTTTAATTCTATGGCATTTGCTTTCATCTATACACCCCCCGACGAGTTCTTTACCCCCGACCTAGCTCAATCCGTCTGGGCCACGTTCCTAACTTCCAAGTGAGATGCACGCAGGGAAAGCTAAGCCTCTTTAGTGTCTCATTCCCTGCTACTCCATTTAGGACCCAGGATGGCTTTTTAAGGACGTCACAACCATTAAGTCCCAGGCTTACCCACCACTTCGTTGTCAGTATTGTTACGAGCTACAGAGACCTGTCACAGTCCCCTGAAAACAAACAAATTAGAATAGTGTCTTCAGGACCGAAATGTAATTCTAATAACCACAAATGATAAAAGTAAATTCACTTGTTGTTTCATATGAACCATTAAATGCCCAATATCATAAAATCAATCAGATACAGTTTTAAGATAATCTAAAATCAATTGTTATGGTTACAAATGACTATAATATTCCCTCATCTAATAATGAAAGATTGGACAAGAAACATTGAGAATGATGTAGTTTATTATAAAGAGGATCCTAACACTCTTTTCTTCCTGTCTGCTCCCCCACCCTTGGCACGGAATATGCAGGCTCCCACATAGAGTCCATGGGTGCTGGTCAGGTACCTTTTGCTTTGCTGAGTTTCCCTTGGTTGCCCACATGGAATTATGGTTTAGTGTTACTCGGTGCCCCATGCATAGGTTTTAATGGGATGGATACTTTACTCTTTTAATTGATAAATTTCTCTTTCTGGAAGGGAGTAAAGCTCAATTAACTTCACTTGCGCTGAGGGCCTGCACGTGGCTCCCACCCCGAGTCTGTTGTTTCATTTCTGGTCCCCAGCTCTTTGGGCTTATCCTGTATTTGCTCCTAGATATTTTGGAATCTTTGGGATAAGAAGGAAGCTACTTGAAGTTAAACAGAAAAGATAGTGCTGACGATTTAGAGAACAGTATTTCCACCGTGCATCACGCAGCATCCTGATTTTCTTTCCTTACTCATCTCTGAGGTTAGACGCACCTGTTGTTTCAGGAAATGGAACACACAGACCCAGTGATGCGCCTGCACATTTAATTGAGTCCTTCTCCACCTCGGCCTTTGCTCTCGTGTGGAGGCTTCCCAGCGGCCTGGCTCTCCTTCTGACTTTTCTCTCACTGTGAAAAGCCGCGTCACCCTGAAGGAGCAGGTGGAGAAAGTTGCTCATAAGGCTGATGCTCAGTGTTCGCCGCTGTTGTCTCTCATGAGCGGGCAATGAAAAGCTTGCTCTCTCTTGGTTTCTTATCACCGCTATTGCTTTTGTTGCACAATTTCTGCTATGAATTCTTTGTAAGGCTTTGAAACCAAATGAGCCATCAAACTGCAAGTGCAGCCAGCACCGAAAGAGCCCCTCCCAGCATCTCTGTCGAGTTCTATCTTACATGTCGTGCAGTAGACAATCTCACACTAACTGATGCTGCCCCCAAAATGAAATGGAATCAGTCACTGGGCGGGAACTGCGGCTATTGGAAAGACAACAGTCTTAAGGAGATAGCCATAAAAGTCACTGAAATGACTCTGGTCCCTTAGGCAAAGTGTTTGGGATGAGTAGGGCTGCTGCAGAAAGGGCACTGGGGTTTTGAACATAGACATGCAAAAATGGGATTCTGAAGGGTAGACAACAAATAAGGTGGTATACAGCTGGCAGAGGTTCCCACGGTGCAAGGGCTAGAGGGACACAGTCTGAAACACAGAATAGAAGAATCCTGCGTAGTCTTGCTGAGATGACTGGGAACATGGCAAAGGGGCAAAGATTAGTAATCACAAGACACAAAATAGACATCCCCTCTAATGACAAAATCACAGGCTCTAAGACAGCAGGCGCGGATGGCAAGAGAGTCGTGTAGAGCCCAAGCAAAGGAATTGTGTTGGGAAGGATGAGAGGGTCCTTTGGGAGGAGCACAGAGTGATGGAGGCTGGAGAGGCTGGAGGCTGCTCTGTATAAGGCTAGGGCGGCAGGGAGTTGGAGGAGGAGGGCGGCCATGCAGCGGGGCAGGAGATATAAGTACGGTTGAAGAGCCGCTACTTTGCTCCATGGACTTTACTGGGTAATTCGGTTTTACTCTGTGACTTTCAAAGGATTCTTCGTGTTAAACATCCTAGTTGACGGAGCACTTCCTGCTGGTGCCTCGGGTTGTTGACTTTGGATTCCCTCCGAGCAAAGGGGAACAAGTGTCATTGCTCACACAGGTGCCCGAAGAGGCCTCAGTGGGAACCCACACCAGAGCATTCTGATGCCCATTCGTTGAAAAAAAATCCAAACTCTTGTCTACCGGACAGTGTTAATCCTCAGGCAATCCGTAACTATGTGGAAGGGAAACAGGGAGGAGTTCTCACACTAAAATCTATTTGTGAGACAGCTACTCAAGTAATAAATAATAGGAAATAATAGAGCCAAAGCGGCTGACAGAAAATACATGAAAACATAGTGTTGGGGTGTTGATTAATTATACAACTATTTCTATCTGAAATGAAGAGCAACCCCTTGTGACTGCAGGCCAGGTGGGAGGGCACAGTGGGGACCAACCCCAGATTCCTCGCGGTTACATAAGGAGACACAACATATGTTTATCTTTTAAATCTTAGGGTTCCAAACTTTTGGAAAGAAGACAAAGAGAGGGTGGGGGAGAGAAAGCGGTCCAAACAGGCAGAAGTCATGATTTATCTGTGACAGCATTTTAATCAGGAAGCATACAGGAGGCCCAGAGCAGGCGGGGGAGCATCAAAGCGTGTTCCCCAGGAGAAGTGGAAAGCCCTGGTTAGTTAGCTCTGGCCTAGCAGGATGTCTTGGAGGAATACATTGACATCTGATTCCAGAGCTTTCTGCTGTCTTTACACCCTGCTGGGGAGCCATTAGCCTGCTGCTCAACATCTTTGGATAAAAAAAAAAGAAAGTGAGAAAAAAGAAGGGGAAAAAAAGACACTATCAAAGTTTGGAGTCTCTGCTGAGGCAGCCTTAGGGATAAACAGAACCCCCCTGTCTCATTCTGAGCTGCTGTTCACAGGAGCAAACTAAGTTTTTGCCCCTGATTTTTGTTCTTAACTCAAACCTCAGCATACCTAAGAACGGCAATGATGCACAGAGACATGATAAATCTGTTCGTTCAAAATCGACAGTTTTTCAAGGTAATCAGATTTTCATCTCCTCTCCAAACTGGCTTTTGAGTTGGGGGATGGATTCCCTCACTGACACTGCAAAGGGGTTACCCTGGAATTGGATCCCCAGCTCCTTGTAAACCAGCCCTGGCCATGCACAACTAGAATCCTGCAGTCCCGCAGTAGGGAGATGGGGGCAGGAGGACCAGAGTTTAAGGACAGCCTCTGCCTTACAGTGAGTTGAAGGCCAGTGGAGGATGTATGAGACCTTGTCTCGAAAAACAGTGACAGAGGTTCCACACCAGACAACAGACTTGGAATCTTATTTCATTTATGTATTTATTTTAACTTCGGCTGTAATGATCGTCTTGGAACTTACTGTTTAACTAGCACAGCTATTAATGTGCTCTCTAAGGAAAGTGAGAAGGGACTTTCATTTTTCCATTTGAGGAATGGAAAAAATGGGTCAGCAGTTAAGAGCACTGTCTGCTCTCTCAGAAAACCTGGGTTCAATTCCCAGCACCCACGTGGTGGCTCACAACCACCTGTAACTCCAGTTCCAAGGGAGTCAACACCCTCTTCTGACCTTCAAGGGAACCAGGCACTCACAAGGTCACACACATACCAGCAACACACCCATTGTACAAATTAGGGACAAAAGCAACTTGGGGAGGTGTATTTCAGTTTATAGTTCCACATTCCCAGACCATCGCTGAGGGAAGTCAGGACAGGAACTCAAGGGGGGCAGGAACCTGGAGGCAGGAATTCATGTGGAGGTCATGAGGGAACGCTGCTTACTGGCTTGGTCCTTGTGCCTTGCTCACCCTGCTTTCTCATAAGATCCAGGACCACCAGCCCAGGGATAGCAACACCCAGAGTAATCTGGATCCTTCCACATCACCATCAACCAGAAAAATGCACCACAATCTTGCCCAGAGGTGGGGACATATTTTTCAACTGAGTTCCCTCTTCCCAAACGACTCCAGCCTGTATGACGGTGACATAAAGTTAGCCAGCACACCCGTACACATAAAATAATTTTTTTAAAATAATAAAATATACTATACTATACTTCAAATTGTGGAGGCTGCAAGTTAGGAACTAATAAACTAGAAAAGAGGTTATAAAAGGCAGCCTCTCTAGATACTGGAAAAGTCTGTAAAAAACGACTTGGTGGCCCCACGGTTCATGACTCATGTAGGATTTTTTTTTTAAAAGAAGAAACTAATGAGCTGCAGGGTGACTGGTCAGAGCAAAAACTTGTCCTCTAAAAGCCTGCAAAGACTGCATGTGGGAAGAGAGAGCACTTCCGTGGGATGTTTTGGAAAATGAGAGGGAGACGGGGAGGGATCGGTTCCTAGATGTGCTTTCTCCCCCATTTAGTAGTAGCGAACGAAAGAAGAGACTTGGGCAAGTTTCTTACTTGTCTTACAAAGGCAAACGTGTGTGGAATGGCATTCACACAGACTCAGAGGTAAAACAAACAAGCAATCCTCAAGAAGAGAGAGGAGAGAGAGGGATGCCGGGCATGGATCTGAGGATGCTTGCACAGGCTCTGGCCACTAACTCCAGTGAAGTCTGCGGGCCTCGTGACCCCCCCCCAGTTCCTAGTCAGTTCTAGCCACTGGTGTCCGGGCGTGGGCTCAGCCCCTCCGGGGCTCAAGGCTGCATTCCTGTCTTTCTGCTGTTCACACTACCTACTGAGTCCCAGATGTGTTGCTTGGACGGTGCCAACTCGCTGTAGGGTAATTATGTCCTTTTTCTGAATTACTCTTGAGATTCCAGAGATAGGCCCTCTCCACCTCCAGACATCAGCCACCAAAGGTGTCACCAAGGGGGTAGCATCTCAGACCCCGTCTCCAAAACAAATAGACAGGAAGAAAGAAAAAGAGAAAGGAAAAGAAACTAAAGGAAGAAAGCTAATTGTGTAAGAGCCAACGAGTAAACCAGCAAGCAGCATCTCTGCTCTCAGCTCCTGCCCTGACTTCCCTCAGTGATGGACTGAGACAGGAAGCTGTGCCTTGTACAAGCCCTTATCCATCCACATCTGCAGGAGGTGGAGTCGAGGACACAGCAGGCTGAGGCTGTGAGGGAAGAACTTTCTAGGCCTTTCTCCCAACTGCTGGTAGTTGCTTGCTATCTTGGCCCTGTGTGGCTTGCGCACACTTCACTCTTTCCAGAGGCAGAGGGCTTTGCCTGGCCTTGCTATGAAAACACCACGGAGGAAGATTAGTGGGATGGCTCAGGGAGAAAAGACACTTCTGTTCAGTCTGTGGACCTAAAGGTTTGAGCCTGGATGCCCACATGATGGAAGGAGAGGACCGCTTCCCACGAAATGCTGACCTCTTCACACACACACACACACACACACACACACACACACACACACACACACACCGTCATCATCGCACACAGTAAATCAATGTTAAAAATAAATCAGGGGAGCGGTAGAAAAGTTGCAGGGGTTAAGATGATGTGCTGCTTCTACAAAGAAGCACACAGCTGCTCACAATCACCCATAACTCCAGGTCCAGGGAACCCAACACCCTCTTTTGACCTCCCTAGGCTCCTGCACACACGTGGTGCACATATATATATACACATAAAGTAAATAAACAGAGGATAAATTTTAAAACATCAAACACCAACCATTGGATGTTGGGCCCATGCCAATCCTATATTATCTTGTTAACATCTTCAGAGACCCTGTTTGCATGTCTGGTTACATTCATGGGTGCTAGGGCATAGGACCTCCGTGTGTGGTGCCCTTGGAGAGGGCACCGTGCTTTTGCACAACGGAGGATGAAAGAAAATTAGAAGTAGATAACTGGGCTCTTGAGAATCTGGCCCTCGCTGCTCAGCCAGGGAAGTCACCTCTATATCTGCTGCCAACTTAGGGGGATCAGAGAGTTCCCCCCTCAGAGCCCCATGTGGGAGATTCACAGCCGAACTGTCTATAGGCTGGCTGCACTCCCTGTTGGTACCTCCAAGGCAGAGAAGTCATACCCTGCTGTGGGGGTCGGAGCAGCTCGAGGGGAGACATCTGCAGACACTTGCACAGGGGCTCTCAGTGAATCAGATCCCAGCAGGGCGCCCTCAAAATAAAGCCCACCCACGTCTACCAACACAGCTCTCCAGCCCCTCCCTCTACTCCCTTACCAGCGGCCTTGGGGGCTGCTTTTCAGTTCCTTGTCTTTAAGCCTGTGCTGAGAAGAGCCCCAGAAGAACTGAGGGCAAGCTCCCGTATGAAAGAAGAGAGACAGGAAAAGGAAACAATCAAAACAAAAACTCTAAACAAACCAAAAGAGTAAGAAACTTGTTACAAGATGACCAGGGCTTCCCCTTCTTTACAGCATCTTAGTTTGGGCATCAGGAGTGCTCCGCAGTCGGGTCTACTATACTAGCGGGCTCTCCTGCTGCTCCACCCGGACCCTTGTCAGGCTCAGCAGCCTCTCCTAGAGTCAGCCCCGCGGTTTCATTCCCCCCACCACCCCTGTGACCCTCTGCCCTTCAGTCCTCCCTCCTCACCGCTAGAGGGAAAAGAGGCTCAACATGAGTGACCTGTAACCCTCAGTCTTGCGTTGACTGGCACCTGCCCTCTCTACAGCGCCACCTGGCTCCAGTCCCGTCAATTGCCCTTGCTCAATTTGTCATCTCTGCGGGGCAATCCAGTCTCATGCCAGCTTCAGAACTTGCTCAGAGAACAAGGTCCTTGCAAAAGAAATCATCTCCCCCCCCCCCCCCCCCCACGCACCGAGAGGTAGATGTATTCCAGTCTCTGGACTCTCTGTGGCTTCTATTAGGGGCACATCCTAATTATCTGTGTTCCTCCTTTCTTATTCAGCCACAGGGTCCAGCGCACTCTCCCTGGGGCAGTGTCCTCCCACACACCCTCAGGGACGCTCTGTGCTTGCTGTTACCTGGCACCCAGGGACAGGCTCAGTAGTACACTCAAGGGCAGAGTGTGACAGAAACAGGAAATGCAGGGCTACCGTGTTGCAGCTGACGTGCTCTTATGTCTGTTACTCAGCAGCTTGCATATGTATAAAAGTTGAAGCATATCTCAAAGTTTTTTAAAGACATTCCAAAGACATAACCTTAAAAAAGGAAATTTTGAGCTGGGTGTATTGATGCATGCTTATCGTCCCAGCACTTGGATGGCTGAGGAAGAACGGCAGGACTTTTGAAGCCTAGGCTGCATAGCAAGACCCAGTCTCCGAAAGGGGAGGGGGCAGTGATGAGAGAAGCAGATTTCAAACAAGCAGAAAGCCGACTGGATGAGAGTTTGTTTTGAAGGGCAGGGTGGCGAGCTGAGATGCCTCCAAGAAGGAGGAAACAGGAATGAAAAGTCAGCAAACAAGGTAGAAAAGACGGGTCTGAGAAGCTGAACAGAGGATACGAAGGAAGATAAATGGATAATTTAACAGCCGTTCAGTTTTTCAGCAAGACAAAGAGCGAGCTACATTGCATCAGAAAAGGGCTAGAAATGATGATGGATGGCCTGGAGGGTCGCGGTGGCCAGCCCGGGGCAGATCCGAGGAACTAAATAAGGCTTGGGGACTGATAGGGATTGAAGAGTTCTCAAAATCTATTTAATGGTCAGGTGGGGGACATTGATCGCGTTCCGGAGGAAATGTGGAGGCGCAATGAGGTGGTCAGCCCTTATTTCCGATATAGGCCGCTGAGCCAGAGTGCGCATGCGCAGCACCGGGGCGGCGTACAGAAGGCATTCAAGCCGATTTTGAAGGAGAGTGGGAAAATACTAATTTAATTTGATCTTTATGAAATAAGCATTTGTCTTTTCTATTCTCAGCCTGAGAAGCCATTCTAACTATTGATTCATTTAACGCTCCTCACATGACCAAAAATTGCCCTTGTGAGTTTATTTATTATTTATTGCCTTGCTGAGGGTTGAACACCAGGCCTTATGCATGCTGGGTAAGTACTCTGCCATTGAACTCTACCCCTAGCCCCGTGGAAGGGCTTTAAATATTTTATCGTTGAATAGTTAACACATGCCCAGTGAACACAATTTAAAATTGTTTGAAAAGCAAAAAGAATCAAGAAATGATTCTCCCTGGGCTGTCGATCTGCCTCAGTTTCTCTCTCTCTGAGATCAACTACTACTAACCTGGGTGTTGTGAACGATCCAAACAGTCCACATGGCCACGGTGTCCCGGCCCTGATTTCTGAACGCAGACAGGAAGGTTGATATGCATCGTACTTTACACGTAATATATTTAGAGATTGTTTCTGATTTGTAGTCAAAGCTGGCCCATGCTTTGATGGCTGTATAGTATTAGATTGTGAAGATAAAGATGAAGTTATTTAACTAATAATTATTTGTGGCTCCTGATGTTTCTAAACATCAGGATACCATTATCCTTATAGACACACCGTATCCACACTTTATTGATAGGGATGGATAGCCAGAAGTGGGGTCACTGGCCTTTGAACTTTGGAACTTGGATGGCTATGGCCAGCGTTTGCTCTGTGCAATTTGAACTATTTTATATTCCCAGCAATAAGGCCTGAAGTGCCCTGGGTCACAAGAAGTAGTGTTATCAAATGTCCTTCATTCCTGTTAGTATTGTATATATAAAATATATGTCACTGTTTCACTTTTATTAAGGCCTGAAGTGCTCTGGGTCACAAGAAGTAATGTTGTCAAATGTCCTTCATTCTTGTTAGTATTGTATATGTAAAATATATGTCACTGTGATTTTCACTTTTATTTCCCATACCATATTTGTGATGTGGTTTTAGATTTACTTACTAAAATCCACTTGCCCCCTTTGCTATGAGTAGGAACTCACTTTATATTACATTTTTCTCGTTTGTCATTGTCTCTTCACTTCGTCTGTGCTGTGCATCTATTAGTTTGTTTGGAGTTTTTTGGTTTTTGCAATTTGATTTGGTTGGTTTTGGACAGAGTCTCACTGTGTGGCCATGGCTGACATTGAACTCTCTATGAAGATAGACTCTACCATTTTATCTGGTAACACACTACAATAGATTTAATGTCTGGAGAATCTAGTTTCACCTTCCCCAGTACTCTTCAATATTTCTAGGTCTGCTTATTTTTCTATATAAATTTTTAATTTTGGTTCTAAACCGATTTTACATTAAAAGGCCAGTCACTGAAAATTAAATTAATGTGTCTTCCTACCATTTAAAAGGTAGGTCTGCAGCTCACGGGGATGTGTTTAACCTATGAAAGTCTGTGTTTCCGTAGAACAAAAACTGCACTTTAGAAATTCAAGGCGACCGTGGTGCTGTTGGCCCCACTGCCCCTATATGTACAAACACCCCTGTATCTTAGCCTACGAGGAACTTATATCTCGAGAAATAAAGTCACAATGATCTGCCCCCGCCAGGTGCTACAGAGGACAAACGAAGCCCTTCCCATGGGCAAAGAGGCCAGCTACTAAAGCAAACCCCTCCATAGAGATGCAGATAGAGGTGATCTAGACGTAGAGCCAACAGTGAGAAGGCAGCCCTTGTTCATCTTCTTATTCTTTCTCTTGAAAACCTCACTATCTTTATGGTCCTAGAATTAAGAGAGGGGAATTTCCCCACCATACAGGAAATGGCCACTGAAAGGAAAGGGGATTTCTGTCGCCAACATCCTCCACCTAAAGCAAGGCATTCCTCCTGGGTGCTTGGGTCTCAATCTCCCTAAGTCTGGCGTATTGGGATGTGAAAGTTTGGTGACTCCCCCCTTGTCGTAGGAGCATTGCTTGCTGATGGGAGGAAGAGCCTCTTGTAAGCTAACATAAGTATATGCACCCATGCATGCGTCTCGCGCCCACGCACACACACACATGCATGTACATGCACACACACATGCATGTACACACACATGCATGTACATGCACACACACATACACACACGCACACACATGCACACGGACACGAATGCATGCACACACACATACACACACGCACACACATGCACACGGACACGCATGCATACACACACACATACACACACACACATGCACATGCACACGCACTCAAAAATCATCAGAGTTGCATTGCGCCCACTTATTACCACCATTAATTAGTCTCTGACTCTTTGGGCGACTTCAAACACGTGTTTGTAAAAAGAGTAAATGCTGAGAGCATATTCTAGAATCTGTTCTTGGAGCACTGCAGCGCTGTCCTCAGAACACAATTCATGCTAAAGGCACAGATTTGCAACTATGTCTGTCTCCTCCACAGACACCCTCTGCATTGGGGTCTCTCAGATTCAAGGCCCATGAGAAAAACATGGTTAAGTAAGAAAACAGATATTTGCAGCTACCAAACTCAAAAACGTTAATGGTCCCTTTTACACGTTGAATTTTGAGGAAAAAAAATGGATTTTATGTATTTCTATAAAAGCTCAGGTGGCCTAATTTTATTGGAAAACACTCTGATGTGTAAAAAGGTGGATTATTACCATGTGGCTACATTTTAGTTACATGTCCCAACTGCCCCTTCTATGAAGCCCCATTCATCAAAAACTGCAGCTTTTGGGTCAGCAACCACTCCTGCCCAGTCAGGAGTTGCCCTCACAATGAACATGATTGATGAGCTACCAGACTGCTCTGAAAACCCAGCCACCAGGATAACCCGGGACCCTGTCCTAGAGGGGCTCATTAGAACAGAAGGCACTGTTCTCCGTTTCCATTGACGGGAGCTGTCCCTCAGCTGGCCTGTCAATTATCCCTCACGGCCCGTGCTTTATCTTTCCAAAGCAAGGTGGAGACGCGCTGAAGATAAAAAGATTCATTGTCTACACCTAAAGTTTTGACATGGTGTAGAGGTGGCCCTCCTTATTGAACTTCAATAGACCATCAGGGATTCTTAAACAACCCCCCTGGAAAGAAGGGGTGCCCCTCTGTTGTTGGCCCTGATAAGATGGGAAGTGGTTTGTGTGGCCGGTTAAGATCCCAGATAAGAAGATATTACGGGCTTTGTACCCAAGCAGGACTGACCGTGCCAGCTGAGGGTTTATGAACCTGATTTCTCCGGTGTTGGATGCATAATCTCCATAAACAGACCCAGTGAGACCCACTCACTACCCGGCTGTGGTGTTAAATCAGCAAAGATACAGTGCTCCTGGCCTGGAAGTCAAGATCCACCATTTACTCACTAGCTCATCACCCACTCTAGAACAGCAAACAGTGGATGCTCCAGCACAGGCTACAACCGTCCAGCTTGACGCCGTGCGGTTCCCATCATGTCCCATAGATGCGGCTCGTCCAGCTTGACGCCGTATGGTTCCCACCATGCCCCACTGTCCCATACAGCCTGACATTATGGAAATAGCAATGCTTTCATCCTGGGAGTCTAAATTTCTTGCCTCATTAATTCAGAATGTTAATGTCATCCTGAATATCTTTTCCCGCAAAGAAATCCCCCCGAGCATATAAAGAAGAAAGCAAAACACATCACTGTGGGGTCAGAACAGAAATGGAAGGAAGAGCTGTATGTTGACTTTCACATGCACCGCAATCCTCTCCAGCCCCAGGAAGATAATGCTCTCTTTGTGAGTTATCACTGCTGTCGTAATTAGCTGCCAGGATATTAAACACAGGAACCATGAGCACCATCTCCAGGTATACCAAGGGTTGGCGATGCCCCTACGATTCCAGCTGCCGATCTGAATCACGCTTGCTCTGGATCCTGATGACACCGCCTGCTTTTGTGCGAAGCATTATCCCTGTGGCGGGTCATCTCTACTCTTCTTTGGATGACTATCTCCCATCATTTAGATTTGAAGATCTCCAGTCTCAAGGACACGTACACGCACACATGCACACGCCTGACAGCAAGCTTTCGTTTCTGCAAACCTCTCACCTAGCCAACGTGTCATTGCTCTGTAATAATACCACACGCAGAAAAATCATTCTCCCAGTTGGACAAAGCCATCCACCCTACGATAAACACAGTGTAATACTGAATCCGTACAAAGAGAAAATAACTGGCTGTGGGTTTCCTTTCCGAGTTCACCTGGATCACGCCAGGCTCAATGACTGCCAGCAGCTAGCTAACTGGCCTCTTTGTGCCCCCTTCCCTAAGAGCGGCCATTGTGCTGTCTCACTGACTGTGCCACCAGAGGGAGCTGACATCCTCCTCCTGTGCCTGCCAGGGCCCACAAATCAGAACAGGTTGAAATTGTTCAACCTCCTAAGAAAAATGGCCCTCTCTGCTAAGCAGGCTGGGGCTCAGGAAAAGGGCAATACCTGCCACTTCGTCTGGACTCTAACTTGAAGTGGGAGGGGCTGCTGGGTGAGTGTCAGCACCGTGTGTCTATACTGAGAAAGGTGGGACACCCAGAAGCCAGCCACCAGTTCAGAGTTTTTGGGGAGACCTAAGGATGGAAGAGAATAAAGAGCGAAGGTTAAGAGTGCCCAAATTAGTTCGGGCAGTAATGGGATTTAGTGGCCCATGTGGCTCGGGAGCAAAGAGGAGCCGTATAGGTGTATAGTGTGCGGGGGGGGGGGGGGGGGTGCCAGAGGCACATGCCCTCTTCCCTACCTGCCCTGGCGGAGTTCTAGACATCGTGATACTTGGATAACAATATCTTCCATCTGTTGGGGTGTGTGCACATGACTAGTCGGTATCTGTGGGTTTTCCTACTGGATGGTGGGTGCTGCACACCGTCCTCTGGGAGGAGAACCTAGACCACTCTGATGGCTTGCTCTGCACACAATTTGGGCCTGGCTAAAGAGTAGTCCAGTGGTTAGCTTTGAATGGATTAGAAGCCCAGGCTCTTAAGTCACAACTCTGTCATTATAGCTATTACTTTATCATAATAAAAGGGGGAGGGGTTTCCAGGTTAAATTCTGTAAATGTGCTGACTGACTTGGCTTGGGCCTCAGGCACATTCCTAAACAGATCATTGGGATAGTCCTATGGCCAGCCTGGAGAAGAGGGGTTCATGGGATTGGTTCGGGACTCAGGGAAGTGTGGCAGGCCAGTGTTAGCTTCTGCTGTCTGTGAGAGTTTTTATAACCCATGGCTAAGAAAAAAAAAAGTTAAAAAAAAACCACACACACTCATGTGCATGAACACACACACAAACACCTCTTTCTCTCTGTCTGTCTGTCTGTCTCTCTCTGTCTGTCTCTCTGTCTGTCTGTCTCTCTCTCTCTCTCTCTGCAGGAGAGCAGTTTGTTCAAGGATCAAAGCGATTAGAACATCCTGCCATCTTCACAGACCTAACTATGACATCATCCATATTCTGCCACTAATACAGATAAAAATAACCTAGACTAGCCCGTCTGGACTGCTATGCTATGGCGCCTGCACAGGCGTGACGAGACCTAGAGCCTCTTTATCTTCTTTAGCGCAAGGCTGCCTTGTTAAAGTGTCCCTCACCATCACAAGTTAGCCACTATTGCTCCAGCCATTAAATTAAAGTTCCAACAATGGCAAAGAGATAGGGGTAAAAGCAGGGGGGGGAGGAGCCCCTCCCAGCTGACAGTGAGCCTTTCAAGCTTGTCCCTGAAATTCTACCTTATGAATTCTGCTTACATCTCTCTGACCACTGATAAGTTCAAGGAAGGCTAAAGTGCATACCGGACAGGCAGCTTGCAAACGCTGCCAACAGGACAAATGACTGTGTCCCCAGGTGGGGCAAAGGGCAAAGGTTACAAGGCCAGAGTCTTGTGGCCCTTTCGCCCAGGCCGCAGAAGAAGGACAAACAGTAGATAGCTCGCTCTCTCTCTCTCTCTCTCTCTCTCTCTCTCTCTCTCTCTCTCTCTCTCTCTCTCTCTCAGCTGCTGTAAGCCCACTGAGTCAACTGTGTGAGTCATGGCCTCTACAGGGGCTTGTTTCCGTCACCAAATGTCAGCTCCATAGCCTGACAACCTTTGAAACTGTTCCTGCCCTGCAGGGTGACCTCCCTCCCTCCCATGAGTCTGAAGCCGCTGCAGAACTAGGGTCAGTTGAGGACATTGACGGGGAAATTATATGCTTTGGGACTGACAGACAGGACCCACCTAGGAATTCGTTTTTCTTTTCTAACTCTCCTTTTCAGGGTTGCTCCACACAAAAACATAAGCTGACACCACCGCTGTGGTCATTGGTGACTAGCGTGGACTCCGCATTCAAAAATCTGTGTACAAACCCCAATACTGTTTGCCCCGGGCAAATTTTGTAACAGTTCAGGGCCAGCAACTTCTTTGCTGTTGTTGCTGTTGTTGTTTGGGGTGATTTTTGTTTTGTTGGATTTTTTGTTTGTTGTCCATAAAATGGGAGAATAGGGATGTATCTCCTGCTGCTTGAATTGAGGACTTAATAAGGAAAAACTCTAGGAAGCACAGATGCAGGACCCGACAGTGCCGCATGTGTCGCAGATGTAAATATTGAGTCTTTCTTTCCAGACTTCTGAAAACTATACAAATACATGCTCTAAGGCTGGTGTTCAGTGAAAACATTTCCTTCCAGAAGTCTGGTTTGCTTCTGTGCTCAGCACCGTTGTTTGATTGTCTGCTTTTCCAAGTGTGGTTTAAAACTGCTGGGAGCCTCGTATGGTAGTTAATACATTATCTTAAGCAATTTAATGCAAATTAATTTTTACACAACCTTGAGTTTCAAAAGCCATTGGACTAGGAAGGGAAAGAGTGATGCTTAGGAGGCTGTTTGCTGTCTCCATCTGGACCCCGGAGCGGCCCCATCTGCTCTCATGGGTACCACCAGCTCTCAGCAGCTCCCCTTCCAAACAGCATGCGGGACCTTTAAACTCGAGAGCTCGCCTGAGTGCATGGGAAGACGGATGCTTCGGGTTTTCTAGGAAACGTAAGGGGATTAGTTGGGCATTTCAAAGTTCTGGTTTGACATCAAGTTTATAGTGTGTTTTATTTCTGAATTTCTTTCTCTCTCATGATCTGATAGGGTCATGAGAATGGCAAGTCTCAATCTCTCAGAGGGTTTCTCAAGCTGTGGGCTTGTTCCGCAGAGTACATTGGCACTCAGTGGGAGCCACTAAATGGTTCAGGAGGAAATGGCAAGCTTGAGACCCTTTGAAAGCTGACTGGACTGGAACGAACGGGAGGCAGGGAGACTAGTTAGGGCGCTATCACAGAGTTCAGATGGAGGAGGCGCTGTAGCAGCAACGGAAGAGCGGGGTACAGGGACCCTTCAGAAGGGAGGTGACTAGACTGATGAGCTCGGCATGCCAGTAGGAAGAGCGGTGCTGCAGATCTCAGAGAGGAACCACAGCACGGACGGCGGCACTCAGCTCCAGAGAGAGTGGCCTTAGGAGCAGATGGCGGTCTCAAGGAAGGGGAAGAGTTCAGCCACACGTGGTCAAGTCACTGTGTCCTGCCATGACAGCACACGGGACAGGAGACAGGATCACTGCAAAGTGGCGGGTCCACTCTGAGGCTGTCTCTGTTAACTCATCAATAATCTTCGCCTCTGGAACCTAGAAGCTCAGCGGTTCGCTAGTCTAGACGTTCAGACTTGCTACCACCCTTGGCGACTTCCTTCCAAAGTCACACACCATAAATAGTGTGTTTCTCAGAGACACTCTCACTCCCGTGACTCCTCAGTCGTGTGAAGCCGAGAGAATCTGAAGGCCTGCCACTGCTGGCGTGCCCCTTGCCCCTCCTGCTGGAGGTCTGGGTGGCGACGTCAATTGCACAGAGTGTCTACGCTTTTCCATTTCAAAACCCCAGTCCCCAAAGGACCCCCGAGATCTTCTCCCACAGAGGAAATGATCGCAGTTGCAGAGCGATGCTGCAGCACAGGGCTGAGATGAGCGCTACCTCCAACCGCCATTTTACCAAAAACCCAGGAGGCAGGGATGTAGCCTTGCCGAACCCGCCCTGGGTTCAACCCCGGGCGATTAAAAAGGGGGCGGTATTTTGAAAAGCACTCTGATTTCTTTCTGTTCCTGAAACTGTCTCTCAGTTTCTGGTGGTTCTCCTTCAAAAGGTGCTGGTAAGAAATGGCAGGAAAGGCTCTCATGCTGCTAACAGTTTGGAACTGTCATTCAACAGCAATAATCCTCATCCCAGAAAATGAATGACCAGCTCAGAGAGCTTCCTCAGATACCATTAAAGTGCTGAGGATAAATCTGGGCATGTTCAGATATGAAGCCTGGCCTGGCACAAATTTGGTTTCTCTTGGTGCCCTTCTAACAGTGGAGCGACAGCCACCCACTGGGCAGAGCGGTTTCTGATGTTTCTGGCAGCAAACCAGGCTCTTTGTTCACTCTTTTGTCCCACATCTTCTTGTCGAGATCCTAGAAGTGACTGCGGTCAACTGGAGATACGCAGCAAGCCCCGGGGGTAGCAGGTATGCATCACGGCAGTGGGGGAACCCAAGGACGTACTGACTGCTGGCAGCTCAGGGAGCTGAAGGAACAGTCTCAGGAGCCGCACCGTGAGCACAGCTCCCTGCTCGTCTGCAGGGGGAGCTGCTAGGTGTGTTTGTCTAGCAGGACTGGGTGGCAGGTGGGAACAGGCCAGCCTGTCTTAGCCACTCTTAACCAGCCATTGATCAGTGACCGGGAGAGAGGAGAGGCCACTATCTCCTGAGGTCACTGTAATGGGAACTAGATATTTAAACCTAAATAAACAAACAAAGCCGAAGGGCTCATTTTCTGTGCAGAGCCCGTGGAGTGGCGCAGCCATCAGTCAGCTTCCCGTTACCATAGCAAAGCACCTCCCATTATGGCAGGGAAGGCAAGGTGGTGAGAACGCAGCTGTCTGGTCATGTGTCCACATCTGGAATCAGAGAGCTCAGATCCACAACAGAGTAAACCCTTCTTAAGTTGCGTCTCCCAGATATTTCATCGTAACAATGACAAAAGTAATGTGCACATAAAATTCATAATGTCTACTAAATTCTAATATTTAATATAGAATTACCAGGCATCCAAAGAAGCAAGAAAATTTTGATCCATAATACTAAAAAAAAAAAAACTCAACCAGTACACTTATAAAAGAGAGAAAAAAATGTTTCTTAAAAGCTTATAGAGACATCAATCTGTGATTCGATGAACCTTTGCTTTGGGTCTCTGGTGGGGGTGCCAGAAAGCAGGAACATATGGCCAAGCACACCCAAGCTGAGACCACTCAGGTTGGCATCCTCAATACATCCTCTCTCCAGCTGTCCTTGGTCTATAACAGGAATGCCCTTTGCTCAACAGCAGGGGCCCTCTGCAGTGGGTCAAGACACCTGGTTTCATGGGAAGACCTGGTAGTCATCCTCACCACTGATGCAGACCACGTGACCCCTCCACTCCTCACCCCAGCACCAACAGCTACTTCTGTCATCGTGAGCCTCTCACAGAAAGTGCAAAGCCTGCGTTCATCATCCATTCCAATGAGTTTCTGACTCATTGGCTAAGAAGGGGACGTTCAACCTCATCTGGACATGGGCGACCACCTCGGAGGCTACACACACAAAGAAGAGATGGTCATATTTGAAAGCACTAAAAATAAAATGCAAAAGCACTTGAATTATGAAAGCTACGATTGGGGATCTAGATGACACGCTTCAGTCTGCAAACAAAGGAGGAGGACGGGAGGCTGCGGAGAGAAGGCCGAGCAGGACTTGAACGGTCCAGGAGGACGAGTTGTCTCAGGAGGGACCTGCCACACAGTGCTTTAAACCAGGAAGGCTCGAGTAAAGACCCCTCAGTCTCTCCCTGTGTGATGGCAGGCAAGTCATTTGACCTTGATGAGTGGCAATTTCCTTACCAATAAAGAGATGATGAAGGGACCTACCGTACAGAATTGCCGTGATGCTTCCGTGAGACAATGACGTCACACCCCTAGCCCCGCCCTAGTGCAGGGGATGCTCATTGTATAAACCCGCTGTCTCTTCTTCTTAAATGTCATCAGAAATGGTAAAGGGGAATGCACCACTCAGCCAAAGGAAGGTGTCCTCCCTTCTTTTGCTAGCAGAAATACTATAAGGGCTCACACCACATGTTGGAGGCATGGTTCTGTTAAGCTCTGTGGGTCTTGGCTGGGGTGAGTCTGCAGACATCTGGCAAAATATTTTATTTTTTAGCTATTTTGGGTTGCCATGACTTAGGCAATGGGGTGGTGGTACTATTGCTGGCTTCTAGGGTGTCCTATAAAGTACAGCCAACACAGAAAGTATTCATCTGACCCCGAACACCATAGTAACGAGGTGGAGACACTACAATAGCCAGTTTCTTCCATTACCCACAGAACTGATCCGAGCAGTCCTTTCCTCTAGGTCTTAGTTTTCCTCGCTGATGAACTAGCAGCAACACAGATGATAATGATTTTGCCCTCATAAGGTCCTTGAGAAAGTTAGCGTGCCTGAAGCAACACAGCCTGGCACAACGTAGGCCTTCCGGAACACGGAACACCTGTGGTAGCAGTAAAAGTCAGTGAGATCAGCAGAGAGATCAGCAGAGGGGCGGAGCCAGAGCCAAGGGAAAGCCGGAGAGAGAATCAGGTGTGAGCTGATGCAGCCATTCACCAGCGGATAAGAAACTCTCTACAGCAATGTGTTTCCGTGAAGTTTAGGAGAGAGCAAGGGCCCCGTGTACACACCAGCAATTGGATCATAGAGAGAAGTCCAGATTTCTGTGTTCTTAGCTGTATCCACTCTCTTTCCAAGGCCTTAATCTAAACAATAGTTAGAATCTGTATTTTCATTCTCTTGTTAGCTTGGTTAATGTAAGCCTCTTGTTCTATATCGTAGACGCTGTTTCTATGTATTGATTTAACAGAATCTATCAAAATGCAAATTCGCATACTCTGACCCAGAAATACTAATTCTACAATTTGACCATCTGGTGGTCTTCATCTACAAAATGGCTAAGCACGGGATATCCTTGACACCGTTACTTAGAATGGCCAAATAGAAACACCTAATTTCCATTAACAGCAGGGAACTAGCTTGACAAATTTGACAGCTGAAAAACACTAGGTAGACAAAAAAAAATATCTCGTGTTTCACTTATACAGGTAAAAATTTTTCTTGTGGCCACACAAACAGCTGATCATATCTATTGACCAACAGTTGGGGCAGTGTAGAAGCCAAACTTTACCTTGTACCTCTGTGCCCTTGTCTATCCCTTGAGCTGAAAATGCTACTTATTGAGAATATAAATAAAATATAGACTAAACTACACGTGCTTGCCATAAGAAAGCTGAACAGTGGAGTGTGACTTGCAGAGGCAGGAAGGAGGAGTCCCTCAGCCACCCAGACTGCTAGGTGTAGGGTATGTCCCCTCATGCAAAACTACCGCAGGTGCTCCCGATGGGTTGAGAGAGTGCCAGTGGGATCGATAAGGTTGTCCCAAGAGACAAGTTGTGCATTCCCACTTGTAGGTACAGTGTTTTTCACAGGATCAACACAAGAGTCATGAGTCCTGCACGGGACTGGAAGAGTCTGGTCTAAAGGATTAGGCCCCTGGGAATAAGTTACATGGTCATAGACTTGAGCTCAGCACAAGAAAACAATATTCTAAAGTCAAACAATAAGAATAAAGTGGACCTGGGGCTGGAGAGATGGCTCAGAGGTTAAGAGCACTGATTGCTCTTCCAGAGATCCTGAGTTCAATTCCCAGCAACCACATGGTGGCTCACAACCATCTATAATGAGATCTGGTGCCCTCTTCTGGCATACAAACATACATGGAAGGAATGTTGTATACATAATAAATAAATAAATCTTTAAAAAAAAAGAATAAAGTGGACCTTCTTGAGAGGTAGTGTGCTCATTGCTCCTGGGGGCACAGTCACATGTATACCACAAGGAAGTCAGGCATCCTGTGGCTGATGCAACCACCCATGAGTCCTTTGTAGGTGACAGTCCCCTCTCTCTACAGAAGGAAGGACTGACTTTCCCAGAACCATCAGGAATTACCTGCTGGTGGCCAGCCTTCGGGAACATCCACTTCTCTGTATGTAGTACCCCTGCTCACAGGGCCTGGCTGGCAGTCCCCGGGAACCTTGGGACTTAACTTTGCAGATTCTCCTTTCTCTGCAGATATACCACTAGCTCCTTGTCCTTGCACCCAGCCGCATTTATGTGGCAAATTTATAGTATCAAAGCAATTCCTCCAGACTCGTGTTTTACTGCCTTTGTCTAGAATCAACACTTGTGCTAAGGGAAATGATTCCACCTGTGGTGATCCTGCCTCAGGAGGAAACAAGAAAAGGGGAATTCTGAGAAAGAGGTATCTTTCCCCGGCCCCAGTGTTTCGCTGCACACAGAGGGAGCAGAGGAAGAAGAAAGGAGACGATCGAGGAGGGAAAGTGTTTGGGGCTAAGCCAAACAAGCTTAAGTGTTTCAAAGAATAAATTGGCGGAGTAATTCGGATCATGGGCAGGTGCTAGGAATGTAATTTAGTAAATGCTCGGGAACCTGCCAAAGAAGAGAAAAATGTGTTGCTTTTGAGATCATTTCCCAGCAGCTCCATAAAAGAAAACTGATTACAGGAATTTAATAAGTAAAACAGAGCCAGAAATAGTGTGATCAAATGAGTTTTTAATTACATTTCAAGCAGAAAAAAATTCCAATTTGTGCTCCTGGGATAAAAAAAAATAAGTTCTAGAGAAATGCTTTTGTAGCAAGAAAGAACATATCCGCTAATTTCCATAGCAATGACAGTAGTCCGTTCATTAAAAGGCTTGATCAGAGTAAAGAGGAGCCCGTGCCAAGGCACGCTACACAAGACCATGGCAGTCATCGCTGCTACACACTTTTGTCAGAAATAAATAGACAGACAGACAGACAGATAAACACTGAGCATTGAGTAGGAATTGGGTATCTGCATTTTTCTAGTGGAAATAAAGGGAATTTTTAATTTTAATTTTTAATCAACTGGGTTATTATGTTGCTTTGGTTTATTCATATATGAAATAAATGGTACATCAGATTTTAAATGAGATGTTTCGGGTGAATGTGACAAAGGTCACTGGAAAGAAGACATACACACATTCACACATGCACTCACTGACACACACACTCACTGACACACACAGTGCGATGGGGATGGATGAGAATAACTATCACAGGGCATCGATGTGCAGAGGAGTCACCTCAACCAGCGAGAGTCTCTCTGTCCATTCAGGTCTGTTAGGGGATCTGTCAGGTTTACTGGCAGGGCGTTTCAGGTGTGTTTAGGGAAGGACACTCCACCATCTACGGGACAGGCTGTTCTTCAGATGAGGACTTTGCTGCAGGCCACTCCTTAACCACGGGGCACACCTAGACGGTGCTTTCTGGAAGATGTACAGGAACTACTGTGGTTTTATTCTCAGTTCAACCTTTGTCCCCTTGTGATGAATGGGGCCAACCTGCAACTTTCATGGGACCAAGGTTTTAATCCCTGGCCTCAGAAGTGGGCTCACCTAAAAGATCATCTTTCCAAAGACAAGTACATCTGCAGCCCCAGGCTCATTCCTTTAGGGTTGCATAGGGGAAAGTTGCTGTGGCAAGCCAGTTAGCAACACTCCCCCATGGTCTCTAGTTCAGTTCCTGCCTTGGCTTCCCTTAATAATGAACTGTAACCTATAAACTTGCTCAGCGTCTGAGGCCAGCCTAGTCTATACCGTGAGTTTTAGACTGGCCAAGGCATGGTAAGACACTGTCTTTAAAAAAAAGCAACAACAGCAGAAAGATGGACTGTCCCCGTATTTCCTTTTTTCTACGGCTGGAGCTTGAACACAGGGTTTTCCACAGACGAGACAAAGATTCTACCACTGAATGACACCCTTTATTTCCTTTTCTCAAAAATAGGATTATCTAGAATATAAAAGGACTCCAAGACCCTTTACTATGTATGTCCTATATGAATGATTTTACTCATATTTATTATTTAGTTATTCACATATAGATACTGTAAAAGATGTTTTTGCTAATTGTATTTTACTGGTTGAATATGTTGAAGTCTTTCGTAATAAGCAGTAAGACTTATTCCAATGCAGAGGAAGAGAAAGACAAAATATTAGGATGAAGTTTACAGCTCAGAGGGGGAGTACTTGTCCTGCACGAGGCCTTCAGTTTGATCCCTAACACCACAGGGAAATAAATAAATAAAAAGCCTTTAACATAGAGAAAAAGAACTCTAAACTTATAATTTTACAATTTAAGTTTTTTTTTAAAAAAAGTTCCAATGGAACAGAGAATCATGATGTTTTCCCAGATGGGCAGGGTGTTCTCCATGCCCCTCTGGCCTGTAAGATGTTTACCTACTGATATTTAGCCTGAGCCTTCTAAACCCGTTCTTGCCCTGGTTCATAGGTTATGTCTTTGGCCCATCCCATAATACTGCATTTCTGGGTGGGCGGACTCAGAAGCTGCAGAAGGCTCATGTGCATACAATTCAGATGAGACAGCGCGCTGTAGGGTTCCCATGCCACTGCCAGGGGCCATCCAGGGCTTCTGAGGTCAGAAGTCATTCACTCCACTTGAAAGTAGGGACCTCTTCTCTTAAAGAGGGTAAATTAAATGCAGAAGGAAGTATTTAGAAGCACCAATGGCTCTTGGGCAGTTTCACGAGCCTGGTGATCCGTCTGCCCCCTCTGTTCACTGCTTATGTTCCCACCCTCATCTTCCCCACGCCTCTCCGTTACTCTCTTCCCCGCCCCTTTCCCCTCGTCACTAGAGTGAAAACAGGCATTTGCGTTAAAAGGCATAGAAGGCTTAAGAGGGCGTAGTTAGGAACACTGAGAAAGATAAGTAAGAGGGCTTGCAGCCAAGCTGACCAGCTACGAGGAAGGCAGGACTCTGGGAGACACACGAAGTCATGTCAGCAGGCTCCCATGAAGACATCCTTTCCCCACCCCACCCCCCACACGCACCCATAACAGCACTCAGGGCCCTGCTGCCCTTTGACATCTTTCAGATCTATGTCACTCCATGTTAATCTGTATGTTCAGCATGGCCACCGCACTTTTGCTTTTGGAAGATGAGCCCCTCTTGTTACCTGGTCTTACGTGGGAAAGTTGAGCAGGCATCTGTGGCAGATGCTATTGTGATGTGGGATTCCCCTCTCTATGCTGTGAATCATTGGTTAACGAATACAGCTGCTTTGGGCCTATTACAGTGCAGAGTAGGGCAAGGTGGGAATTCCAAGCAGATGGAGGAGGAGAGAGTAGGCGGAGTCAGAGAGAAGCCATGTAACCGCCATGACGGATGCCAGACGGAACCATACTGGTAGGCCCCAACCATATGGCGATACACAGATTAATAGAAATGGGTTAATTTAAGATGTAAGAACTAGCTAGCAATATGCATAAGCTAATAGACCAAGCAGTATTGCAATTAATACAGTTTCTGTATGATTATTTCAGGTCTGGGCGGCTGGGAAATGAATGAGCAGCCTCTGCCAACACTATTGCAAAGTTATTTTTGAAAAATTTGAGTTCACAGTCTACTGATAGGTAAAACTCTCTCTGGTAGGCAAAGATACAGTTATTGATAGATAATAGCGGCATGCATTTTTGTCTTCTAGGTTTTTTGATGCACTTATAAACACAGTCTACAAGGCTGCCTGTCTCTTGAATAACACACAGCCATCTTGTTTGTCATTCTCGGCACAGGCTCTATGAATAGAACACAAGAGTGGTGGATGCATACCTACTTCTCAGAAATAATTTGTGTTTACCTGGTAGCCATTTCCTTTCCTATACCCGGTTTCCATCCCCCTTATAAACACAAGGAGGAGGAGGATACAAACCCGTGACCAGGTTCCTCACTCTCCACCTTTTCTCGTTTGCTTTAGGCCTTGGTGAAGGTCAACGCCAAACTGAAGCCAATGCTGGATTCAGTGGCTGCCAACCGAAGGAAGTGGGAAGAGTTACATCAGAAAAGACTGCAGGTCTCCGCCGCCTCCCCAGTCCCTGCGAGTCTCACCGTGGCGACGGGCGAGGATAGGATGTAAAGCACCCAGAGCCTCTGTGCGACCCTGTGGCCTGGAGGGTCCTCTGCAGCCTGAAGGATCCGCTGCAGCAGCCGCATCTTTCCACTCAGGCAGTCCAAAAGTGCAGACTGTATAGACCGGACCGGAAGCGCACCCGGAAGTGTGCTTGGTGGCAGAGGACTGGAAGGATGAAAGACAGAGGCCGGCAGAGAGCTTGACCCTCCGCTTTGCGTGATGAACCCACACTGCTGGATTTGGATCCATGAGCCTGAGGGCTATCAGCCCCAGTCGTTCAGAGTTGAGGGGACACCGTGGTAAAAGTGTCGCTAACACTGCTTCACGTATGGCATTTTCCTGTCATAAGCACGTCCCTTCTTGGCAGGTCTTTGTTCCAGACAGTCCCAAGAATCCAGATTTGCATCTTAGGTGTTTTATTTCTGATGCGACTGTTTCTTAGTGATGCACCAGACCGTTGGTCTTGTTTGCCTGTTGGATGAGCCTCCCCCTTATGAGTACCAACTAACCCCAATCTTTTCAAAGGGTCCCCAGTAGGAACGCAGAGAGCTTGCTAATTGGAGGGTTACAGAATCTATAACCCTGGCAGTGAGATCACAGTTCCTTTTTCAATGTTTGAATTCAGCCTTCATTGTAGACCAGGCCTTTTCCTGAGAAGAATAGATTAATAAGTTTATTCAAGCAAAGGGGAAGAGGAATTTACAGTCACGTGTACCACAGGTGACCTGTGAACACTAGAACTACTTCCAGGAGAGAGAGAGGAGAGAGAGGAGAGAGAGAGAGAGAGAGAGAGAGAGAGAGAGAGAGAGAGATTTTTACAAGCGCAGAGGACCCCTGAGACTGAGGACAGACTAGCCTGAGGTGAAAAAGTTTGGGGATAAAATTTAAGGTACCTCAATTTTATATTTTTCCTTAAGTGAAAAAAAAAAAAGAATATTCTAGAAAGGCCAGGTAATAACGTCTACACAACCTATATCCTCTAGGAAGTCAGGCCTCTAACAGGTGAAAAAAACTGTTTTAAATGGATGTTGTGTCTACTAAGCTGCTTTGATGCCCATGTCACCCAAGACACTTGTGGACAGGGTCCATCTTCCCCGAAAAGCACTGGCCTTGCTGTCCTTAATTTTGCATCCTCAACTGGGTGGCTTTGGACAGGTTTCTCTGCTGCCCAAACTGAAATTACCCTAGTAGCTTACTTGCAGAAGTCTTAACCTTAAAATCGTTTGTGCAACAAACTTTCAAGGACTCCCCAGGACACAAGATAGCTGAAAGCTGAGAGCTTCTGTTTGAAGCAGGTCTTGGGGGTCCAGAGCCCACAGGTCCAGGGGGTTCAGAGCCCACAGGGCTTGAGGGTCCAGAGTCCACACAAATCATCGTCTCTTTGTTCACGTAATGGTGCTCCAGAGAGAGACTCTGAGCACTCTGAAAATCCCCGCAGATGTGAAACCTGAGAGCCAGCCCAGCTCTAAACAATCAAACATTTACAAAACATTTTTTCCTTACTTTTACTGACCAGTATCAGTTATTATCAAAAAATAGTGGTCAGATGTTTGAATTGGGGATGGGGGTCCTAAAATGAAGGCACCAAACGGGGAGTGGGATGATCTGGAAATCACCATGAGGAAGGCAGCTTTGTTATGGCAAGAAACACAATAAAATAAACGGGGCAAAGGGTGGAGCTAGAAGATAGGGACTAAGGTAGATAGATGGCTAAGACAATGGCTAAGGGGGGTGAAAGTCAATCCAAATGAAGAAAAAAGGCAATTACAGTTCCCCCACCCTCCCAAATGAGGGTTCAGAATCATGACATCAATTGAGCAGGAAAGAGAGACAATTACACAGGGAGAATCTTGACAAAGGAGAAAAGGAAGGGCTGGGCGCACTAAGAAACAATGTTGCTAACTGCCCTTCACATCTGTGTCTGCAGGGAAGGCTGCGGGGGGGGGGGGGGGGGGGGGACACGAGCGCAGGGGAAAAAAATGCTTCTGCAGAGCAGGTAAGAGGACGCTGTGCAGATTTATGGATTTTATTAAGCCAGTTTTCTGAATCACTCTGCTATACAGGCAAATAGCTTCTGCAGAGCTGTCTCCCTCCTTCAGGTGAGGAACAAAGGATGGGTGGAGTTAGGAAGGGACCCTAGTCTGCAGGATCGTCTGCAGGTGCTTCTGGGTACCGCACCACATCATCCCATACGTTTCTGTCTTAGACAGTAATGAAGAAGCAGTCCACATGAGGCTGAGGTGAGCCCACATCTGTTACCCGTCCTAACAATAAATAACCAGGAAAACGGACGCCGGTCCACCCAAAGCAGACAGTTTCAAGCATGTGCTTTCTGATACAACTGGACCCAGTGTCTTCCAGAGGCTGCTGGCAGCAGCGAGACAGCAGCCTCCCTCCTCCCTGAATGTTGATGCTACATATTGCTGAGGGGGACATAATTTATAGCACAAACCCTACGGCTTCCTCTAAGGTTGAGTTTTCCTCTCATCTTGCCTTTTTATTGGCTTCACTGCACGGTTGCCAATAGCAACATCCATCGGTAGCAAAGGGAGTTCAACAGCATTGCAATCTGCCAGACAGTGGAGCCCTGACAATGTCAACCATCAATCAAATGGCTGCTTGTAATTGCCTCCATCTATTTCTCCTGTCTCAAGGTATCTGTCCTATTGTGGGTCAAGATTCAGAAACTGCTGACTAATGTCTGGGGTCTGCTCCTCCATGACTGTGGAGAACTGGGAGAGATGGTGGTAGCCAAACCCTAGAGGTCAAAGGTTGGGATTTTTAAAGCCCTTGTAAAACAATTTCTTTCCCATGACCGTGAGTTATGTGGGATCCTAGACTCTGTTTCCAACACACAGAATGAGGAAACGTCTCAATCCTTATTCTTCACTGTTGTTTCCTGTTGGAAAAAGGCATTTGAAATGTGAGCCCTCTTCAAAGGAAAAAAAAAAAACTCAGACAAGATTGTCTGCTTCCTCAGGTCTCTTGGCACGAACAGCTGAGGTGACTCCATCCTCCTTTTGTATGAGATGTATTTTTTCAGAAACTCGATTTATCCATGTTAGTGGGCGTGTAGCTACTGCGTGCACAGCCCACAGCACAGCTGGTGATAGCGGTGGGGTGAGCGCATCTTGGCAAACCACCAAGGGGACCCACCAGTCCACAGCGGACCGGGCTCCCTCCTCGCTGGCTGCCAATGGGCCTACTATCTGGGGACCCTGCGGCGCTTCAGGTTTCTATCTGTTTTATTCAGTTTCTGCATCCAGGGACCAAGCTATGCTGTGCTTTGCTTTGGAAACTTCATCCAAGTCATTCTCTTCTTTCTGCTTCTCAAATAAAATAGAAGCAAACCCGAGAGAGTCATCGTCTCACCGAAGACAGGGTAAACATTTACACAGAGAGGGAGTGGACCCCAAAACAACCTTCCTACAAAGCGTCAGAGACAGCTTCTAATGAGTGTGAACGATACAGTCACCAACACCTGCTCGGAAGTGGGTATCCTTCTGTTTCATAAAGAACAGCCTCAGATTATCTCATATCACTGAATCCCATGTGGGAATCATTAGTTTAGAAGTGAACTTGTAAAAGGAGCCAAGAAAGGCAAAAATTGTACATGAGTTTTCTGTGTCTTGAAACCCGAAGGTTTGCATGCTTCCAGGTACTCCAGGTTTGCAAATATCTTGCATTTAAGATGATCTCAGCACTGTTTTTTATTAGTGCAGTAATGACAGTATGTTTCTGAATTCAGTTGCTTTTTCTGTATATCAAAATTTAGCGTACCTCAATGGCTTACGTCGTTAGACTGACTTTACTCCGTTTCCTTTGCAGCACAATCTTTTTCCAACTCATTTCTCTTACTGACCCTTGTGGGTTGCAAAAAGACCAAAACAAATTACAATCTAACCTAACAAGTGCAGCAGGAATCTAAACATGTTTGGATGAAATTCAAACATAAAGAGAAATGTGTTTTGGTGGGGAAAATGACAAAAAGATTCATTAAAGCTACTCAGTGTAACCTAATTTGGGACCCTAAACACTTTGCCCCGCCTCCTTTAGTGAATTCCTAATGTTTCACAGTAACAATCTAGAATCGTTATTCTACCATGTGTGTCTAGAGTGCCTAAGCCCCAAATTACTAAGAATTTAAAGGTTAAGTCCGGCTGCTAGAAGGCCAAAGTGTCACACACTCCCTAAGTCAACTGTGGGTCACAACCCCACCAGAGATCAAATATCAGATAGCTCAAGACAGCGTGACATCAGATGTTGACATTATGACTCTTACCAGTAGCAAAATTACAGTTACGAAGTAGCAACGAAAATAATTTTATGGCTGGGGGTCACCACAACATGAGGAGCTGTATTAGAGGGTCGCAGCGTTAGGAAGGTTGAGAACCCTTGTCCTAAGAGAACAGTGGTAGAACGTGACTGGCCCATCCTAAAAGATGTGACTGGAGACGTACTTGAGGGGCCTCGGATTGAGCGGCGCCCAGCGCTGTGCTCGCTCTCCGTGTCACCCTGTCCCCCCAGGGAATGAGTTTGGGTTGTATATACTTTGATTTTGAATGGCCTTGCATGTTTGTGCATCTCTCAACATCACTAAAGGCCAGTGGTCATCTATGTATCCACCTGTACCCATGTAACTGAATGTAGGCACCGGTGCAAAACTGTGAGTTTTATGAAGTAAATGAGCTACTTGCTGTGGAAAAAAAAAAAAAGTATCTTCTTTGAGGCCATCATCTGTGTTCATGTCTGTGCATATGTGTGTTAGCATGCTCGTTTTTCTTCTGCTTTAATGTGGATTTAGATCACATCATATTCAGAGCACCTTTAAAGCATAGCGCAGTGTGGAGGCAGAAGTCTAGTTTGCTGAGTCCGTCCCCTTGGAGGGCTGTTGCTTTCGCCATTTTATTCTGATTTACAGTAATCTAAAAAGAGTTCCTTACTGACTTGTTTCCTAATTATTGTTGTTTTACCCAAAAGAAGGGAAATACGTTGTCGGCTGGCTTGTGTGAAGCCCCTCTCTCTCTGTGAAGTTTCCAGGTTAACACTGTATTGTAAGAACACTTGGTAAAATGCTGCTTGGCCATTGCAGAAGCAACTACCCACGGCTTCGAAACAGACTGCTTTAAGAAAACGGAAGCTTCTTGTTTTTAATAAAATGCTTAATGTTTAACTAACATTCTGGAGTAATCTTTATGTCGCCGGCTGGAAAAGGGACGCATGCATCCTAACACCTACTACAATTTAGTTCATTACCTTTGGTCGGTGCTGTCTGCTTGTGCAAGACCTATACTGGGACCTTGTTTTTAAAATAAAAGAC
The DNA here is from genome assembly GCF_037038515.1 of Microtus pennsylvanicus. Classification (NCBI taxonomy): domain Eukaryota; kingdom Metazoa; phylum Chordata; class Mammalia; order Rodentia; family Cricetidae; genus Microtus; species Microtus pennsylvanicus. The sequence goes on from NC_134587.1 coordinate 7,542,446, forward strand.
TTTTCAAATTATTGAAGGTGTTCTGGGGGTAAGAGAATTCTGCAGCCAAAAGCCGGGTCCCTGCATTCAGTATGCATTGCTTAAATTTGCATGGGCAGTTAGACAAGGTGTGTGTGGGGGGGGTGTGTCTTACACCATCGTGCCTGTTCTATTAGAACGAACTGCAACAATCCAAAGCCAATTTAAATGACTGGAGAGGAGGCAGTCGAGAGAGGAAAGAGGCGCAGTATGGCCCTCTACTGGACAGTGTAAGCAATCACCAGCGCTGCTTGCTGCAGCCACCAGTCTCTGTGTATTGCAACCTGCAATTATACAGTGAGTTGGAAATAAAAATCTCTAACCCACAGAAGGTCTGTGGGGATTAGTGCTGGAAGTCAGACAAAGTCGGCAAAAGCTCTGGGGCTTAGAGTAGCTTTTAGAAAGTCTGGCTGGATGTTTTACAAATTAGTATCCGCACTTTGCCTTCTCCGCTAATTCCTTCTGTAAACCACAACACTACTGCACAGTCCAGATAGCATAATTTAGGTTAATTTAATGACACTTTAAACCTTAAAATACAAGCTGCTTGATCAAATTCAAAGTCCATTCAAGGAAGAGAGCTTGTTCAGACGCTGTGGAGGTTCCTCGGAAAGGCGAGCCCTAATCAGATGAAATGGCTCTCCGACTAAGCCTAAGGATTCCTTGTTGACTGGTATACAGATGGCCCCAAAGCTTCCAACCCTGAACTCAGAGTCAGTCAACGACGTCACAAGGTTGGCACTGATTTAGTCATTGCTTCCCTGTCCACGGTGGCGACGGAGTTGGAAAGACTAGAATGCTATGGGACTGGGCACCCAAACTGGCCACCCTGAAGTAAATGGTCAGGAACCATCAGGGGAAAGAAAATAGTAACTCTGCAATGGGCTTCTTTTGCCAAGGAAAATTCTTGCACACGGTTGTGTGTGCAACAGTTATGGAGTAACAATTTACCACCCGCAAATGACCACGTGCGTGGGGTAAGTACATTCCCAGCTAATTGTAAAAGAGACTGCTCAACACATCCTACATCTCATCACTTTGTGTTCTGGCCGGAAGAACTGAAGTGTGCTAAGAACTAAGCTGCTTTTAGCAGCTCTGACATGTTTTGCCTAAATCGAACTCTTCCTGGTAATCATGCCTCCCTTGATCTGTCAATCATTAACTCCTGTCCACATGTCTCCAGCACTTTATAAACACCCGTATGGGTCCTGTTCACCGAGGACGGTGTTGCAGATTTGCCTTTGCTATGTACTCCAGCTTTTCAAGACCCTATTGGAAACAACAACAACAAAAAAAAAAATGATCTTTTTTTTTATTCTTATCCACTGTGCAGAGTGAAAAAAAAAAGATCTTTGATACTTCACAATATTCTACCAGCTTCCTTTCCATCATTCACTAAAGTACCTCCTTTCATCTCCCCCATCCATTAAAAAAAACAGTGAGACTGTTCCCCAGCTGCCTATCAGAGACCAAACCAAAGTTAGCTCTCACAGCAGTGGCCGCGGCCAAGCCGGTCTCACAGTGGGACGGGTGTGCTCAATGCGTTTTGAAAATGACCCTGCCCTCCATCTGTCTGAGCCAAATGCCCTGCTCCTTTCGAGCCGGGCCAGTGGAGCAACTTCCCACGAAAGGAGGAGGAGGACACAGAATAGCCACCCTCCCATGCCCTTCAGCTGCCCTGCTCACAGACAGGTACCAACACAGAGAGGAGAAACCCAGATGATCCCTGTAGCTAGCCAAGAAATGTGGGGAAAGCCGACAGTCCTTTCGTTTTTTGTGTGTGTGTGGGGGGGGGTGGGTTTCAAAGGATATTTGAAGGTGGATGGTTTCATAATGTTAAGTTACAGCTCTGCAAACAGAGAGGAACTGAAAGGATAAAGGGCATTTCTTATTTCCATGTTTACTCAATTTAGTACCAGCTTGTTAAAGATAACAGTCTTTGCATAAAGATTGTCAAATATTGAGTGTGAGTTTCCAAAAAACAAATGTCAGGCAGGCCACCAGTCATAGAGAAGAGGATACCCTGTATTCCTGAAGATTTGAGCATCAGAGGTCACCTTCCCCCACCACAGGCTTCACCTCAGAGAATACACCAGAAAGCAGGGTGAAAGAAAGCTTGGGGTAGGGATATAGAAGGATTCCTTAGCTGCTTTCTGTGAAGATCTTCTGTGGGCAGAGTCCTCTCCACAGCATAGGAGATAGGTCCATTTGTTCCTTCCTGCTCACTGGGCGCATTAAATGTTCCTTGTCTGATGGCACCCAAGGAGTCACACTGCTGCTGATTCCCAGCAAGAGTGAAGTCAGGCATTCTATGACATGAGCGATTGGACACCCATTCAGGCCTTTTCCTTGTGATACTGGGTAACCAGGAAATATGCAACCTGCACTGATCACTGCACATCTGAGCCACAGTTGAAGCATGCAAGTCCGCAGTCTGCTGCCCTGTTTAGTTGTGGTTTCTATTTGCAAAATGCAGTCTTTCCTCTTGTACACTTGGTTGCCCACACTTGGCAGTCCTTTCCCGTTACTGGAGACATGGGTACTGAAGTATCTGTCACTCACGGTTTCCCACAGAACCTAGTTCTTTGTGATCATGGTTCCACCCTCTATGGTGGCTGGAATAAGACTGCCCCTCACAGACTCATATGTTTGAATACTTAGTTCCCATTGGTGGAACTGTTTGGGAAGGTGTGACATTGCTGGAAGAGGCGTGTCACTGGAGATGGGCTTAGAGATGTCAAAGGACTCTAGTGTCACACTCTCTGCCTCCATCCTGGAGATGAAGATGTGAGCTCGGTGGGGGTGATGGTGATGGACAGGATCTTCTGCTCAGAGCTCTGGATCAGGAACTCAAGCATGATATTTTTGTTGGTCTTGTAGACCAGGCTAGCCTCGAACTCACAGAGATCTGCCTGCCTCTGCCTCCGAGGTGCTGGGATTAAAGGCGTGTACCACACGCCTAAGTATGATTGTTTCTACAGGTTTGCTGTCCTCATTTCCGGGAGATACTTGCAAAAGCTTGATTTGATACTCTTGTCTATCTGCTCCGAGTTACATTATCTGGAACAGTTCCCCAAGACGTTCTGCTCTGCCTGGGACTCTCATTGGAAATTCCAGCTAAGCCCCGCGATGGACTTCCCTAGTGGATTTCAACTGAATATTTGTAAGCCCCCAATTTGATCATATTGAATTATCTATCTGATGTTTCTATCTGCTACTTCATATTTATTGCTTTACTTTTGCTTTCAATGTTCTCAATAAACAGACTTTCAAAACCAAAACTGCCATTCTAGATCATCTTCTAGTTTTTACAGAATCATGGTCACTGTACTGTTAAGCAGTACACACTTAAACCAGCACGAAATAATAATTCTAGGAGACTTCAAAGTTCTTAAAGCAAAACGGTCATTGTCTCAAAATAGGGTATAAGCCTCAAAAAGCTTCATTTATGCCAGGCCCTGAGGCAGGGCACTGTCAGGCCACAGAGAGGAAGGAACATCGAGCCAGCAAGCAACACGCATTTTAACGAGTAGGGAGAGTCTAAAACTCTCATTACAGAAATAAATGACTTTGGATAATCGTTTTCTATCTGAATACACAGATAAACAAAAACACATATAAAGGAATCAGATCCTGTCAAAAGTATACAGGGTTAAGCCGACTTGAAATGAAACTACAATTCCCAGAATGCAAAGCGCCGCTGACCCATGGGAAGTGAAAATGGCGCGTGTCTAGAGGAAAATTTATATGCCTGATTGCTTGAAGCAGCTTTCTATCCCTTCTCTCACTATTCTCTCTATCCAGTTTATACTCTTCTAACACATGAAAATTCAGGGATTTATAATTATTGTTCGTCTTCGCATCTAACAGAGGCTTTCTATCTCATGACAACCCCCAACACCCCCGCATAAACTTCCACTTCCGGTTACCTAGTTGCCTTGGAAACTAGCACGCGCTACTTTTGGCGGCCATGGCCTGGCAAAGCAACTCTAAAATTCCCGACGGTGAGTTCACGGCCGTGGTCTACCGGCTCATCCGCGACTCCCGCTACTCAGAGGCAGTGCAGCTGCTGGCCGCCGAGCTGCAGAGGAGCCCCCGCAGCCGCGCCGGGCTGTCGCTGCTGGCCTACTGCTACTACCGCCTGCAGGAGTTCGAGCTCGCTGCAGAGTGCTATGAGCAGCTGAGCCAGATGCACCCGGAACTCGAGCAGTACCGCCTCTACCAGGCCCAGGCGCTGTACAAGGCCTGCCTGTATCCCGAGGCCACGCGGGTCGCCTTCCTCCTGGACAACCCCACTTATCAGACTCGCGTCCTTCGTCTCCAGGCTGCTATCAAGTACAGTGAGGGCGACCTGCCAGGAGCCAGGAGCCTGGTGGAGCAGCTGCTGAGTGGGGAAGCTGGAGAAGACGGTGGAGGGGAGAATGACCCAGATGGTTTGGTCAACATGGGTTGTCTGCTCTACAAGGAGGGGCACTATGAAGCTGCCTGTTCCAAGTTCTTTTCAGCCCTGCAGGCCTCTGGCTACCAGCCTGATGTATCTTACAACCTGGCTTTGGCATATTACAGCAATCGTCAGTATGCCCCAGCTCTGAAGCATATCGCCAACATCATAGAGAGAGGCATCCGTCAGCACCCAGAGTTAGGTGTGGGCATGACCACCGAAGGCATTGATGTTCGAAGTGTTGGCAACACCGTAGTCCTTCACCAGACGGCACTGGTTGAAGCCTTCAACCTCAAGGCAGCCATTGAGTACCAACTGAGAAACTACGAGGCAGCCCAGGAAGCCCTCACTGACATGCCGCCCAGGGCAGAGGAAGAGCTGGACCCTGTGACCCTGCACAACCAGGCTCTGATGAACATGGATGCCAGACCTACGGAGGGGTTTGAGAAGCTCCAGTTCCTGTTGCAGCAGAACCCCTTTCCCCCAGAGACCTTCGGCAACCTGCTGCTGCTCTACTGTAAATATGAGTACTTTGACCTGGCAGCTGATGTCCTGGCAGAGAATGCCCATTTGACGTACAAGTTCCTCACGCCCTATCTCTATGACTTCTTGGATGCCATGATCACTTGCCAGACAGCTCCTGAAGAGGCTTTCATAAAGCTGGACGGGCTAGCTGGCATGCTGACTGAGCAGCTCAGGAGACTCACTAAGCAAGTTCAGGAAGCAAGATACAACAGAGATGATGAAATTGTCATAAAGGCCGTGAATGAATACGATGAAACTCTCGAGAAGTACATCCCTGTCCTCATGGCCCAGGCAAAAATCTACTGGAATCTTGAAAACTATCCCATGGTGGAGAAGATCTTCCGCAAATCTGTGGAATTCTGCAATGACCATGATGTGTGGAAGCTGAATGTGGCCCACGTCCTCTTCATGCAGGAAAACAAGTACAAAGAGGCCATCGGCTTCTATGAGCCCATCGTCAAGAAGAACTACGACAACATCCTGAGCGTCAGCGCCATTGTCCTAGCCAACCTCTGTGTCTCCTACATCATGACAAGTCAGAATGAGGAAGCCGAGGAGCTGATGAGGAAGATTGAGAAGGAGGAAGAACAACTCTCCTATGGTGACCCAGACAAGAAAATCTACCACCTCTGCATTGTGAACTTGGTGATAGGAACACTCTATTGTGCCAAAGGAAACTATGACTTTGGTATCTCCAGGGTTATCAAAAGCCTGGAGCCTTACCATAAAAAGCTAGGAACTGATACATGGTATTATGCCAAAAGATGCTTCCTGTCCTTGCTAGAAAACATGTCAAAACACATGATTGTGCTTTGCGACACTGTTATTCAAGAATGTGTCCAGTTTCTAGAGCACTGTGAACTTTATGGCAGAAACATCCCTGCTGTTATAGAACAGCCCTTGGAGGAAGAGAGAATGCACACTGGAAAGAATACAGTCACGTATGAATCCAGACAGTTGAAAGCTTTGATTTATGAGATCATAGGGTGGAATGTGTAGTAATATCTGTTATCGACTTTTATTATAAAAGCTTTGTTATCTTGGCATTGTGTTTTATGTGTTAGCGTTGGCATTTTCACACATTTTATATGCTGTACTTTGTTTACATGTCTATTCAATTAGATACAGGTTTTCCTGATGAGAAACTTCCCCAATGGACATAATAAACTATCCCAGAAGCCTGTATTTCAGTTTTCAGAACTGAATGGAGGAAGGAAGTATCATCTAAAAGAGCTGATTATGTCTGCATCCTTTCATTTGTATTTCATTGTTTATTTTGTTTGTGAAGATCAATTCATCCATGGAGGAAATGCATGGACTGAGGACCTTAGTTTATCGTCCATTTGGGCTTTGGGGGCAGTTTTAGGGAGTCCGTGCCCTGCCTCTGTTTACCCTCACCATGATTTTATTCGTAGTATAGAAGTTTTGCACCCTGGTCGATTTTAAAGATTTTGTTTTGTCTTGTGGGGCTTTAGGGGTTTGGTTTTTGTTTAGAAGAGAAGTAATGTTTGCCAAAAGTTTTAATGTTCTCAGTGGTTTTTCTTAGTAGATGCAAAATTCAATGTGAAATTTTATCCCTAAGTAAAAGTGTAGTCCTCTGGTTTGAAGATAATAAATAATTGACAAATATCTGATATTTTACTGTTCATAATTGACTATTGTCAATAATACAAGTGATTTCAAAAGTCAATGTTTAATTCCCATACTTATGTAGCGAATACATACAGATACATTAATGCTGGGATTTCTTCTCAAAGCATCTTGGGAAAGAGAAATACACTTTGGTTTCTTGACATTACTGAAGTCTCTTTTGAAATTGATTCCATTTAAATATTGATATATGAAATGATATAATTTTAAATTATCACAAACTATCCTGCACTATTTTTTTCCATTTGTTTTCCAGTTTTTTGGCCACAATCTTCCCAGTCAGTTCTCAGGGAATCCAATGGGCTTTGCTGCCCATGCACTGGATTCCCCACAAACATACAGGACTTTAATCCCTGTTTTCCTCAGCCTATTGTCCTTCTGTTCTCAATAACATCATTCTGTCGTAGAGAACATCAAAAACATTAGGTTTTGAAAGTTTTTAACCCACAAAACGAGCAAATTGTTATGATGCAACAGCTTTCTACTAAAAAGTATACTTTTCTTCTTCCAGAAGGAATGAATCATATGTAAAATGGAGTTGCATGTATATATGCGGTATGTCATGTATACATTCACACAATGATCGCTTTAGGTTGAGAAATACTAGCTGGCGTGTCAGAGAATATGACTAAAGTTTTTTTATAATTTATTACATTTTTATATTATTATTTGACCTGTTCCTGTTCGCTTAAATCGTAATGATTTCATATCTGAAATAAACACATTAAAATACTGTTTTATGTTCAGAAACTTTGCCGTTTGCGTTAAGGGCAAACAGTCAGTCTTTCCTAGACAGGCAACTTTCTTCTGTTACAAAACAACTTCCGGGATACGTTAGGAACCGTCTCAAGACTTCCGTTTCCATTGGCTTGTTGCCCGGGGAACCAGAATACTCACCAGTCTTGACAGTTATGGCGGGGCTGAGCAGCTCGCAGATCCCCGACGGTGAGTTCACGGCCGTGGTCTACCGGCTCATCCGCGACTCCCGCTACTCAGAGGCAGTGCAGCTGCTGGCCGCCGAGCTGCAGAGGAGCCCCCGCAGCCGCGCCGGGCTGTCGCTGCTGGCCTACTGCTACTACCGCCTGCAGGAGTTCGAGCTCGCTGCAGAGTGCTATGAGCAGCTGAGCCAGATGCACCCGGAACTCGAGCAGTACCGCCTCTACCAGGCCCAGGCGCTGTACAAGGCCTGCCTGTATCCCGAGGCCACGCGGGTCGCCTTCCTCCTGGACAACCCCACTTATCAGACTCGCGTCCTTCGTCTCCAGGCTGCTATCAAGTACAGTGAGGGCGACCTGCCAGGAGCCAGGAGCCTGGTGGAGCAGCTGCTGAGTGGGGAAGCTGGAGAAGACGGTGGAGGGGAGAATGACCCAGATGGTTTGGTCAACATGGGTTGTCTGCTCTACAAGGAGGGGCACTATGAAGCTGCCTGTTCCAAGTTCTTTTCAGCCCTGCAGGCCTCTGGCTACCAGCCTGATGTATCTTACAACCTGGCTTTAGCTTGTTACAGCAACAGGCACTATGCCCCAGCTCTGAAGCATATCGCCAACATCATAGAGAGAGGCATCCGTCAGCACCCAGAGTTAGGTGTGGGCATGACCACCGAAGGCATTGATGTTCGAAGTGTTGGCAACACCGTAGTCCTTCACCAGACGGCACTGGTTGAAGCCTTCAACCTCAAGGCAGCCATTGAGTACCAACTGAGAAACTACGAGGCGGCCCAGGAAGCCCTCACTGACATGCCGCCCAGGGCAGAGGAAGAGCTGGACCCTGTGACCCTGCACAACCAGGCTCTGATGAACATGGATGCCAGACCTACGGAGGGGTTTGAGAAGCTCCAGTTCCTGCTGCAGCAGAACCCCTTTCCCCCAGAGACCTTCGGCAACCTGCTGCTGCTCTACTGTAAATATGAGTACTTTGACCTGGCAGCTGATGTCCTGGCAGAGAATGCCCATTTGACGTACAAGTTCCTCACGCCCTATCTCTATGACTTCTTGGATGCCATGATCACTTGCCAGACAGCTCCTGAAGAGGCTTTCATAAAGCTGGACGGGCTAGCTGGCATGCTGACTGAGCAGCTCAGGAGACTCACTAAGCAAGTTCAGGAAGCAAGACACAACAGAGATGATGAAATTGTCATAAAGGCCGTGAATGAATACGATGAAACTCTCGAGAAGTACATCCCTGTCCTCATGGCCCAGGCAAAAATCTACTGGAATCTTGAAAACTATCCCATGGTGGAGAAGATCTTCCGCAAATCTGTGGAATTCTGCAATGACCATGATGTGTGGAAGCTGAATGTGGCCCACGTCCTCTTCATGCAGGAAAACAAGTACAAAGAGGCCATCGGCTTCTATGAGCCCATCGTCAAGAAGAACTACGACAACATCCTGAGCGTCAGCGCCATTGTCCTAGCCAACCTCTGTGTCTCCTACATCATGACAAGTCAGAATGAGGAAGCCGAGGAGCTGATGAGGAAGATTGAGAAGGAGGAAGAACAACTCTCCTATGGTGACCCAGACAAGAAAATCTACCACCTCTGCATTGTGAACTTGGTGATAGGAACACTCTATTGTGCCAAAGGAAACTATGACTTTGGTATCTCCAGGGTTATCAAAAGCCTGGAGCCTTACCATAAAAAGCTAGGAACTGATACATGGTATTATGCCAAAAGATGCTTCCTGTCCTTGCTAGAAAACATGTCAAAACACACGATCATGCTGAGGGACACTGTTATTCAAGAATGTGTCCAGTTTCTAGAGCACTGTGAAATTTTTGGCAGAAACATCCCTGCTGTTATAGAACAGCCTTTGGAGGAAGAGAGAATGCACATTGGGAAGAATACAGTCACGTATGAGTCCCGACAGTTGAAAGCTTTGATTTATGAGATCATAGGGTGGAATGTGTAGTTACTTTTGAAAAGGTCATTAGAATTTTTCAAATCTATATTTTCCTTTTTTGTTTTCCTGTGTATTTTTATATTTCTTTCAGGTTTGACTCGGTATACTTAAAACTATATCAGTCTTCCACTTTTGTAGCCAGTGTGTGACACAGGCATCCACATTCTTGCTGCTAGACACCACCCACAGTTGCTGCAGCAACATTGCTGCAGAGGCCCAGCGCATTGAGTGTTTTGTCTTGAGCTGTAAAGAGAACTTTGCCTCAGTAACTAGTATACTGTCTGAGGTGCCTGCCTTGTAGGCCCTGTTGCTGGGACACAGCAAACCATCTCTCCAGTGAAGAGAAACAGAATGCAGACTTTGTTCTCTTGGCAGATTTGCTACCCAATAAATTTAATTCTTAGCCATATGCCTCCAGGTTTTGTTTTCTTTTGGTGATTGTTGGTTGGTTGGTCTCTTTGGGACCTTTTTGTTTCTGTTGTTGGAGTTATTTCACTTTCTGGACCCCATCAAACATGAAAGTCTAGTTTGGACCTGGTCTAAGTCTTTTTGAAAGTACCAGTACTAAATAACAGAATCATTTTCCTAGGTTCTTTTCTGGTTATTTTTAGCCAGTGGTTCCATTTTTCTTTCATGATGTGCTTAGTTAGCTCTTAGGTTTTATAATCAACATTTCATCATCTGTGCTTGGGGTTTTCCATAGTTGATTGCACTTCATAAATGTTTACAATACTAAATATGGAAGTTCTTTTTAAAAGGGGTGTGTGTGTGTGTGTGTGTGTGTGTGTGTAGGCATGTGGGTGCCATGATGTATTTGTAGAAGTGAAAAACTTTTAGGAGCGGCTTTCCCCTTTCTGCCCTGACTCTCGTGAGTTGAACTCAAGCCCTCAGGCCTACCCAGGCAGCTCTTTACCCACGGCCGCCTTGGAAGCTCAAGTTTAGAAGCTTTGCAATGTTTTTAGTTAAGAAGTGTTGAGCTGAAAATGAAAAAAGCAGGGGACATAAGTTGCAGACTTCCTACAGCCTGTAGGTCTTAATTCTCTTGCTCCTGGGGTCTTACAATCCTTTCAGCTACTGGGTCCTTTCTACAATTGCTTTTGGCAGTAGCATCTATTTCAGTAAAATCCATACAAAGAAAGCTTGCCTTCTTTTATAACCTGGAATGATAAGCATGGTCAAAATGAAATACATAAATGAATCTCAAATTAATATATTCTAGTACATTGGCTTACAGAACATGTTTACCATTAAGGGGAATGTTGTAACTTACCGATAACTAAAAAAAAAAAGTTTTTCTTACAACTCTAGCTATGAATGTATACAAGGCAGACACTCTTTTCTGCTACTGTTATGCATAAACTATGTATTGTGTTAATATTTAGAAATAATAAAATTCTCTTAATTTCCTTTTTCAGTTGATCTAATGAACGCATGGTTTTTTTTTTTATTGGAGAAGGAGAGATTTAATCTTAATTAGTCCCAAAAATGATAAACTACCTTCGGGTTCAGCATTTTTATTGACAGAATATTATAATGTGCATATCCACACATGCACAAACACACAATTATTCTTGGAGTAAATGGAGCCTTTCCCTCCTCTGAGGCCCCCAGCTGCCGGTCTGTCCCGTATCTGGAGCTAGAGAAGCTGGTGAGGCGATGGAATAGAGATTTAGCCACGTGGTATACTTCACAGCCCACCTTGGGTCCCCTTCACGTCCGCATCTCAGCCGTTAATCAAATGTCTCCAGCCATTAACAGACCAGAAGTAATGGATTGCAGAGTAGAAGTAACAGATGCCAGCGTCGTTTCTGTGACCCGCTCACCAACTCAGATCCTTACACTCCCATTTTATTTAATACAGAAAAGGGCCTGCAGGCTCTCCAAAAGGTCAAGGTCACCTACAACAGGAGGACAGTCTCTGTCCACGAAGCTTTCTCAAGCAGTGTTTTCTTTTCCTGCCTTCTAGGGTTTATTTGTGAGATAGTGATGTTTACTGCTGCAGAATGTATCACATGATAAATGAAAAAAATCTGTCTTACCTGCCTGCCTCCCTTTCTTGGTTTATCTTCTGTTTGTCAGACATCAGGACAGCCCCGCTAGCTGCTCAAAGCACAGCCAGATGTAAGGACTGCACACCAACCTGTAGCAGTAGGTGCTGGGCGGATGAGCTCTGTGATCTCGAGGTGACTATAGAAGCCCTTTCACCATGCATCTCTAAGTTGAGGCAACATTTTTAGAGAAAGTTACTGCAATCCCACTTGATTGGCAGGATACATGAAGCTTCATACTTGCCGTGATCTGCATCTTCTCCTTTCAAACATTCTCATGCCAGTAAGAAAACAGCGGCAGCTTTAAATGTGCAGACTTTTTAGACTGGAGATGCTCTGTGCCATCACAGACTACATAATAAAATCAAGAAGATGTTTGCTTTCCGTAGCCATAAAAATCAGGCAGTAGAGCATAGGACCAGACATCGGCCAGAATGTGATTGACTTCTTATCGAAAGGATAGTTAATATTTTCTTTGGAATCAAGTCTCTGCAGGATGGTTAGACTTGAACCTGCCATTAGTTGAGGTGATTTTGGTTATTTACGTAAATCAGCCCCCTTGCACTTGGTCCTAGATTGATCCACCACAGACTGAAATCCTTGTTGCAGCATCCCAATGTGTTTGAAAAATTACCAGAATTTAGAGGAATAAGCTTCATAACAAAATTACTGGGAAAACAGATGTGTATTTGCAGCATGAATAAGAAGACCTTGCCAGTAGCCAGGCTATAACTACGATTGGGTGAACAAGTAAAAAGAGCCCATGTTCTCACCCCAAAGTGAAATTTGCATGCTCCAAAATTAAATGCGCCACGGTGACTAGATAAATCAGCTCAAAAGAATGAATGGCTAACGTGTGCCATGCAAACAGGACACTTGCAAGACACACCAGACAGCCCCACTGGTCTTCTATGAGCAGACATGGGGCTAAAGGTTTCACCAGCGATCATGACAACTGATATTTTTTAAAAAGTGCCCATGTCTGGTCCTATGCTCCAGTTGAAATTGTGATATACTAGTAGGCCAATTTACTCTTTTTCTTGGACATTATCTCAAATGTTTGTTTCTGCTTTTCTCTACAGACATATAATGTAAATAGACTAGACATTATTAATGTAATTCTTGCCTATATATAGTTACTGTACATATGTATTGTTTTACTATGATAGTTAAAACCTTTGTTTTTATTTAGACAAAAAGGGGGAAATGTGTGATATTTTGATTGTGTTCTGACAAATAAAGCTTGCTTGGAGTCAGAGGGTGGAGCTAGTCACTCGCTGACCATAGAGGTTTGGAGGACTGTAGAGAATGAGACAGGAAGTGGTATGTGGGGTGGGGAGGCACAGAGAGAAGGGTGCAGAGAAGATCTTGGCCCTTTTGGTTGGAGGAACCAGAGAGGTAGAAAGTTACTGTGGCTGCTCCCCAGCTTCTCTAATCTTTCAGGTTTTTACCCTGATACCTTACTCCCAATCTTATCAATTTTATTGATAAGACTAATTAGATTAACAATTCACTTATCACCTCCTTTTGTAATTCTTTTTTTCTCTTTTATTCCACCTAGTACTGGGGACCAAACCCAGTGACTTCAGAATTCTTCCGCTGAGCTAAATTCCAAACCTTACCTCTTTTCTTAAAAACCACTTTTTTTTCATGATCCTTATGTCATGGATTTTCATCACAGTCTTCAGCCACCAAATATGTACAAACAGCTGTCAGGAACCCCCTGCCCCTCAAGGGGAGACTGGGAGGCACTCAGGGAGACCTTGAACTGCCCTTTGCAGTGCACACAATAAACCCATTAGCTTCTAAGAAGGGTGGGGGCAGGAGAGGAAAAAAGAAGGGAGAATGGAATGCAACGCCCCGCGGAAAGTCGCCAATCCCACGATGTTTCCCATAAGTCTGGGGCTCTGGGAAACTTCACTTCTACCTGCAAAAGCCATTTGAGCCAAGCTCTTCAATGTTCACCACTGCTCAGGATGATGGTTGCTGGAGTTATTTGAATTTGGGGTGGGGGTTAAGCACAAACCAAGACACAGAGGGACAGATACAGAGAGAGAACATGTTTTTGTAGAGCTGGAAAGATGCACATGCCAGGGTAAGCGAGGGTCACACGTGTGTTAAGGACAGAGGACGACCTTGGGTGTCATTCTTCCTCAGATGTCAGTCAGCTTGGTGTTTTGAGACAGGGTCTCTCACTGGCTTGGGGTTCACAAATTAGGCTGCCTATGCAGAGATTTGTGTCTCCACCTCTCCAGCACTGAGATTATAAGATGCCATCGTACCAGGTCTTTACATGTGTGACCTGGATGAAACCCAGGCTCTCACGCCTGCACATCACGTACTTTGCTGAGCTGTCTGTCCAGCCCCGTTTTCTTGGGAAACACTTACATAGACATCAATAGGAAATTAACCCCAGAGCGTCAACTAAATGGTCTTACACGCATCTGTATATGAGCAGTACAGATAAGAGTTGGCCCGTTGTTTGGCTGTTTTTAAAAACAAGAGAGAACATGAAGTTAAGAGGGACGCAAAGGTAAGGGATGGATCTGGGAAGCATTAGGGGAAAGAGTGAGGACAAATGTGATCAAAACATGTATGACATTCTCAAAGAATTAATTAAAAAATTCTATTTTTAAGAAAGAAAAAAATTAGACTGACTTACTCAAATGAACGACCCCTAAATCTAAAGTTTGCTCACTGTATTTTGGGAAAAACACAAGATAAATAGTAACACCTATACTACCCATGGTTTGTATGCAAAAACATCGGTACAGATTCTGCATTTCCTCCGCACCCGTGTACGGCTTTTACAGGCAAATCTCAGAAATAAACAGAATGAAAATGCAAACAGCAAACCTCCAGGTTGAGACAAAGCAACCTAATCTTCTCCGCAAGAAAAACTAATCTGCAGAAGGCATTATTTCAGTTTTGTCTCTTGCTCTTTCAGGCTTCTCAAAGAATAAAGCCTCCAGTTCTTCCTGACAGTTCCCCTCAACGCTGCATCCCCCTCACCTGGCCCAGCCCCGCATCCTCCTCACCTGGTTCAGGCCCACATCCCACCTACCCCGCCCAGCGCTGCATCCCACTCACCCCCACCAGGCCCTCATCCCCCTCACCTCGCCCAGCCCCGCATCCCACTCACAGGGCCCAACTTATCCTGAACTGTTGACTTAATCCATTCTCTAAAAGAAGGACACAAGAAATTCAAATTCAAAACAGGTGGTCCTGGTCGGATCATTTGAGTTACTCTACAGGAAAGAATGGCTGTTTTGAGACAGACTTCATCGACTGCTACTGCTGTCTTGCCACTTACACACACACACACACACACACTCACACACACATACACGTGCGCGCAGGCATGCACACATCAAAGCCACCCTTGTATAAAATCTAAAATTCTGGTTGCGGATCTCCTAGCTGGTGTCGTTTCCAAAGCACCGTGCAGCCTGTGATAGTCACAGTGGGAACCCGCCTCTCTGTGGGGTCTCCATCTGCTTCCTGTCAGAGAGAGCCTCCTTGGGGAAACATGGTAAACGTGGAGCACCCACTGCTCCCCCATGGGGCCTAGAGTCTTTTATAATAATCTTTTTTAGGATTAGCGGCTGTTAAGCTGGAGCTTGCTTAATTTTCTCCCGAGAAAGGAGGTTTGGAGGATTACAGCGTTGCAGTTTGGTTTTCGTCTGTGTCTGGATGGATCATCATGTTATTTTAGGAGAAAGCAAACTCAGAATAAACACACAAAGCCACTGTACCCTAAGTACTATGCAAACTTTCCCAAATGAAAGTGCAGTTAGTGGAATTCCTCCCTTGGTGAGAAGAGCTTGTAATTCACGCAGGAGGTTCATGACTATAAAACTTGCATTCTAAAGCAAATATTTCTGAGCTCTTGTAATCCAAAGGTTTTTTTTTATATTAATCTGTTTTTTGTTTTTGTTTTTAATTTTTACAATTGTGCCCAAAGGCTATTTATTGCCTGCTCATTGAGGGTCCACAGACGTGGTCCAATCGTTAAGCAGAGAGCCCACAACACAAGGAGAGGTTTCACTGACCCTCTGTGGGGCAGTTTTGAACACACACTTGGCTGTGAATAACTGGAGTTTCATGGTGGTGAAGGCTGGAGATAGTGACGAACTGAAAACTGAGTGTATGAATCCGGCAGAAATGGACAATGGCCATCTTTATGGCCGCAGAAACGAAGCCTGGACTAGTCTCCCAGGAACGCTTAACAAGAGAGAAGACTTCCTAAGTTCACACATGCACACCCGTGCACACACACGCATGCACACAAAAATGACAAATACTAAAAACAATGAAAAGGTTTTCTGACCGCTCTAGTCATAACGCACAAACATGAAGTCCATTACCTCAGTTCTATCTGAAGTGTGCCACACACAAGAGCAAAGAAGGATCTCATTGGCACATGCACGAACTTTATAATATGATGCGTGAGCTATGTATATGTACACATACAGAAACATACGACATGCCATGTTTAATGTGACATATGCTCCGTCAAGCTTTGTGGTTCTGTTGCTTAGGATGGGGCTTTATTGGAGAAAATCCAGAAATAGTAACAGAGTGTTCTTGGTTTTGACTCAGATTCCTGAGTGACTGTGGTTGCCAAGACCTCGGCTTAGGTGACCAGAACACAGAATTTCCAGGGAGCATCTGTGGGATGCCGCAGTCTTTGCTGAATGAAGACATGATTTTTATCTGTTAGTGGGTATTTGTCAAGGCCTTCTCTTTGCGGAAAAAAAGCCCACACTTTGCCATCGATGGCCAAATGCGCTTGAGTGTTCCCTGCTAGATTTATGGGAGAACGGTTGAAACCTCCAAACTTCTATCCTGAACTACAAAGTTGAGAGATAGAGAGCCGTTCACATTTTCTTATAATTCTAGTCCTTGATGATCCAGTGGGGGCGGTTTGTTGTTGTTGTTATTGTTCGGTTTGATTTTGGGGTGTCCATCCCCTATTCACCAAACACACCAAACTGGACTATCTGGTGGATTACAAATTCCACCAGTAGAGGGGTCCTCAATGCTTCAAAACTCACAAGAAAGGGCTGAATAGCCGCTCCAGGGAACAGACTTGACACCCCATCCTTCTCTCTCGGAGTGACTTTAAAATGAACCTACAAACTTTGGCATCAGTCTGTCAAGGGCGTGGTAGTCACAGCTCAGGGCTCAGCTTTCAGGAAGATCTGGCTGACCACAGTACACATCTCGAGAAAACAGGGAATGCCCGATGATGGAGACACTTTTTTAAAGCTCTGCGGCAGCTGTGGGCTGACCGGGTTGGCACCCACTGTGTGCATCCTGTGCGTTTAGGGTTGGGAAGCTTGGCCTTAAAGAGCGTGGGTTCCAGCTCTCACTTCCCACAAAGGAGCAGTAAACTCTGAAAAATCTGCCCCACAGAAGGTTACTGATGTGGGGACAAGGCTGTGCGATCTGTGTGGGAATGCCATTGACAGCCTAGTTAATGTGCCCTGGGAGCTGGATGACATTGGGTAGATCATCTTCCAGCGTCCCTTTTCCCATGAACAAAGACTCAGCAAAAGGTGACCGAGTGCTGTCTAGCTTGTGGAGCTTGTCGCAAGTGGACAAGGGACTCCCTTGCAGTCAGTTCTCAGGCCTGTTGCTTTAATTCCTTCATCCTCTTTACATGGAGAAGTGTGGTTCACGTTTATGAGTGCAGCATGGATCACAATTCAGCAGCACCATAACGAAGATGTGTATCCATCATCACCATGTGTCCGTCAGAAAGACAGTCCAGGGGAGCAAGAGCCTGCATGGAAGTGGGAACACTTGAGGGATTTGCCTTTTCTCTTCCTTCCTTCCTTCCTTCCTTCCTTCCTTCCTTCCTTCCTTCCTTCCTTCCTTTATTTAAGAGCTTTTTTTTTTTTTTGGCTCAGTTGGAGGCTACCCACTCCCTTCGCAGCAGGAGCTTGAGGGAGCTGATTACATCATGCACCTTGGCAAGATGGCGCAGCAAATGAAGGGCTTCCGTGCATACCTAAAGACCAAATGCAACACCTAGAAGCCAAGGGAGAAGGGGAGAACTGACTTCCAAAAGTTGTCCTTCATATTCCCACTCAATTTGTGCTTTTACTCTCTCTCTCTCTCTCTCTCTCTCTCTCTCTCTCTCTCTCTCTCTCTCTCTGTCCAAAGTAAAAATAACAAATTGTGTAAAAAAGTAAACATAAAAAGAAAAACTTGTAAACAGGCAGCGTAGTTCATGCCAGTAATCCCAGCACTCCAGAAGCTGTGACAGGACAATTACTGAGAACTTGGAACCAGGCTGGGCTACATAGTGGATAGGGTGTGTGTCTCTGTTTCAAATCAAACGGATGAACAAAACCAGAGTTCGTAAAGGTTCTGTAACAGTGGTGATAAACATAACTCAAGAGGATAAAAAGAAGGAAGCAGAGTTAAACTCGCATCCACAGCCAGAGATTTTCAGAGGTTGATGGGGCACCATCCCTGCGCGGGCCCCACCCCAGGTGCACACCGCAGTCAGGAACAAAGCTCCCCACGTTCCAGGATATTGAATTTGGGCTCAGGGAAAGCCAGACATCATGTAATCACGGTTTGGAATTACAGTGTCTAATAAAAGCCCACGAACTTGCCAATTTTTTTTTAAATCAATTACAAAGCTCTGTGTTTGGAAGAAGGTAGGATGGGAAAGAAACTGAACGTGGGAGAAACCTCTGCACCAGGTCACATGTTTCCAGGGCAGGCGCAGACAAGGGCAGGGCTGTCCTCCAAGGAAATGACCCGTTTGAAGGGAAGGAAATAAAGAGCGTGTAGACACCCCTCGCTCAGACTGTTCTAGCAAGGACCACCTGCCCAAATCTTCTGTCCACATGCTTGCTCTGTGATGGGGCCAATGGACTTTCCTTCACTGCTACATGGAATTAACACAGACGCACCTGCACTATTGAGTGACTCTATTAGGAGGTTCTGGGAACCTGTGGCTGTGGGGCTAGTAAAGTAACACACGGTTGTGCACGTTTGCTTTAATCCACTCCTAGCACTGTTGTTAAATCCCTAATAACTAGGAACAAGCGACCACGCCTTTATACCCTATATAAACAAACTGTGTGGGGTTCCAACCATTATGCAACTAGCCATTTCTGTAAGTCTGTGTGCCTTTCCGCGGAGCCTGGTGGCCCATGGTTAGTCCTTTCAGCATGCCTGGCTATGGCCGAGTGAGCTGAGGGTCTTCCCCTGTGGCCCATACTGAAGACTGTATGTCTTTCTTGCAGGTTGGGCCTCTTTTAAAATGCAGGTTGGTGTCTGTGCCTTACACACACACACACACACACACACACACACACACACACACACACCAGCATGTCTATTGTCTTTTCCCTAAAATCTAGAGTTGTAGGTGCTTTCTACTACGGGCATTCTAAGAATTAATAATTTTAGGATTAACATGAAAAGATTGCGTTAAACAAAGATTAGCTTAATCTTATGCTCTTGAGTATACGTGTGCCTCGTAAGCCTTACATGGGTGGCCAAAGTGATCTTTAGTGTTTTTACTTCATTTTGTACAAATTTCTCTGGACCCTTCATACTTGATATTTCATGAATCAGGATCTGCTGTAGACGCCAAAGGCCACTGTGAGAGAGGGAGCAGAGGATAGCAGGTGGGAGAAGAGAGAGAGAGAGCGCGCGCGTGTGCCACACTAACGTTGAGGGAGAGAGAGAAAGAGAGAGAGAGAGAGAGAGAGAGAGAGAGAGAGAGAGAGAGAGAGAGAGAAAACGTGTGCCACACTACTTGCGTTGAGGTCAGAGGACAACCTCGGGTGTCGGTCTTGCCTCCTTCCTGTTTTGAGACAGAGTGTCTCTTGTTGTTCATGCATGCATATGCCAGGCTAGCTGGCTGGACATGCTCCTGCCTGTCTCCCATCTCCCCACAGAGGTGCTGACTTGACACACATGTGTACTATGGCACCCAGCTTTATGCGGGTCCTGAGGTACAAACTCAGGTCTTCAGGTTTGCACTGCAAATGCTTTAGTGCCCACTGAGCTGTCATCTACCCAGGTCCTGAAAGGGGTCGCCTTGAAAGGATAAAATACAATTTAACTACATAATGAGTCATTTCTACAGCCCCAAGCCCATGGACCACAGCAAGAGTGGGCAACCTTGCCAACACATGCCCTCACACAAGAGCAAGGGGAGAATGACCCTTAAGGGATAAGCAGTAGTCCTTAGTAGTCCAGCAACCTTCCTCTCCCAAAGTTATCTCCTAAGACAGAGCAGACAAGAACCAAACATGGTCCCTACATGAAGTCAGGACTGATGGCTTCAAGGAGGGGAGGAGGGACAGAAGAAAAAAGGGGGGAAAGGGAAAGGTTCCATGTGAACTGGGGAAAGACTTCCCAAGAGCAACCCATACTTCATCATTGCTGACAATCACTGTGGTCATTGAACGGGAAGGCCGGCACAGCCCAAGAAGGGAAGGTGTATCATGTTTGCACTCACCTGGAGGAGATACAGGACACACCCAAAACAATATGTAAATCAATTATAAAGTCTCTTGTCTATTTTATAACCCAAAAATGTCTTTCCAAGGACATAGGGGCCATGGCTTGGAACACAATCTTCAAAGAAGAAACCATCCCTCTCACGTGTGAGCCGCGTACCCTATCCTGTGGGATGATGGGAGCCCGACTCCACTGGCATCCAAACTGTAAAACTACCATCTGTTGAGAAGACACGAGAAGGTGGCAGAAGTCACTTCAAGCAGATGGCTCCATCTCCCTCGCACCCCACTGTTTGAGAATCCTCTGCCCTGTTTCAACAGAGTTGAATTCAGACCAAGTGCTGGCCTCCCCCACCAACTGCAACAGCCTTTTTATGCCTGCTTAACTTTGCCTGGTGCCAGTCCTGTGCTGGCATCAATACCGTAAACACACCGCTGCCCAGACGCGTTGCATTCCCGCAATCCCTGTTCTATGAGGTCATGACTAAATCACATTAGGCAATGTGCATGTGTTGTGTGCATCTTCCTGGGTTTGGGGAAGGCACGTCTGAGTTCAGGTCGACAGTGGGGAAAAGGAAGCATTGTCGGGAAGAAGGAAGCAGGTAGCTGGAGCTGCCCTCTGCGGGTTTACAGAGTTTCCTCCTCCAAAACCTGATAGAGTCCTTCGCTCAGCTCACGTCGGGCACTGTCTGAGGCATTTTACTAATATGATCTCAATGAACTAAAACAACTCTTTGGAATAGCTTTGGTGTTGTTGTTATTTTGGGTGGTTTTTTTTTTTTTTTTTTTTTTTGGTTTTTCGAGACAGGGTTTCTCTGTGGCTTTGGAGCCTGTCCTGGAACTAGCTCTGTAGACCAGGCTGGTCTCGAACTCACAGAGATCTGCCTGCCTCTGCCTCCCGAGTGCTGGGATTAAAGGCGTGCACCACCATCGCCTGTCCTTTTTTTTTTTTAACATCGTTAAAATATTTATTTTTGACAGTCTATCGTGAGTCAGTACAGGCTCCACTCTGCCACAGATGCGCTGAAACAATGTCTTTCTCATCCAGCCAGAGTACATACCTTCCATGTTGGATTGCTTCCAAATCCAGATGACCAAACAGGCCTTTATCCCCAAAGTAGGCTTAAAACTGATGGTTCAGGCATTCCAGGATCTGCACCCCTCCTAAATCCCAGGAAAATCACGAGAGGAATGAAGCCCCAGCGGATGGCAAACTGGCCGCCCTTGAAGAGCTGCTGCAGCCTCTGTTTAGCTTCTTTACTCAGCTTCACCATGGCGACAACGGAGCACTGGAATGAGGAACCTCCACAACAAGGACCGCGTCGGTTTTGTTTTGTTTTATTAATAGCCCAGTGTTTTCAGGCAAGGCACACCTCTTCCACCATGGGCAGCTTAACTTGACTTGCTCAAGCTCACACAACTGTGGACCACAGGATGCTGGCGTTTGATTCTGGTGTCCAATCATACTACTAGATTTCACCATAAGAACAGAAGAATACTGGAGCGAGTCTTTCTCCGTCCAGTCAGCTTCCAAATAACAGCACAGAGACTTATTAATTATGAAAACTCAGCCTTAACTGAGCTCTTCTAACTTAAATTAACCCATTTACATTCATCTGTGTTTTACCTCGTGGCTTTTCGCCCCTCATTCTGTTTGTCCAGCTCCCTCGGTGTCTCGTTGGCATCTCTCACACAACCTGAATTCCTCTCTCTTTTCCCCCAGAAATCCCTATCTCTCCTGCCTCCCTATTGGCCATTCAGCTTTTCATTACACCACTCAGCAACACACCTTCACAAAGTGTACAAATATCCCACAACAGAACACCAAGGCGTCGAGACAGGCCCCAGCAGATCTGCTCAGGTATCCGGGTCTAAAGTCTCTACCAGGGAGGGATTTTTTTTTTTTTTCAGAGCTAAGAGTCCACAGCATCTGCAGCATCACCATGCAGTCTTCCATCTCATAGACTTGGACAGGTGCATTTGGTTCCTCTCCCACTGGCTCCCCAGGTCAGAGGAGATTTCCATACAAAGCCACATCAGAGCTTTCCTGTAAGTCTCCTGACTGTGAGCCCAAGCCCAGAGGCTCCCAGAGAAGAACCTGTTTCTCTGCAGCGTGCCACGGTGAAAGTCTCTGAGAACAGTGGGTCATTTTCTCTGTGCAAGGTGACCTTGGGTGAACTGGCAGTTGTGACGGCCCTTGCATAGTGGATCCCAACAGGCCCAGAACCTGTTCAGCTCCCTGATTGCTCCTTCCACTCTTCCCAACTTTCTTCACTCCCCTGCTGTTTTAAAAGGAAAAGACCCAGCCAGGTGGTGGTGGTGCATGCCTTTAATCCCAGCACTTAGGAGGCAGAGGCAGGTGGATCTCTGTGAGTTTGAGGCCGGCCTGTCTACAGAGTGAGTTCCAGGACAGCCAAGGATACATAGAAAAAACCCTGTCTCGAAAAACCAAAGAGAAGAAGAAGACGGAGAAGGAGAAGGAGAAAGAAGAAGAAGGAGAAGGAGAGGAAGAGGAAGAGGAGGAAGGGGAAGGGGAGAAAGGGAGGAAGGAAGGAAGGAAGGAAGGAAGGAAGGAAGGAAGGAAGGAAGGAAGGAAGGAAGGAAGACAGACAAGACCCACGGCCGAGCCACCACTGCTTGCACAACAAAAGAAAGCAAGCCAAGTGGAACTGCACATGAACATCAGCCATGGCTACTTCCCTGGGATCTCCAAGTTCCCAGAAGAGTTACAGAGGTATTGTACATGGACAGCTTCAGTCCAGGCGTAAGGAGACGAAGCCAGATGGGCACTCCCAGTGGGCAGCATCATTCTCTGGGACTCCCTTTCCCCATCTTTGGAAAGCCAACCCTGTATCTGAGCCTTGCAGCCCCTCAGGGCTGTTAGAAAGCTCAAATGAAATAACGTCTGTAATTCGCTTAGTAAACTGTAAAACGCCTTACAAATGTAAGGGATTCCTATAAACCGCAATACAGCGATGCTTTATGCTTTTATAGAGCTGCTGGCCGGAGCTGCAGGAAGGGGAATCTCTCTGGTGATTTGGGCTTTGGAAACAGGAGGGTTTGGGCCAGCCTGCTTGCCAGGTCCTGGCACCAGCTGTTTATCCCATCTCACTCAGCACCGCACAGATGGCCGCAGCGGGCCTCCTGCAGAGCTGACAATGTGCACCACTGAGTCCAAGCTCAGCCAGCACGGAGTCTTGATTCTGCCCTGGTGGTGTCTGGCTCGCCAAGTCTAACACCTAGGAAACGGAGACCTTAACGCCTTGCACTTCCCTCCGAAGCGTTTGAGCTGGTTTTCTGTTGGTTTTATAGATGAGAACTTCCCTCCTTGGCAACCAGAACTATTCAGATTCTCACTATAAAAAGCCTGCCTGTGAGCGGCCTGAAAACCCTGGATGTCGCTCTCTTAGCGCTTTGCTGGGATTGTAACGGCAATGACAGAAATGTCTGCCCAGGGCCCGGGCTTGCACCAGCTGCAAAGACACTGTGAGCTGCAGGCAACGAGGCGACACCAACCCACACTGGCAACAGAGTGGGCCCCTCTGGACTCTCCTTGGTGCTGTGGTCAGGCCCGCGACGGATGCTCGCAAACACCAAAGCGCAGGGGCCTCGCTGTCCACCTCCTCTCACGGCTCCCTGAGATCATTTGTGCCCAAGCGCTACTCCTGGCTTGTAAATGTCAAGAGGAATTATGAACATTTGTGGGGAAAAAACAGTTTGACTAATTTCCTGTTCGACAAAGCAAACACACCACCCCGAGTATTCAGGATCTGGTGCTGACAGCCAGGTTGTGGCAAGCTTCAAGGTTATAGGATCATAAATGGGATTAGATAAGCCAGACATTGTGGCTCGGGCCCTAGCGCTCTCAAAGTATGAAAATTCCACTGGGAAACAGACAAAGAGTCTTGAAGGGAGAGTAAGCGCTAGCAACCCCACATAGAGACAAGAGTAAGTACTGCTAAGGTGGTCATGGGGACTCAGTCGCCTGGGGAGGGGGCGTTTCTAGAAGACACATTAGAATGAAGAAACATTCTAGACTGCAAGACAGAAGCAGGTCGTGATATAAAACACGGAAGTTTTCCATTTGAGTCAAGTGTGGCCCATCAAGTTTTCAAAAGAAAAAAGATGAAGAAAAGGCACGGAAGAGAGGCGAACTGATGGCAAGAACCTGGACTTCCAGACAGCAGAATGCAATGCGCCACATGGACGCCTTTGCATTTTAAATTATCTGTTTCTTTTTTAATTGACCAGATTAATTATCCCCACCTTGCCACTTGGCAGGTAGGGTCATGGTTCCCTTTCACCGCATTAGTGAACCTATTCACACTTCCTCCGTGTAAATACGGCTGGGAGTTACAAGTCACACTCCGAAACTGGCTTAGTGGACGGCCAGCTTAGTCTTTATTAAAGAAAATCTGTGACATTGGGGATTCCTCGCTGTCAGAGCCTGACTTTCTGCTGAGCTTTCCTTCATGTGTCAGAGGGGAGTGGTGACTTCGTTCCTTTTTTTTGTCCAGGAGAAATACAGACTTGTTAAGGTGACAGCATCGGTAAACCCTTACAAAGCAGCTGACGGATTCGTGTTCAAGACTCTCTATTGCCATGAAAATCCTGGCCAAGTTCTTTCATGAGCTATTTGAAAAGAAATATTTTTGGAGATACTGTTAATTGAGAAAAATATATTGCCGTCTTTCATTATCTTTGTTTCTAGGCCACTCAGGAAACCCTGAAGACATTAAAGTACTCAGTACTTTGACTAACAGCAGCTCAACGCAGCAGAGAAGGTTTGGTCTGTGGTGTCTACAGCCCCCAGGAGAGCAAGTTTTAAGAAAAAGCCAAACCAAAACTGTCATCTGAAACATTTGGTTTCGTTCAGGAGTTCTGGATCTCAAGTTGACTCCAGTGTTAAAACATTTCCTCTCTCCAGCACCTGAATGGGATTTGTCCCGTAAAAATGATTCTGGCAGGAAGGCCTGAGCATGGGAGAAACAGACAGATATTTCCACGCCACTCATGTTTGCTTGGCATGGTGGCACACGCCCATACACCTGGCCTGTTCAAGGTGGCCCTGGGATGCAAAGACCCTGTTTGGAGGAGGCAGGGCGGCGTGAGTTTGAATAGGAGCTCTAAGAGCGGAGGCAGCCTGCCTCGCCGCTTGTCACGTGGTTCAGCGTTCAGTCCTCCCCTACTGACAAGGAAATCGCCAGTGGAGCCAGGCTCTGGGCACAGTGCAGAGGCTGGACTTTGAGGTGGAGCTTTTACAAAATAAAGTCCAAGTAAATAAGATCCCAAATCCTAAGTCCAGGCATCTCTGTGAAGGTCTACGAAGCACCCAGCTGGCAGTGGAAGGGGCCCCAACTGGCCTTACCCTCTCCATGACTCTGCCTTGATGATTAAACCTGAGTCCAGCAGAGTCTTTGGACCACTTAAGTTATCAATTTCTCTCCCCATAAGTTCCATTAGAAATGGTCATGCGTGAGCTCCAGATGGCTAGCAGCTCTGAGCAGTTATATCTACTGTCCACGGCTGCCTCTCGCCCTCAGCCTGATGGTAAGGGAAGCTCTGACTCATCGTCAGGCAGATGTTAGCACATCTGTCTAGATAGAATTTAGTATAGTCGATCTGGTAGCTAGCCTGAACTGCTTCCTCTTCCTTGAAGCTTCGCCTAGACATAAATCAGGACTCAGGTTAAAGGCCTGGTAGATTGCCACACAGTCCACTGATCTGGAACGCAACCCGAGGAAGTGGCGGAGGAACACAACCATGCTCAGTGTTGATCTCCAGACCCTAAAACACCCAGAAACACCAAATTCTCAGCTCTATGTTCACTGACAAGGGTGGGATTGTGGTTGTCGAGTGCTCATGAGACAACACCCGGAACTGGAACTGGCCTCTGTGTACCTGACCTCCGAGGGTACCTGCCCCTCTCCCCATCTGAGATATGCAGATGATTAACGGGGAGCATGTCCATAGACAGCCACCATCCTGCAGGGTTTGACCATTATTACCTGGCACACATTAACTCCACTTCATGAATTCAGATCTTTGAGGATACCTACCTGGTTTGAGGGAGAACATCTAAGGTTGCCTTCAAAAATGCTCGCTGAGATGAAATGCATAAAATATATTACATCCCAGACCTGGAAAATGGTGAAATACCTCTAGTTCCAACTAAGGGGCCCACGGAGGTGTGTGCTATCCCGATGCAATGGGCGTCTCTAGGGACCCGTTACATTTATTGTTAAAATATTTATTCTGCTCTCCAAGCTTCCTCCAAAATACATGTGGTCTTCTGGAAGGAGTTACTGTTGCCTTTGAGGCTGCTTCACATCGCCAAGGCAAATGAGATTGATGGCTGTGGGCACAGGTGGTCTTAAAGAAGGTGAGAAGTCCTGTTCTTTAAAGCTTGAAGGCAGGGGGGGGGGAGAGGAAGAGGAAGAGGAAAAAGCAGAGAGCTAAGAACTGATTCAGCTGCCAACAGATGTTCTACCGTGGCTCCTGGTTGCCAGAGAAACTAATGGAGGTGAGGTTTTTTAAGTGGCTACAGACATCCCTACAAGTGACAAGGGGAGACATTCGGTATATCCCCAAACCATTGCCGGAGGCCCGCTCCAGGGCCCCAGACTGGGTCTACCCCCACCGGGCCAGTCACCTCTTCATGGCCTGGAAGATGACTCTAATGGCCACGTCCATCTGGCAGAAATGACAAGGCAGTGAGCTGTCGGGCCAGCAGCTATTAAAGGCTGTTTGTGATCTCCTGGAACCGGCAGCACCAGCAGAAAGCCTCTCCAGGCTGCCCTGGCACTCAGGCCTGGCACTTCAGAGTAGCTCTGTCGGCAGAGCCTAGGTAATGGCACCTCAGAAAACAATGTGGAGAAAGCTAATGCCATGTTGGCGAAGCTCACCTGAGGCCAGCTCCATCTGTCCCTACCTCTCTGTGTAGGTTTCTATTTTCTCTTTCTCTTTAGAAGTCAGAGTCTTTGGTAGCCTTTCTATGTCCTCACTGGAAAAGTACCAGGGATGACAACACCCACTTTCAGTCTAACAGTGGGCAAGGCATCTGAACCAGGTCCTGGAAGAATCCTCAGCTAAGGCTAGGATAGAGGATGGCATCTTGACTTAAGGAGATACAACCTACTTGTTTGCCTCAAAGGAGCACTGAGATCTGCACAGATCATGTGGTGTTCATCTTGGGGCAGGAGGAATCATCTTACATCTGCTCCTGAAGCCCAAAGTGAGCCTTGGAGATATCTGTGTGATATTGGGGCTTTCCTGCCACCATCTTGGGCCCCAGCTAGGGTGCCTTAGTTGTAAGCAATAGGAAGCAAGTACATTAAGTACTGAAAGGGTATAGAGTAACTCAAAATATCAAAAGAAAGACTGAGTACTTTAGCCTGAGAAAGAGATGAAACAGGAGGTTTTGTACACAGTACAACCAAAGCCATGTCAGGACACCAAGGCATCATTCTGACCTAAGAGCCTAGCATGTAGACCCTTGTAGCGGCGTAAACGAATGCAGACAGATTGTAACAATATATATAGCTTTAATGTCGAAATAGACTTACAGAACCACCGTTCCAGCGGAGACCAGGAAAGCAGAAGCGACGGCTTTATAGGCAGACATTAGCCCGAGACAAACACGCCTCCCAAGGGGCGGGACTTATCCCTACAGACCCTAACACACCTACCAACATGAAAACAAAGACCTAGTCCATCGTATTCCAGAGTTATGAAAACATCCCTAAATGTCCTAACCTTGCTTTTTGATTTCTGTAGCTTCATGTATTGCTGTTATGGCTAATTAAAGTATGTCAACCAGGGTATGGTTTTTGTACACCAAAAGCCAAAATAGTAAGGCTTACAGCTACACAATTTGGGCAAGTTCTCCGGGTACTGCTGGTTGGTGAATAAAGACTATGGCTTTAAGTCTGGGTGCTTTCTGAAGAGTTACCTAACAACAGTTTGGGGTCAAGAAGACCAGTCATGAAGTAGAGACTGATTCCTTTAAATTCTAGATAAATTTCCATCTCAATATCAAGCCACTCAGGACTCCTGGTAAACCTAACTGACTGTATTTACATCAAGTGAGCCAAGCAAAGCTGATCACATTGGCTTAGTTTGATTGACAGGCACATCCTGACTTTACAGCGCAAGGGGTGGGAAAGACGTTTCCAAAATATGACAGGCGTCAGCCCTCCAGATAAGAGAATCCTTTCTTTAGGGCCATGTTTGCTCTAACTTGCCAACAATCAGATTCTACCACGAGGAAAAAGACAGCTCTCAAAAATGTCAAAGCCAGGTGAGGATCCTGATGTCAGCAGTTGAATGAACTATGAAAGGAGACCTTGAAAACTTGATAAAGGAATTACAGCATTCACCCAAGCCAAAAGCTTAGACGTCACCCACAAACCTCCACTGCATTCCCTCTTCCCCCCTAAATCACATTGGAAACAGGTTTTCTTCTGTCTTACGTCTTGGTCTGACTACCAAGGCCCCAGCTTTTCAGCTGTCTGGACCACAGCTGCTCAGCAAGTCTCCCTGGTTACAGGTTCTCCCACCGGGGCTTCCCACCCTGCCACTGAAGGCATCTGTTGGGAACCTAAATGTTTCTGTAATGTAGAAAAACCTTGCAAGCAGACAAGGGCCTGGGATCTGCTTGTAGCTCGCTGTCTTAGCCTTAATCCGAGTCTCCCCTCCTTCACAGTGTTCACCTGAAGTCTTCCGACTACACAAATGCAGCAAAGATGCGGGAAAACAAGTAGCCCTCGCATTCAGTGCTGCGGAATGATTAAATTCTCCTCCCCTTCTTCTTCCCCAGACATCAGACACTAACAGTTCAACCTCCCAGGCAACAGCATATGAAGACATGTTCTCTACGGAGATAAGAAGACCAAAGGAGGTCATTGCAGTGGGGATCTAATGCAATAGAGCTAGTGTCCGTGTATGAAGACAGCAGAACTTACTACCTGCAGTACAAAGTCACAGAGAGGTGACTATCTACAAACCGCGAAGATTGCCCTTCCCAGCACTGTCCTTCGGGGCTGCAAGAATAGCCCAATGGTAGAGAGCGATTTGTGCACTTGAGGCCCCGGGTTCAATCTGCAACACTGCAAAACCAAAACAAATAACCAAAATCTGCTCTTGCATTTTCTCCTCTGCTGGCACTGGGAACCCAGTGGGTACAGGCAAGCAGAGGGAAGCTAATACACACAGCTGTGCGGGTCCCTCCTGAACCTCATTGCTGCATTGTTTCCCAGGATGCCCGGGTCCCTCTGTCACTCTGGCTGGTTCCTGGCAGCCAAAGCACCGTGGTTACCTTCCAGTTTAGGATAATGTCCCATACCAAGGAACCAGTCACAAGACAAGGGACTCAGGTCTTGAATTTCCTGAGACAGACATTTTCCTTGCGTCCTGATGGAAGCTGTTAGAACCCAGTCTTTTCCTTGACTTGTTCGGAGTAGAACTGCATATATGCTTCAAGTCACATCCTGGGCTTCCTGCAATGTGGGACAGGGTATCACAGCAGAGAAGAAAGAGAAGGAAGCAGGGGATCTCCGAGGAGTCGAGCTGGCCTTCTCAGACGTTCTTCTAAACACACACAAGCACAAAGGTAGGCAGCCTAGAGCTTGCACTGCCACCAGAACGAGATCACAGTTCTCAACAACAGCATCAACAAAGTGATGCTGGCCGAATCAGACAGGTCGGGAGCCTTCCCAGCAGACTTTGCTATCTTTCATGGTCGGCAGCCAGTCTTGTAGCAATCTGCAGAAAGGGAAGGAGCAACGGTATCCACACATCACTGGCTCTAAACTGTTCTCTTGGTGGCAAACATGGCAGCCAAGTAATTTCTACCCTGTAACCGAATCAAAAAATTTAAGAAAAAAAAATGTTCTTAAATGTCAAGACCCACAATGCTCCAGGGCCACATCTAATGAAGTTACAGCCTCTGATGTCAACAGCTTCCAGGCTGGTCTAGCGCTTTCACAAACACATTCCAGAACAGCCAACCTGATCTGGTGTTGACACAGGCTCACAACTGTCAGAGGCAGTAGTTTTCAATTTATGGATGTCATAAAGTTTTGGCAATCTGATCCCTACAATGCACTGTGTTTCTGACAGTAAGCACGAGGTGAGAGGCTGGGGGACACTGGCCATGGGTGTGATCTCATGGGGGAAAATGTGTAATGATTTCTAGGATTTGGAAGCAGCCTCGGTAGGAACTAAGGGGCGTTAGGTGCTTAGCTGACTCTAGAAGACTCCGTTGGCCCAAAGCACGTTGGTCAGTCAACGAGAATTAGTTACAACCCACACTGTGGGAGGCACTTCGCGTGGTTGAGTACTGAGTGTACTGAGCCAGGAAACGCCTCCAGGAGTCAATGATGCAGCAAACGAGCACCTGCTCTGTGTTTACACTCGAGTGTGTAAGTGCAGCATGCGCCTTGGGATTAGTGCCAGTCTCTTCGGATGGGTTTCTCACAGTTTTCCAAAGCAGGGGCATCCAGGTAGCTGAAATCCATGAAACGGGTAAACACTTATTACCCACAGGAAGTCAAACATAGTACTAACACCGAGACCAAGGGACTGCAGAAGTTAAGCTTGTCTGTTGAAGAATGGAGGTGGGGAGGCTGGGGGAAAGGCTCTGTAAGCAAAGTGTTCACTGGAAAAGCATACGGACATGAGTTCAAATCCTTAGCACCCACATAAAAAAACAAGTACAATGAAAAGGACCTGTAACCCCGGCATTGCGAAGACGGAGGCAGGAGGATCCCAAGGGTGTCTTGACCAGCCGGTCTAGTCAGAGTAGTGAACTCTAGGTTCAGTGAGAGATTTTATCTCAAAGAATAAGATAGAGCATAACTAAGAAGCCAGACTTAGACTTCTGTTTTACACATGCGCACCCACCTAAATACACACACAACCCTCCAAAGGAGTACGATGAGGGCATAGTATTGATGTACTTGGAATCACATCTGCATGTTCGTTACCAGGTAATGCCTACCTTTAAAAAAATACCGTTACCTAAATATGTATCAGATTGCCTGAGACCCAAACAGTGACATCAGAGCCACAGGGACGGTCACCTGACACTTCTGGGGATGCACAAGGGTACAGATACTTCTGAAGGTGGCGTGACAGTTCTTACCTACAGGCTAAAACCAAAAAGATCAAAAGGTTACGCTCTGAAACAGCAGCAGAACTTTTCAGTTCCTGTTCAAAGAAGTTGGAAACATGTCCACACACAGCCCTCTAGGTGGATGTCTAGACTGTGGCTGTTGGTTGTCCTTCCTATCAGGACTTTGGATTTACTGTATTTGCAGACCATTTTCAGACCTTGAATGAAAAAGGTAGAGTCAAAGATACCCAGTTGTCCAGGGGTTCTCAACCTTCCCAATGTTGAGACCCTTTGATACAGTTCCTCCCCGAAAGGGGTGAAAACCCACAGGTTGAGAACGGCCACAGCTGTCCAATGTGTCATTTTAAACAGCACGGGGAAGCCGAGGGTGACATCTTTCTTTGTTTATTGCTGCGCTCCCTTGGTGTGCCAGCAAAAGGGATTGCTGGCTCCAGCAGGCACAGGGGTGAGTCCAGCACCGAGCTTGGTCTTTCACTGTAGCAGCTCTGGACCTTGAATGATGAGGAGGTGAGATGGGACTAGGGATGGGGACGTCTCTTTTGTTTGTCTTCCCTCTTTTGTGAAAATTTGAGGGTGAAGAATATCTGGCCTGAAAACAGTTTAGAGAAAAAAGAAAAATCCATCCGATGATGCCCATTGGAAAAAGGGCCTGAAGGTCTTAAGTCAGCTCCTCGGGCCAAGTCTGAAGTAAGGGTGTCAGTGTCTTCTTTCTCTGGAGGGAGACCTTCATTAGTGCTCGACC
This sequence comes from Microtus pennsylvanicus, assembly GCF_037038515.1. NCBI lineage: Eukaryota > Metazoa > Chordata > Mammalia > Rodentia > Cricetidae > Microtus > Microtus pennsylvanicus. Next base: position 7,574,396 of record NC_134587.1, read on the forward strand.
CCAAGTCCTACCAGGGCATGGGAGAAGTGGCTCTTACTGCCAACCCTAAGGGTCAGGTAGCCTGTTTCTGTGACGGTTGGAATTGGCAGTCAGCTTGGCACCTAGATGACCTGTATATATGCCTGTACACCACACACATGCTTAGTGCCAAGGAGGCACTGGATCCCCTGGAACTGGGGTTTCAGATGGCTGTCAGCCACCACCTGGGTAAAGTAAGAAGATTAAAACACAATTTGGGGACCCTTACCCAAAAGGGCCACAGTTCTAAACTAAGCCAGCCAAAATTATCCAAGCTGGAGCTGTTTCCCAGCTAGTCCACTGCCTAGCGTTCCCAACCACGCTCTTCCACTGCCTAGAGTTCCCAACCACGCTTTTCAACTGCTTTCAAGAGGGATGGATTTAAGTTTTCCACAGAGGCAGAGGGAAACAATAGGAAATACTTGTCAATTCAAAAAGAAGTTATTACAAACGTGCTTAATAAAACACATGTAATATAAGTCCGCTTAATAAAGCTGTAGCTTAAAGTGAGACGTGGGGAACCTGCTTCATTTTTATTGACGCTGAATTTATGGCTTTGGCTTATTGGCTTATGTTCTAAGAAGTTAGTTCAGTCTCCAGATAATTTGCCCCCAAAGAAAGCAGGTGGGTCAGCTGTGCATGCGCCGCACCAGCTTTCACGAGTGGTGAGGCAGGTTTTCGTTAACCTTGGCTTGCCTCAGCATCCCCTCCTCTAAACCAACCAAAACCACCACTAAAAACAGAAAATTCCAAAAGACTCCTAACCTCATCAGCATTGGTTTTCCGTAAATATGAACTGAACTTTTTTTTTTTTTTTTTTTTTACTATAACCCTGCAATGAACCTCATTTCGGATTCCCACCTCGCTTTCTCTTGATAGGCCCTCTTTTCTGGACTATCGCTCCCGTCTTCTCCCAACTGTGATGGAGGAGTCTTGGCTCAGCTACTTTTCCCATGATATCCCGAGATACCCTGGCAAAAGCAACAGAAGGAAGGATTTCTTTTGTGTGACAATTCAAGGGTACAGTCCATCTTGGTGGGAGAACCGAGGCAGTCGGAACCAGAAACAACAGGCTACCCACTGTATTCAGCTAGCTTCCCTTTTGGGTGTGGGAGCCCAGGGAACCAGGACACATCTAGAGTGGGAACTCAGTCAATTTAAGTCTGCACAGCCCTAATCCTGAAGGCTTATCTCTTAGCCTGCAGATCCTGTCAAACCGACCCCAAACACCACCACCACAGGGCTGCGTTGCTCCTTGGGGGCATTCCATTTCTCAGTTTGGAGAACAGGAGAGGTGTGCTATGAAGGTCATTGTGACAGGAAGGTCAATCCCAGCATCATTTGGGGATGCCTGGGGGTAAAGTCAGCCAGAATACAAGGGGAAGTAAGGACAAATTTGCCACCCGGAAGAAACGAAAGTCTGGAGTCAAGAGGAGAAAGAAGTAACAACTAGAAACTGTTTGCAAAAGATGCTCTTTTACCAGAGAAGACGATGCTTCAGCACGGGTATAGTTAAAATACTAATAAACATCGTTCCCGTTCCTAAGTTACTGGTTTTACAAAACAAAGAAGCAGCCATTTGTGAGTGATTACAAAGGTGATTGCTAACACAAAGCACACGCAATTAGTCGTGGGTTTGGGCAGTCAGAAACATTAATACCTCAAGAACCAAAATCACTCCCCCTCTGCCTACAGCCTGCCTGAAATTCTTCTCCATGAAATTCAGCAAAACCCACCTTGAGCCCCAAGCCATTTCCTGGAAGCCTAATTCCTTTCAATAAGGCACTAAATCATTTTATTGCAAACACCACACGCTTTCTCCTTGCTGGGAATGCTATTTCAAAATTCCATGGCAAACAAAATGATCCTTTGTGATATTTCTTAATATTCCACCCCGTTTATCGCTTTCTAGAATTTCTGTCGTTAGAGGGGCCTCCTTTCATCATGCCAGCTCCCTAGAAGAACTCATCTATTCCCCGACTGCCTGTCGGGGACCAACTAGAAGTGAGCCTGTCACAACAGAGGCGTCAGTCAGTCTTGTCAGCTCCACGGGGAGACTTGTGCACTCACAGAATCTTGAAAATGACCCGGTCAGTCCCCAATCTGTCTAAATCAAATGCCCTGCTCAATCCTGGCCACTAGAGCAGCTTCCTAAGAGATAAGGAGGAGGGCACAGAAGACACACACACACACACACACACACACACACACACACTTCAGCTACCATGCTCACAGATAGGCATCAATACTAAGGTAACTATTATATGGTGGTTCTCAACCTTCCTAATGCTGCGCCCCTTTAATACAGTTCCTCATGCTGTGGTGATCCCACAAACCTAAAATTATTTTTGTTGCTATTTCATAACAGTAATTTTGCTACTGTTATGAATCGTAATGTAAAGATTTGATATGCAGGATATATGAGATGTGACCCCAAAGGGGCCATGACCCACGGATTGAGAACTGCTACTCTAAATGGTTCTTGTAGGAAGCCAAGAAAACTAGGGGAGAGCAGAGTATTTTCATTTTTTCTGTGTATTTTAAGAAGTCATTTGAGGCCAGGCGGTGGTTTAACCCCAGCACTGTGAGGCAAAGGCAGGAGGATCTCTGTGAGTTCGAGGCCAGCCTGGTCTACAAAGCAAGTTCCAAGACAGCTAGGGCTGTTACACAGAGAAACCCCATCTTAAAAACAAAAACAGGCTGTTTGGATGCTCACCTTACTAGACCTGGAAGGAGGTGGGAGGTCCTTGGACTCCCCACAGGGCAGGGAACCTGGTCTGCTCTTTGGGCTGATGAGAGAGGGGGAGTTGACTGGGGGAGGCGGTAGCGGGGAAGACAGAAATCTTTAATAAATAAATAAATAAAACACACACAAAAAAGAAGAAAGAAGTCATTTGAATAAGAATGTTTTCATAATGTAAGCACAGTTCAGCAAACAAAAAACTAAAGAAGCAAAGGGCATTTCTTGTCCCCAGTTTGAAGGGTCCAAGACTAAGAATATAAAAATGTAGATTCCAGAAATAAGAATGTAGAAATAAACAAATATAAACTCGTAAGCCTAGGAGAATGAGAACAGACTGTCAACAGCGTTCTCAGCAGCTTGAGGATTGACTATCAACTGTGGGTTACTCTGCCTTACAGCTCTATTCACAAGGCCAGAGTGTCTCTCTGAAAACTGAGAGCTAGCCTACGGATATGAGCTGAGAAAGATACATGACCTCTGGGTTACTCATTATCCCTGCTATGTGACACTGGCAGCATCAACGGGGAGAGCACAGGGCTTCAGTAAACGCCACCTGGAAGGACCAAGGAAGACACCAGATTAAGTACAAACACTGGTTTAACTGAAAAATCTGTTAATGAACATTGTAATGAAAGGCAATCTGAGTTTTACCTCGAGATTGTAAAAATTCCTTTGTTCAGACCTAATGCTTGGTACACCTTACTGTAAGAAGATGGGCTTACAAACCAGCCTTTGCCACAGCCTTACAAAATCCATCTCTGGCTGTGGTCTCAGCTAGTTGATAAGCTTTTTGTGCCCCGCGGAGATTTTTATTTATTTTTATTTTTTTCCTGGAATCTGGTTTCTGGAATAAAGTTTGCTTCTGTTTTATTAGACTTTTGTGGTCTGTCCCCATCCTTGCGTGACCCCCTGGACCCAACACTGTTCTCTCATCATTATTTAATAGAAGCTTACCATGGTTTCAATGTGTATGGATTTTAAAACACTGATTGGCCTTCTGAATATTGTTTTCAAAGAGCAAGAGTCAACCATTCCAGCATGAGGGAGCCCCCTAGTCCCTGACCACACATACACACAGTCACACAGCATTTGCCAGTCTACATTCAACCCTGCGTCAGACTACAAAGGCCTACAACTCTACAGCTTGAGGTTAGGTTGGAAAAAGTCTTGGCTTGGTTATAATTGCTTTCCCCAGCAGCTTCCTCTGTTGGTCTAGAGCCACACTTCATGCTTCTGATGCGAGGTACAGCCTCTCACTTCCTTAGAACTCATGCAAACTTTTCTTGTCCAGGTATATTGAGTAGACTATCTGGGAAATGAGCTTCTTTGCTGTGGGACAATGCTCTTGTACACTGAAAATATTTGTCACTCATACTGGTTTAATAACATGCTGATTGGTCAATAACCAGGCAGGAAGTATAGGTGGAGCAACCAAACTAAGAGAATTCTGGGAAGAAAAAAATGCAGAGATGTAGTCACAAGCCAGACACAGAAGAAGCAAGATGAGAATGCTTCACTGAAAAAAGGTACCAAGCCACTTGGCTAAACATAGACAAGAATTATGGGTTAATTTAAGTTGTAAGAGCTAGTTAATAATAAGCCTGAACTAATAGGCCAAACAGTTTATAATTAATGTAAGCCTCTGTGTGTTTCTTTGGAACTGAACAGCTGTGGTACTGGGTGGGGCAGAAACTTCCGCCTACACTTCTTTCTAGTGGAGGATTTTAAGTGTCAACTGGAGCCTTTCTCTAGATGTAACCGGTGTCTGGTACCTATGTTACAACCCAGGAATTATTTTTGAACACCTTCTTGTTGCTATAACTCAAGTCACAAAGGCCAGATTTCTACTGCCCAAACCAGACTATTTTTTTAAATCAGAAAATGATTTTAAAAAGCAAGCATGTTGCGGGCTATTCCTTTACACATGTGAGGATGTTTCACTGTGATTGGTTTTATAAAGAGCTGAATGGCCAATAGTAGGCCAGAAGAGGTAGGTGGTACTTCTGGGGACAGAGAGGTCTCAGGGAAAAAGAAAGGTGGAATTGCCAGCCGGACGAGAGGAAGCAGGGCATGTAGAAGGAGAGGTAAAAGCCACAAGGCACAAGGTAGTATGTAGATAAAATATGAGTTAATTTAATTTATAAGAGATAGTGAATAAGAATAAGCTTTCATGATTAATAGTAAGTCTCCACGTCATTATTTGGGAGCTGGCTTATGGGACAAAGACAGACTTGTTACACAAGTTACTAACATTCCCTAAAATATGGGTCTAGACATGATGGCTAGGTTAACCACTAGTCACTATTTCCCTGTGATATTAGCTTTTAAGATAACATGGCTCCCCCTTTCTATATATCAATGTGGGTTTGGGCAAGTTATTTTAGCTGTTCTGAGCCAGAGCCTCCCTTCATCTGCAAGTCACAGATTTCCGGAAAGCTCTGATTGGTTTGTGAAAAGCTGAAGAGAGTGCCATGAAATACGGTTGCTGCTGGCTCCAAAATGTAACTACAGAGAAGATGAATGAGCAGCAAATCTACTAAAGAGGTGAACAATACCCTTAATCACAAAGCCAAGTCATGCCTTCATTCGGTCTGTTTGTCTTGGGTGGTGGCCAGGCCAGGGGAGATCATGGAAGTCTGTGGTGTAAGACTTTCCCAGGGGCCTAGCAGAGCTACTACGGATGACACACGGCCATAAATTACAGCCTTATTGTTGAAAATCATATAATTTGTCACTTCCTCGCTTGGACAGAACAGTTTTACATTCTTCTAATTTACTTCCTTCTCTAATATTTGACTAAACATTATATTTATAGCTCCCACGTATTAGCCAAAACTATGGATGTGGTTTTCAATAATAATTGAATATAATTTTACAAGTCTGTAGTTTTTTGCTGGCCTATCATACTAATATAAAATTGAATTTATACAGAATAACCTCCCCCAAAATGATAATACAGAACCTAGAGACCCATTCTAAATAGATGGGAAAAGAAAAAAAGAATGATATCTGCCTAGAGATGTTCAGATTAACAGTGGGTATAGGAAAGGAGTTGGCAATGTGTTCCTATTTTATCTAAAAAAAAAAAAATCCAAATTTTAGCCAGCTCAGTCATACCCAACACCATTACAAGCTTGAGAAGTAGACTGATTATGTCTCTGACAAACACTCCACAGTGTTTGGTAGAATTTAGACTCTAACTTTAGAGGATTAAAAGAGTAAAACATTGGAGAGGGGGAAATGTTAGCTTTGATGTTTTTCCTTGGAGAAGGAAAAGACCAAAGCCACGTTTCAGCAATTCAAGCAACAGTCGTCATCTAAGAAAAGGGGGGAGGGGGATACTTAAATCTAAAGCAGAGCCAGTCACAATGCAGACACTTCTTTGCCCTCCCTTGAACGAAATGAACGAAATACGGCAGTCCATGCTTGCTAACGTTCTCAGAAAGTGGACTTTAGAGCAGCTGCCGAGAATATACTGAATTACCGAATTCCAGTGATGACTCGCGTCACAATCGCTAAGTGACTCGAAACGTCATGGAACACCTAACTTTCGGCATCTCAAGGGACCTTCACACGCAAACTTTACTTCACCTTCAAAAGGAAGCAGGCAGAGCATAGAAACAGGCGCAGATGCCCTATCCTACAGAACTGGCAGAGACACCCAATCCCAGAAACACGTCAAACAGGAGAAACTACATCTCCCAGAATGTAGCGCGGACAAGAACCCGGTGCATGGTGGGACGTGCAGTGGCACTGTCTGAAACGCCTAGAGAAGTTTCCTGTTCAGTCTCCACTGTCTCTCCACACTCTATAGTGATTCAGAAATAAACTAGAAGTTGATAAAACCGCGCCGGCAGGTCGGTTATTCACAACATGATACATCTGCAGCAAAGTAGTTTCTGAACAACTTCCGTTTCCGCTTGGCCTATTGCCTTGGAAACGAGGATGCACAACAATCTGGGTGAAGATGGCGGGGCTGAGCAGCTCGCAGATCCCCGACGGTGAGTTCACGGCCGTGGTCTACCGGCTCATCCGCGACTCCCGCTACTCAGAGGCGGCGCAGCTGCTGGCCGCCGAGCTGCAGAGGAGCCCCCGCAGCCGCGCCGGGCTGTCGCTGCTGGCCTACTGCTACTACCGCCTGCAGGAGTTCGAGCTCGCTGCAGAGTGCTATGAGCAGCTGAGCCAGATGCACCCGGAACTCGAGCAGTACCGCCTCTACCAGGCCCAGGCGCTGTACAAGGCCTGCCTGTATCCCGAGGCCACTCGGGTCGCCTTCCTCCTGGACAACCCCACTTATCAGACTCGCGTCCTTCGTCTCCAGGCTGCTATCAAGTACAGCGAGGGCGACCTGCCAGGAGCCAGGAGCCTGGTGGAGCAGCTGCTGAGTGGGGAAGGTGTGGAGGACAGTGGAGGGGAGAATGATTATGATGGTCAGATCAACCTGGGCTGTCTGCTCTACAAGGAGGGGCACTATGAAGCTGCCTGTTCCAAGTTCTTAGCAGCCCTGCAGGCCTCTGGCTACCAGCCTGATGTATCTTACAACCTGGCTTTGGCATATTACAGCAGTCGTCAGTATGCCCCTGCTCTAAAGCACATCGCTGAAATCATTGAGAGAGGCATCCGTCAGCACCCAGAGTTAGGTGTGGGCATGACCACCGAAGGCATTGATGTTCGAAGTGTTGGCAACACCTTAGTCCTTCACCAGACGGCACTGGTCGAAGCCTTCAACCTCAAGGCAGCCATAGAATACCAACTGAGAAACTACGAGGCAGCCCAGGAAGCCCTCACTGACATGCCGCCCAGGGCAGAGGAAGAGCTGGACCCTGTGACCCTGCACAACCAGGCTCTGATGAACATGGATGCCAGACCTACGGAGGGGTTTGAGAAGCTCCAGTTCCTGCTGCAGCAGAACCCCTTTCCCCCAGAGACCTTCGGCAACCTGCTGCTGCTCTACTGTAAATATGAGTACTTTGACCTGGCAGCTGATGTCCTGGCAGAGAATGCCCACTTGACGTACAAGTTCCTCACGCCCTATCTCTATGACTTCTTGGATGCCATGATCACTTGCCAGACAGCTCCTGAAGAGGCTTTCATAAAGCTGGACGGGCTAGCTGGCATGCTGACTGAGCAGCTCAGGAGACTCACCATACAAGTGCAGGACGCAAGACACAACAGAGATGATGAATCTGCCAAAAAGGCTGTGAATGAATACGATGAAACTCTCGAGAAGTACATCCCTGTCCTAATGGCCCAGGCAAAAATCTACTGGAACTTTGAAAACTATCCCATGGTGGAGAAGATCTTCCGCAAATCTGTGGAATTCTGCAATGACCATGATGTGTGGAAGCTGAATGTGGCCCACGTCCTCTTCATGCAGGAAAACAAGTACAAAGAGGCCATCGGCTTCTATGAGCCCATCGTCAAGAAGAACTACGACAACATCCTGAGCGTCAGCGCCATTGTCCTAGCCAACCTCTGTGTCTCCTACATCATGACAAGTCAGAATGAGGAAGCCGAGGAGCTGATGAGGAAGATTGAGAAGGAGGAAGAACAACTCTCCTATGGTGACCCAGACAAGAAAATCTACCACCTCTGCATTGTGAACTTGGTGATAGGAACACTCTATTGTGCCAAAGGAAACTATGACTTTGGTATCTCCAGGGTTATCAAGAGCCTGGAGCCTTACCATAAAAAGCTAGGAACTGATACGTGGTATTATGCCAAAAGATGCTTCCTGTCCTTGCTAGAAAACATGTCAAAACACACGATCATGCTGAGGGACACTGTTATTCAAGAATGTGTCCAGTTTCTAGAGCACTGTGAACTTTATGGCAGAAACATCCCTGCTGTTATAGAACAGCCCTTGGAGGAAGAGAGAATGCACATTGGGAAGAATACAGTCACGTATGAGTCGAGAAAATTAAGGGCTCTGATTTATGAGATCATTGGATGGAATATGTAATTAATTAAGGCTGTCAATGACTTTTATGATGACTTTATATGTAAATTTTCCATTTTACCTGTATCTAGTTTTTGCTATTTTTGAGACTTTGTACATTTTAGTGTAATACAAACACTATTACCTATAACCTGCCCTTTTAGATTACCCATCAAGTGTAGGAACGGAGAAAGATGTGTGTATCATGTTTTTAACTTTCTGGTCTGATGTATATTGGGCTTATTTGTACTTATATTATTAGAACCAGACACTAAGTTCAGAACCTAGTAAAATGTAATTAATGTCTTTTAGGAATCATTCCAGGGGTTGTGTCTTCTCTTGCACAACTGCCATGTTTTTATAGAGAATTTAGAGTACTTATCAGTTTCCTAATATAGCATTTTGTCCAGATTAAGTTCCCTAGGCAATAAATGGTTTTGCTAATGTGCAAGATTCAGTAGATTCACGTAACAAACTACAACATGAATAAATACTACAAAAATTATTATAAAAGAAAAATCCTGTGATGTCTTCTTTCCTTGAGTTAATAATTTGAATTTATGAACAAATTATACGGTTGCTACTTTTTCAAATACTTTATCTTCATTTATCTCACAATAAGTACAATCAGCGCTAAGCAGAGAATTCAGTTACCTTTTTATTCTCTTATAAAAATATTAGTTTCCTCTCCCCCTCCTCCTCCCATTTACCAACCCCCACCTCCCTTCTCCCCCTGATTCACTCCTCCATATCCCTCCAGAAGAGACCAGGCCTCCCAGGGATATCAACCGAACATGGCATAACAAGTTACAGTAACACTAGGCACATAGCTTTATATTGAGGCTGGATGACCCATAGGAGGAAAAGGGTCCCAGAAGCAGGCGAAAGAGTCAGAGACAGTCCTCACTCCCAGTGTTAGCAGCCCCACAAAAACAAAAACAAACAAACAAACAAAAAACCCAAAACATAACATTTGAAGAGGACCTAGCCCAGATCCATGCAGGCTCCCTGATTTTCTCTCCAGTCTCTGTTAGCCACAGTGAGCCCTGCTTAGTTGGCTCCGTGGGCAATGGAGAATTCAATTATTAATTACTTCCTTTGGCTGCACAGTTTTGGGTATGTTGTATTTTCCTTGTTTTGGCGACCTAGGTACACAGACTTTTACTTCATTATCATTACCCTGTCCAAAAATGACCCCTCTGTCCCCACAACTGATGAACAAGTCAGTCCTGGAATGTAAGCTCACAGACTCCTTGTTTGTTTCAATCTATGACTGCTGGTTTTTCTGCTTCCCACTGAGATTCCTACTCATTTTAATCAATTTACTTTTTCTTTAATCCTACCAGAATAATTGTTTTTCATCCTTTTGTCTCTGTCTTTCCATAAAGGCAACCCAAATTTTAGAAAAAGCAACAATATCAGGCTGAACCACAGATGATTGCTGATTTTGAATTTCCCACCTACAAATTCAGTAGTTTCTTAGGTTCAACCTAACCACTGTCAATCAGCAGACAGAAAGCCCCTGCCGTAATGCGAAGATGATTGTCCCCTTTGGGGATATTTCAGCCACATAGATATGGCATGCAGATTCATCATGCCTCAGCAGATTGACCTGGATGCTTCACTCCACTAGAAAAGACAAGCTGGCTTACTCTGGGGTTAAGGCAACTGCAATAATGATCTGAGCTGCTGTCATTCGGCAGGGTTAGTTTGATCCCACGCCAGAGGAGAATCAGGGGTGAGTGGTCTCTCTGGACTGGCACCATAGCACATTCCAGGCCTTTGATAACAACTGTTGCCACAGTAGCTCTGGGTGCCTCTCAATCTCCATAGCCCTGTAAAAACTGGAAAGTAAACGAACTGGAATTGTATTTTCAAAAATCAACATTATTTTTCCCTATTTCCTCTTAACTTCTAAAAAAAAAAAGTATCGAGTAAGTAACATTAGCCACTAAAAAGCAAACATTTTCCAGATTCCCGTCTGCAAACCGCTCCGCTTCTACTTGACCATAGTTTGTTTATGCAGGTGCTGTTTGTGGTGCGTGTGTATGCATGGCCTCATTTTTAGAACATAAAAAGCTTTTCAGAGATGCTTTTAGCCCAGGCAGCTGGGCAGTTAGGATTTCCTGGTAGCGTGGCAGCCAGGAAATTCTGACTGTTCTGCTACCAAGTGACAGAATAAAGCTCAATCAGGGCAGTTGTCTCCTGCTGTACCTTGGCTCTCCCGAGAAGCATCACTGGCTTCAGCAACAGCAAATCCCAGGAGCCAGGAGCTGAGGCCTGGAGAAGCTGGGGGGGGGGGAGGGACACTTGTAATTTCTCTAGAGTTTTTGCTGTATTTTGTTTTTAGCATGTATGTTTAATGAATTTTTACATTTTTTATTTAGAGTGCATTTGAGTGCATGTGTCATGGTGCTTATGTGGGCTGAGAAACACTGTTTCCTGATTTTAAAATGGCTTTGCAATGCCAGCCCTTCCCCTCACGTTTTGTTATGTGGGCTAAGAAACGCTGTTTCTTGATTTTAAAATGGCTTTGCAATGCCAGCCCCTCCCCTCACGTTTTGTTATTTTTTTTGACAGACGAGGCACAAAGTGCTGTTTCACGATCCTCACGTACAATAGTACAATAGTACTAAAAACACTTTTCTTACAAAGGGAATGATCTATTTCTGAAGCCTTACTCATTAATGTAAAACCCATGTTTCATGCTTCTAGTCAGCCCTGGCTCTCCAAATACGAGAGTTTGAGCATGCTACCATACCAGAACTTTAAGGCAAAAACTCAACTATGGGTGTCACAACAATCTAGGCTCAGTCACCCACAATATGCTAATAAACCAAAAGTGCTGAAATGCAGGAAAAACACGCAATTGGCATGGCCACGCTAGGATTGCCAAGTAAAGTGTGACCTCGTTTACCCTCGTGGGGATAACAAGATTTTAATCAAGAGGTTTGGTGTGGGATTCCCCTCTGTATGCTATAAATATGTTTTATTACTATTGGTTAATATTGGCAGAATATAGTTAAGCGGGAAAACTAAACAGAATGTAGGAGCAAAGAAGGTGAAGTCAGGGAGACGCCATGTAGCTGTGGAAAGATGCCAAAACCTTACCAGCAAGGTACAGCCTCATGCAAGTGTATTAAGTGTAATTAATAGAAATAGGCTAATTTAAGATGTAAGAGCTGACTAGGAATACGCCTGAGCCATTGGCCAAACAGTGTTGTAATTAATATAGTTTTGTGTGATTATTTAGGTCTGGGCAGCAAACAGTGTTGTAATTAATATAATTTTTGTGTGATTATTTGGGTCTGGGCAGCCAGGAAACGTAAGAGCAGTCTCCGTTGCAGAGCTTAACAGAGCAGGTGGCATTCTGGGCCAGTGGGTCACTTTCTCTTATGATTCTAAAAAGGGTTTGGAGAAGACAACAAGGCCATCAACTGAGGGGAGCCACTGTGACTGCTCCCCTAAGGTGCAACTCCACCAGCAGCGTGGTGGCTCTCATCAGAGGTGGTGTGATCTGTGATCACAAACCTGCTGCTGTTGATCAGGGGAGTTTTGGAATCTCGCCAAAAAGGTGTTTACTCATCTTGAAATCCAAGATAACTTTAGATGAGTGACCCAGGAGGAAAACAGAGATAAAAAGTGTGTGGGTTGGGGTGTGGTCAGCATGATGGCAAACACCTTTAACCCCAGCACTCAGAAAGTAGAGGCACGATCTCTGTGAGTATGAGGCCAGCCACGGAATGTAGTTTCTCAGTACCTACCCCCCCCCCACACACACACACAATGCTAGACATGCTGCAGGATTCGGACTGTTCAAGACATCTCTCTGAGTGTGCTTTCTGCTATAGCGTGGGTGGTGCATGTGGACAGACTCACACCCATTCACCAGAGGCAGACTACTAGAAACCAGGAGTACTGATGAAGGCAGGGATGGCTCATCTGCAGCAACACTCGCTCCCGAGGGGGTGACACAACTGGCTTACAGGAACTGCACAGAACTGTCATGAGAGGTTTGGCTCCACACGAGGATGCCTTGTTTGTGGGAGGTGTGGGCTGGATATGGGTTACCACTACTGTAAGAAACACAACCAAAAGCAGTTTGGAAAGGGTTTTATTTTAGCTTACAGCTCCACATCACAGCCCTTCACTGAGGGAGATTAGGGCAGGAACTGGAAACAGGAGAAGCAGAGGCTATCAGAGAATGCTGCTTACTGCCCTGATTCCCGTGGTTTGCTCAGCCTGCTCTCTTACAGAATCCAGAACCATCAGCCTAGGGGTGGAAACCCCCACAGTTAACTGAAACCTTCCCAGAGCAATCAACTTTTAAATTGCATCCATTTTGCCCACAGGCCAATCTGGTTGGGAGCACTTTCTCAATTGAATTCCCTCTTCCCAGAAATTCTAGCTTCCATCTGGACAGCCTGCAGCCACTTGATGTTTTCAGTCTCAGGTGTTGAGGTCTAACTACAAGACCCCCCTAACCTCCACCAGAGTAGCCGCAACGTGCCTGCTAGTCTAGTTACATTTAGTGCATTAAAAATGAATTAGGTTGCCTTTTCGGGGTTTTGTCCACATCTCTCTAAAAGATTCTTCTTAGCATGTGTATGTACAATGTGTGCATGTTCACGTGTCTAGGTACACTTGTGGGTGTACAGATTACATGCATGAAACCCCAAGGTTGATGTTGAGTCTTTATCAGTTGCTTTCCCCCTATTTTTTCCCTATTTTATGTATGTAAGTATTTTATCTGCATGTATGTCTGTGTACCACATGCACGTAGTGCCCATGGGAGCCAGAAGAAGGCATCAATCAGGTTCCTGGAACTGGAGTTGGAGACAGTTGTGAGCTCTATGTGCCGGGAATCAAACCTGGGTCTTCTGGAAGCATATCCAGTGCTGGCAACCACTGAACTATTTCTGGGAGAGAGGGTGCTATTGGCAAGATTTAAATGAGATCGCGAGGAAATAAAAGTTCAGTAAATAGTGATTGGTTTTAGAAATGTTTTATTTGTTCCCAGTACATCTTTAAAAAAAATCACACATGAGCATTTTTGTTCTGAAACAACACAGTCTATGAAAAACCAATAAAAGGAAATTCTGAACACACACCAAAGCGTGGGATATGGATTACGCATTGAGCCCTTGTGGAGACAAATGGCATGGCTCAGTGTGAACTTGACAAGCTCTATAGAACCTCTCGGAAAGGTTACCCCCCACTTCACATCCACTTTTAGACTCTAAGTGTGAAGGGAAGACTGTTGCCTATGCATTAGTTACAGTGGTATAATGGCTTACACATACATTTTACCCACATGTTAATTCCCAAAAGATGACCACAGTACTGGCAGAAACATGTACTGCCATGGAGGAAGACTCAGGATAGGATATTATTCAAGTTAAGTTGTATCAGAGCAAATTATTTCACAGACTTAGCAAAAAAAGAACAAAGCTGTATAAAACACACCTACTTCTCACAGGATTTATTACTGCCCAGGAACAAAATGCTCATTATTCCCAAGGCATCACACACACACACACACACACACACACACACACACACACACACACACATGCACGCACGCATACAAAGACAGACACGGAGCATACGGTCTAGTACCCTGCTTCCTTAGGGAGCTGTGTAAACAAAGTCAAAAGCATACAGTGGGTGTCTCAAGACTTGCCAAGCCCTATCTTAGGGTTACTAGGGTGGGACAGAAGGAATGAAGAGCAGACACAAATCCATCCCACCGAATGACTGGATGTCTGAGTCCAGGTTAAGCATATAACTGATTAAATATATAGATAACCCAACCAACACAGAACAGTGTTTCTACATACAATTACCAAATTCTGATGTGTTCTTGAAGAGAAGAACCCTGAATTGCTAAACCCTCTCTGTCTTTACAGCATACCCTCTCTTGTTTTAGATGTTTCAAGGAAGAAAAGAGAAAAATCCCAAGAAGGCACTGTGAGCTTTAAAAGGACAGTGTTTAATAAAAGCCCATTTAGATAAACTACACTGATCCAGGCATTGCAGCCCTCTGCGAACAGTCCGGGGTAAGGGTATTTCTCAGGGCGAGTGTGTGCTGCTGGGAACACTAACAATGTCATCCACATGGCACGTGCAGCTGAGCAATCTCTGCTCTCAGGAAGTAAGCCCCTAGAATCTACAAAGAAAAAAAAAATCACCGGACAATGTATTACTTATTTCTTCTTTAAAAATAAAACAATATCCTTTGGGAACAACAACAAAAAGTCTTTTCATATTCACAGAACTAGGTGTAATTCTGTGAGTGTTCTTTGGCTCGAGAGTGGTATACATCAGTGATCTTTACTCCCTCTATTAAGGAATTGATTGTACTTATTTAGAGAACGTGAGGATGTTCATTGTGGCCTTCCAGGTTTGAAAGGGAATGCTCTGAACACCACCTAAAGGTTTAATATTGATTAAAAAAACCTGGCGACTGATGCAACTGAATTATGATATATTCAGCCATAAGGCCAAAGGGATTCAGTCATAGTTGGGTTGTCTAGATTATGATATATTCAGCCATAAGGCCAAAGGGATTCAGTCATAGGGTGTCTAGATTATGCTACATTAGCAAACTTACAAAAATTATTTTTTATTTTCAAATCTATGGAAATATGAAGTGAAAAAAGTTGAAAACATATGCAAACAGAATAAAAAACAGCTTCACACCTCCTTTTGATTAAAAAATCATAAGCCATGTCCATTTTATTAATAATGTTTCTATAATCTCTTGACATTATACAAGCAGTTTTTACAGTTAAGTTTCACACTGAAGACGAACACTATTTGGCTTAAGGAACAGAAAGCTGGGTTACATCCTTCACGTCAGACACATACTTCAACAATTGAAGAAAACCTCTTATACTTTCTGGATTTTCCTCTCATTGTATATTTTTTTTCAGTAAAGAGAAAGAATTAAACGAATTTGTAGGCAGACGGCTCCTATTGGAACATAAAGACCTGAGCCAAGCCAAGCCCCCACAACGGACACGGCCACAGGCAAAAGCTCAGAGTCTCCAGTCCTAATCTGTACCCACCGTGGTCCTCCTGTGCTCCTGCTGTGCTCCCACAGGCGGAGCCCTGGGTAAAATCAAAATCACTGAAGATTAAGTGCGGGAGAAACCCCTCAAGATTACTACCGCTATCTTCATGGCTGTCTCCATGCTCCTCAGACTGGATACACCTCCCACAGGCAGAGCTGGCTGCTCAAGCACTGTCATGCAGTGTGAAGTGGTCCCTCTACATCATGTGTTCTGACAGTGACAGCAAACCCAGCTCCATGTGGAGCAACACACTTCATGTTAGGACTCGGGAGCTTCTCTGATCGCTTACAGTTAGAAGCTGTATGAGAGAACACAGCACAGGAAAATCTCTGGGATTAACATGCAGAAAGGCTTTCTCAAATATGCAAATTAGCACTCAGTTACAATATTCGGGGGGGGGGTTCTCGCATGTGTTTATATCTGATACACACCGATGGAAGCTTGTCTTTTATTGAGCTTTTGTTTTCCAAAATAAACTAACAACACAAATATGAATACTAGAAGGCTTCCAGATTCATAAATAATCTTAGATCAATATTTCTATAATATGTAAGCATTTCAAGTACCAACCTCCCATTCCTGAAAAGAGTAGTTTAATCTTGTATTCTCTGATGAAATGCTGGACACAGGAAACATATGGCTTCCACAATCCAGCTAAGAGTCTCAAAGGACGTAACATGAGACTCAGTTCACTTATGCACCACTGTATGTCACACCACACATTAAGGCAACAGTTTCTCCAAGGACCGCAAAGCCTGTCCATTTGAGTCTTTAGTATTAGATCTCATTAGCAGCAAGTTCCCATTCCCACTAAAATCCCAACCGACATGTGATGTCATCAGATTTAAGCAAAATATTACACATATGGCTGACTTAAAGAAGAGTGAGTCAGTGCTAGGTGCTCCTGAGTATCAAACAGGCTGCAGCTTTTAAAGAAACTAACCCATGCATTAAGATGCCTCAGAAACCAGCATTCTCCTGGGTTAGGCTCATGGAGCCACGTGCAGACACTTCTGAAGGAGGCAAGGCTTAAGTGCTTTGTGCACATTCGCAAACTCGTGCTCCTCTGAAGACAGGTCTACACTGAGGCGCCTCCCAGAAGTGGGTGGGAAGGTTTCCTGACCTACAGACAGTGAAACTGTACTAATGAGAGCTCTCAGGTTTCAAATGAACCCGCTTGAGATTATTTCAGATACAAAAGGTCATGACCGCTATAGAATCAAGATTGGTGAGGTCTGCATCCAGAGATAAAAAGAAACAAAGAAATAAACTGCTAACCTCCATAGAGCTCCTGTCAGATGGCAAACCCAACAACTTCAGGAGCTAGTTACCCTAACAGCACAGATTGCCAAGGTTGTGGAAATCTGAACTCCCTGGGGGAAAGGTTTTAACAGTCACATGCAAGGAACTGAATCTGCTAATAAAACTGTTTATTAAAAATAATTCCTTGGAAACATGTATACACTTCCAGTGAGAGGTTGGAATCTTACTAAATGTTACATTTCAATTCACCAATTAGAGAATCACCTTGAAGAAGAGATGCATTTTATAAAGAATCTTACAATTCGAGAGGCAATTCCTTGAGTGTCCAACTATTTCAAACCATCAAAATCTTTAACCAAAGACACGGAAACTTTATAATTGAAAATAAATCATCAATAGAGAGGCAGCTTCCAAAAAATAAATATTGAGTTTTGTTGTTAAACTAATACTTAATATTGATTTTTTCCCTACAGATTTAAATTTGTTAGTTTGAGGCCAATTTTAATAGTTAAAAATTATTTATCATTTTGAAGTCTTAAAAATATCATTTTGTCAATTTTAAATTTTCACTGCTCTGTTTAAGGCTACTTAGATATAAAAGGTATCAAACTGCCCCAACATATTTGGAGCTGTTGCTACATAGACAGACAGTGTGTCCTTCTAAAGGATCGTCTGCACTCTGACTTACATTATCTGATTAAATATTTTAAAAAATTATCAAAAGTTAGGTATTGCATTAAGAAAAGAACTCATCTCACAATGTGAATCAGGAACCTCAACAGTGATTTAAAGCAACTGTTCCACTTATTTCAAATTCCAGTTTTGAATGTAAAAATGTCTGCTAAATATGATTAATATTTTCCTTTTATTTAAGAAATAGAATATTTCAAACTTGTGATTATGGCATACATTTTAAAACTTAGGTTAAACCAGTAATTCAAAAAGGCATTAAACCATTATTAAGAACTGAACAGAAACTACTTTTCCATAAACATTTATCAGGCTATTTGTGGCTAATTAGAAAAAAGATTGTTGTCTGTGGATTTTATAGAGGCTTTCAAATCCAAGAGTCAACTAGCGACTGTTTCTTTAGCCAAGTGATTCTTTCACACTGGAGACAGCAGGTTGAGGAGCCTTCCTTTTGTTCACACTGCAGCTGCCTGTGCAGCTTGGCAACAAGCCTGACAGAGACACAGGAGGACTGGAGGGTGGACCACGGCCTTCACCGTAGTAAGGCAGCTGTTCTTACAAAACTTATTATGGATGACGCAGGACAGAACAACAGGTTACCCTCAGTGACACACCCCGCTAGAGACAGACACCGAGGACAAAAATGTGTCTGCTCACAGAGTGATCTGTATGTTGGCAATTTAAGTGTGCAACTGTGTATTCACTTCAAGCAAAGCTTAGGCTGAGCACCGTATACAGATGAAGGATGCTAGTGACAGACTGCTGGCTCTGTCCCGAGAGTCCTCCCGTGACAACTTCCTCCCAGGAAAGGATGCTTTTAACACACACACAAATCTCTCTCCCCAGCAGAATCTTTGTTAGATGTCTGCTTTAGAGAAACGTTGTTTAAGAAAGGACACAATAGAGGCTAGACAAGACGCAGATGACACAATCTCCCTCAGCTCACCTAGAGGAGCACGTGAAACCACTGGCCGCGCCCTCAGATATCGGGCAGCCTTGTGCTGCCTAAAGTCTGAAATGACAACCAGTTAGTTGGCTCTAAACTGGAATACCTACAGTGAGAGAGACCTAGGAACGCCATTTGTCAATCTAGAGCTGTAGAAACAAACATAGAACGAAAACCGACTTATTTGAAACCAACAAACAAACATAGCTGAAATACAGTCCATGATATATTTGATTACTGGTATAACCATAACTGATGACTTTAAAAAGATAACATTTTTCATAATGATATCCATGGAGTTACAAAAGGTTTCTGTTTCCAAAGATGTTACTGGGGTCCACATATTCCTTGACAGACTTTAGCATCCCAAAGCCGACATCAGAGATGCTTTCCTTTAGCCACTGCTTTCGTAACTTGCCCACTGGAAAACAAAATCAAAAAGGCTTCAGTACACACCTTGAATGCTGGAAACCAATCAATCTTGTGACCATGAGTGAGCAAACACTGTGTGATAAATGCTTTTATTCAAAAATGAGAAATGTTTTGCTTTACTTGATTTATTGAGCCCACTAGACTATCAAGCTCATTAAGCCCAATGCATTCCCAGGGGAAGTCTGTGCCCCACACTGTCTCCTTTCTCTGTAAACTATGAAATGGAGATTGAAAGAAGCATGGACTGAGATCACTTTACAAATAACAAGATGAAAAAGATCATGCTTATCAAAAGCCTACTCCCAACAAGTCACAATTTTGTAGAAAATGAAGCTTGCAGAAGAGAAATATCATAGAAAACAAATCTGTTGGGCAGACCTGACAAAAATGACAGACTAGCTCTTTAAAATATTGTAAGGTGTATAGTTAAGAGAAATGGGAAAATCTGACTCAATGGTTCTGCGGGGAAAGATCCAGCTATGAATCTCTCCAATCAAAAATTCTTTTTCAAGTGCTTTAAATAAACCCATGTACCCCAAATAACAGTTATATTCTTGTCATTGTTCTGCCAGACCCAAACGTGTTTTGGTTTTGGCTTTTGGCATACACAAAAGCAGATGCTTAATTTAAATTTAATTTCCTTTATGAACTGTTCATTTTATTTTTTTCCTTATTTTAGTCTTACAAATTTGAGGCAATAAAATATCACAATAATTAGCAGAGTTAATGATTTTTAAAGGCACTAAATAAAAACATTTTCTATCTAAAATTTTTGTGAGGGACAGATAAAAGAACCCTGACATTCAAACTTGCTTTGGCACTGAGAGCAAGGCAGTGTATTCAAACATGACAAAACAGGGATTTTAGTTTACACTACGGCTATTTGCATGAAGCTCTTCTCAAACATATGCATTATCATAATAACTGAATTCAAACGGTCACTTTGCACAAATGTTCATTAATGATCCAGAGTCATCAACAGAGATTTAACTAGCCAACAGAGATGGGAAGCCTTTCATAAAAGTATCCGGCCTGTCACTCTAAAGTGCACTCCCATTTATCAGGGTGCAGCAATACATCACAACACATGCCATCTGGAACCCTAAATACCACTTCCGCTTAGCTCAAAAAGGTCCAGTTTTCTAGAAAACCATCAAATCACCATCCAAATAACAAATGGCAGATGCTTCAGAAAGCAAGGTACTTGTGGCTGGTGTAGGAAACAACAAAGCACTGAGGTGTTACAATACAAGAAGCCAAGTCTAGTGGGGGGAACCTAAAGTTCAAAGTGAAAGTTTCTGTTTGGAGAGCTCTCTCTGAAAGCAGAGACTTCTGGAGCAGCCTCCACCTGAAGACCTAACAGGACCATCATCACCTCGGCACTGTGCTGCGACTGAGCTTTCTCATCTGCAAACAGATCCACGCATTCAATTATAACATCCTAAACAAGTTACAAGTCCACGCTTCCAGATTTGCTCTGTGAAGCTGACAGACAAGATGGACAAGCAAGCAGCAGCTAGCCTGAGTTGTGGAAGGCGCAACTCATGCTGTGGCAGCTCGGGGACAGGGATGAAGAGCATCAGCGCCAGTCTCCACGGTTATCTGTAATATAGCTTCACTGAATGTGTCCTGTGGTTATGGATGTAATTGTCCTGAAAAGACGGCAAACAACTGCTCCAACAAGATGGAGCACATTAGCAGCTCGGCAGGACGCCCAACAGCTAGCTTGTCTGCCTGGTTTCACACCTCTAGTAATAATGCAATTCCACAAGGAACTGAACCATTGTCTGAGAAGCCACCCAACAGCCACTGCATACTTAATGAAGTCACTCACCAAGCACTGGAAAACAGAAGGTGCTTGGAGTGCATCATTAGTTCTGTCAGAAGGATAATTTACACATCTATCTTGTCAAATTTTCTATGGTTTATACTTTTACAATAATCAATCTAACATACATTTGATTAGTGAACTAGCAAGCAGCGGGGAAGAAAGCATAGCAGTGGCCCCTCATAAACATGTTTGATGAAAGAATTTAACCCATTGGTGGTGTTGGTCTGTGAGCTCCTTCTGTCCCTGGAAACAGAAACGGCAAGGCAAGGGGCTGAAAACCATGGCTTACCCAAGTAAAGGGACTAGAAACCTTTGGTTTTGCTGAGCACATGAAGTGGATGGCACTGTAGAATAAGTGTGCAAAGAGGAAAAGAGGCATCCGGAGAGACTTACTAATCAGACAAGGACTGGAAGCAGCTCTGAGATTCTGGGGAACTCTGTAGGAACATCTGCCTGCGATGCATCAAGAAATTAAAGCAGCACAGACCTACGCCCAGAGAAGGAAGTGGTTTCAGAGTACAAGACTTTCTTTGCAGAGCTGGACCACAATGTCCTTCAGAAAATTCTTTTTTAAAAAAAGATTTATTTATTTATTTATTATGTATACAACATTCTGTCTCCATGTATGTCCACACGCCAGAAGAGGGAGCCACATCTCATTACAGATGGTTGTGAGCCACCATGTGGTTGCTGGGAATTGAACTCAGGACCTCTGGAAGAGCAGCTCTTAACCACTGAGCCATCTCTCCAGCCCCCAGAAAAATTTTAAATTGCTATATATTCATCCTTTAGAGGCCACACTCATCTGAACACATGTGCCACATGTGATAGATAGATAGACACTTACATAGAAGCACCTTAAATATTTATTACACAGCTTATTATCTGAAAAGAAAGTTCTCTTTATGTAGCATGTCATATCATATCAAAAGAATGAATGAATAGCAACAAATATTTGCTACAATATGTGTTAACACGACAACTTCTACATATCTACTCTGTAACAGCCATTACAAAGAAGCATACGACATGATAAAACTTATGCTTTCTACACCACAGTTATCCCATGTGTGCTGTTAATGGCTATTAGAGAAACTAATGGATATCATTTTCTGCTTAAACTGAAAATGAATTTCACATTTTAAGTCTGATCTCCAATTGTGTCACTGTTTATTTACTGAATACACAGGATTTTTTTAATGTGTTCTTCTATGATTGAGAAAATGAGAGGTTCCAGAATGGTTTTTAAAATCACTTACTTAACATAACTCTAGAGAGATTTGGCAATACTGTGTTTTGTAGTATAATATGTAGCATTCAAAAATGAAGAGAGGCTGGAGAGATGGCTCAATGGTTAAAGGGCTTGTTCTACAAAAGCAAAAGGATCTGAGTTGAGATCTTCAGTACCCATGTAAATGTTAGGTGGGGACAATTGTCTATAAACATAGTGTTGGGTGTGGGCAAAGAGGCAGGTCCCTGGGGCTTGCTGGTTTGCTGGCCTAGCACAGAGAGTAAACCCTAGGTTCAGTCAGAGTTCTTATCTCAAACACTAAGATGCAGAGTGAAACCTCTCTGGTCTCCACGTGCACATACTGGCATGTGTGCATCTACACAGGGACACATGAGTCTATGTGCGTGCACACACACACACCACACAGACGTATGTGCACATGCACACACACGAGTTGCACACACACCCCCTCACACACACACGGTAAGGGTGAAGTTAGTGGTGTCATGTAAAAAAAATGCTAACCTGACCCACAAACATTATCTGGAACTACTCTACATGGTTTAGAGACTGAAGATTTAGCAGAAATCACTAAATAATTCTATCTTAAAAGGCTAAATCTGGGCCAGCTGAACACAGAGGTCTCTTTATTAAATATATTTAATTTGTTAGTCACAGTTTGACTATAAGGGCAGAAAGAGTTTTATACATTTATAAGAAAGAACAAAATGGGAGGACAGGCACAGTGGTAAGTGCTTGCCTAGCATGCTACAAGAGTCTAGTACTTGGTAGAAGGGAGGAGGAGACAGAGAATGAAGTTGACCAGAAAAAGGAGAAAAGAACTATAATAGACCGTTTATCCAAGAGCTTACTAAAGCTTTAGAACAAAGCAGAATTAGCCACGCCTAAAGTAACAGCCATTATTATAATAGCCACGTCTTGAGAACTAAGGTTGTAGGACATGTCCAGTATGCACAGGCCTGACCTTAATCTCCATCATCACAAAATGAGCAACAACAAACAAAACACCACATCTAACACAACAAGTATCCATTCGGCCTTAATCTAAAAGAAAATCAACTAATTTTTATAGGAATGCTTTGAGGAGTGACTTTTAAAGCCTCCCTCCAGCAGAGTACGGTACATGTGCTTCTGTGTGAATGTAGAGGCCCAAAGAGGATGCCGGGTATCTTCCTCCATTCCTCTGAGGCAGGGTTGCTCACTGAACCTGGTGCTCACAATTCCCTCAGCTACAGTGGCAGCTAGGAGGCGCAGGTGAGACTCCTGACTCTGCTGCACTCAGAACTGAGCTTACAGGTCTGTACCAGATGCCCAGTTTGTTACGAGGGTGCTGGGATCTGAACTCTGGTCCTCGTGATGTGCAGAAAGATTCCTGACCACTGAGTCATCTCTCTCCAGTCCCCATCAGCTTCTTAGTTCCCATTAACTAACTTTCTGAAACTACTGTTAGTGCTAATGCTGGATGGACAGCCAACGGCTCATCAGGTGACTCTGGGCACTCTGGGCACTGTCAGGTACTAAAGAGAACAGAGAAACAATGGACAGTCTGACTCTGAGTTAGTCAGTAGAGCTAACAATGCTTATTAAAGGGAGATTCAACTTTGAAGGGCTCTGACTTGCATATATATCTGCTTGTGCCATAAAGCACATTGTGGTTGGCTGGTTCTGCGGAAACTATATGCTTCATAAATGCCAGTCAACAGACCTCTACCATTAAAAGTGACAACATCTAGCCTTTAAGAGAATCTGGGATAGGACTATGACTCTTTATGACTCCATAAAAGAAACCGAATGCTCAAAGGTCACAAAACTATATATCTGTGCCATCTGCTAATGAAACTTCTGACATTAAGACAAACTCATGAATACTACAGACTTTACAAAAGCAATTAAAATTCAGTAGTTATGTGGGTTTCTCTTGTTGGTAACATTTAAAATGCCTGTTTTCTTTCTGTCTTGCTGGTTTTCTGTGACAAGGTCTTGATCCCATCCTCAGCTGCCTGAGTGCTGGAGTTACACCCAAGCCCATCACCCACCAGGCTTGCCAGCAATGCCAATTCTGTGGTTTTGTTTTTGTTTTTTTTTTAATGCTAAGGGTTTGTCCACAGTTTATCTAATGGCTCTGAATGTTTGAATAGCTCTTTTGAGGCTAAAAATGGAAAAGAAATATCAATAGTTAGAGTAAGTAGATCACAAGAACCAGATTCAGTCTATCTTCTGCGCCATCAATGAGTTTGGTACACTTAAAATTTAAACCAGAGGAGAACTTAGTGTTTATACAACAGAGACCAAGTGAACAGGTTAAAAAAAAATGAGACAGATAAAAGTAGAAAATTTTATCTTTATTGAAGACTGAGTAATGTTTTATTGTTCTTTGGAATTCTGTTACATAACATAGTATCTACCATACAGTAAGTTAGTCAATAAATTTAGCTGAAGTAAAAAACAACTGAGTTATTCCTAAGACATTTTAAATATGGCAGGGATTCAAAATCTAGTAAAGCAATGTAATCTTTATTTCCTCAATTGCATTCACCCTGTGTTCCCTTTATCTTGACATTATTTCTTGGAGATACCCAGAGCTATTCTGTAGTAGGCAGAAGGCATGACACAGAACTCCAAATTCTCATTTCTTCACAATTTAAGGACTCTCTGGACCTTACTGGTGATTTTCAATTGTAGTGACTGGTATTAGCAATACCTATGGGTATTTCTGGCTGTCCTAATGGGACAATTGTTTTTTTTCTCTTTTTTTTTATTAAGAAAATGAGAAAAAAAACAAGTTTCCACCTCCTCCCAGCCTCCCATTTCCCTCCCCCTCCTTCCACCCTTCTCCCCCTCCTCCCACCCTTCTCCCCCTCCCCCCACTCCTTTCCCCCTCCCTCTCCAGTCCAAAGAGCTGTCAGGGTTCCCCGCCCTGTGGTAAGTCCTAGGTCCTCCCCCCTCCGTCCATATCTAGGAAGGTGAACACCCAAACTGGGTAAGCTCCCACAAAGCCAGCACATTACGTAGGATCAAAACCCCTTGCCATTGTCCTTGGCGTCTCATCAGCTCTCATTGTTCGCCATGTTCATAGAGTCCAGTTTTATCCCTAATGGGACAATTGTTATTGCCACTGTGGTGGATAGTTTTATGTCAACTTGACACAAGCTAAAGTCCTCTGAGAAGAGGGAACCTCCGTTAAGAAAATGCCTCCGTAAGACTGGGTTGCAGGCAAGCATATGGGCATTTTCTTAATTAACTGGTGAGGGAGTGCCCAGCCCATGTGGGTGATCCATCCCTGGGTGGAGTGAGCCATGGGAAGCAAGTAAGTAAGCAGCACCCCCTCCATGGCCTCTACATCAGCCCCTGCCTCCAGGTTCCAGCCCCGTTTCAGCTCCTTTCCTGACTCCCTTCAGTAATGGATTACAATATGGAAGTATAAACCAAGTGAAACATAAGCCCTTTCCTCTCCAACTTGTCTTTGGTCATGGTGTTTCATCAATAGCAAGAACAATGCCTATCCTTAAGATAGTCATGATGCTGTTAAACATTCCAAAACTCATAGAGTAGCAACCCACCAATAAAAAATTATCTGGCCAAACTGTAACTAATGCAAAGACTGAGGAACCCATGGGTCTCTATGCTTCCAAATGTTCACTACTAGGAGCCCAAACAATTGACATAAAGGTACACTGTCATGGCTGTAACTAACTGGATCAGCAGTAGCTAGTGGCACAGTTCTGTGTAACATGAGGGGCTGCTTGTTGGGGTTTCTGTCCTGCCCAGTTCCCACAGCCAGTAACCCCCAAAGAAATTACACAGAGGTCTACATAACTTATAAACTGATTGGCCCATTAGCTCAGGCTTCGTATTAGCTCTTATAACATATACCAGCCCATTATTCTAGTATATGTTAGCCACATGGCTCGTTTCAGCGGGGCAGGTCACATCCTGCTTCTTTGGTGGTCTGGGCATGACTGTGGAGGGAGCTTCCTTCTTCCCAGAATACTCCTGTTCTCATTGCCCCACCTCTACTTCCTGCCTGGTTGTCTCACCTATGCCTCCTGCCTGGCTACTGGCCAATCAGTGTTTATTTAAAACATGATTGACAGAATACAGACAATTCTCCCACACCAGTTCTGCAGGAAAATATTGTAAATCTAGACTGTTTATCATAGTGGCCATTAGTTACACATAGATAAGAGCATTTGAAAAGTGGTTAGTGTAGCTAAGGAAGTGAATTTTTATTTTACTTAATTTTAATTACAGAAATTTAAATAGAATAACAGTAGAAATAAAGTGTACCTAACAGATTCTTTTGTTTTGTTTTGGTTTTGGTTTTTCAAGACGGCTTCTCTGTGTAGCCCTGGCTGTCCTGGAACTCACTCTGTAGACCAGGCTGGCCTCAAACTCAGAGAGATTTGCCAGCCTCTGTCTCACAAGTGCTGGGATTAAAGGTGCGTGCCACCACCACCCAGCTTAGATATCATATTTTTAACAGATACCATCCTTGAAAATATCTACTAGAATTTTGGTAACTACATGAAACAGACTATGAATACCTACAAGTACCTACAGGAATATAATAATGTAATATGAGCACCCTCACATAAGGATCTACAAAAAAAACTGCCAGAAAGGAAAAGTTCTCTTTAGTGCCCCCTTCCCCCAAACCCCAAATCCATGGTTGTTATTTAAGCCACCATCCTTTTCTAATCATGCCCCTCAGGCTGGAAGCTGCTACAAGCTCAGCACATGGGAGAACCTCACAAACACATGCTGTCACAGTCCTCTGAGCTGAGCCTCTGCAGCAGCCAAGGTGGAGGGTGGGGAGCAGTACCCTCTTCCTGACCATCTTGTCATGTCAAAACTGTTACAGAATCATGAAGAAGCCACTTGACACTGATTTTTATACACTCAGCACAGTTCCACAGAGATGCGGCCAAGTATAGCCAACAATCCGTTCTTTTTATTGCTGAGCAGTATATTCCAGAACATGGATTAGCAGGATTTACTTAGCCATTCAGAGGCTAAAATATCCAGGCTGTTCTACTTCATCTTTTTACAGTTGAGTCCAGTTAACCAATTTCCCTGTTATGGATTCTGCTTTGGATTCAGTCCAAGAGCTCTTTGCCTGGCTCTAGACCTGAAGATTTTCTCCTACGCTATTTTCTAATAGTTTTAGAGTTTCATGTTTCACATTTAAGATCATGACCCATTTTGGGCTAATTTCTGTATAAATGTAGATTTAAGTCAGTGTTCTTTTGTATGTACAGTTCCATGCATGTGTGCTTATACAGATCTACAGCTGTCCCAGCATCCCTTCCACTGGAGTGTTCCTGTCAAATAATTTGAGTCCAGGTATTTGGCCCAAGTCCTGTATTCTCTGTTCTCTTCCATAGCTCTCACACCACAGTCTTGGTTACTAAAGCTATACAATAAGACTCAAAATAAGGAAGACTTTTTTTCAAAATTATTTTAGTTTTGTTTTATCATATAAAATTTAGAATATTTCCTAGATCTATTAAAAAAAAAAACATGCCAAAAGCCAGACAGAGGTGGAGTACACCTTTAATCCCAGCACTCAAGGCAGAGGCAGGCGGATCTCTGGGAGTTTGAGGCCAGCCTGGTCTACAAAGTGAGTTCCAGGACAGCCAGAGGTTATACAAAGGAACCCTGTCTCAAACAAAAACAGACAAAAAATTTCAAAACAAAATGAAATGAAAAAAAAAACCTGCTAAAATTCTAATAGAAAATGTGTTGAAAGACTGATCAGTTTGGACAGCGCTGACATTTTCACCGTTGGTCTTCCCTCCCACCAGTGCATGAATAGGAAGATGACTTCATTCATTCATGGGCGACTTTGGTTTCTTTAGATGGCATCTGGTAACTCTAAGAATACAAAGCCTATGTATATTTTCTTAGATTTAAGCCTATATATTTTATTAGATTCATATTTATTTCACTTTTTAGTAGTTGTGAATGCTGTTGTTTTAGATTTTGGTTCTACATTTGCTGTTAAATTTTATTTGTATTTTGTATTCTGTATTCTTGCTGACTGTTTTTTTAATGTTCTCTGGGATTTTCCACATTCCTACCTTCTATTTCACACTACAGGATTTAACAGGTGTCCATCTCAGCCTCTTCACTTTTGACACTCCTACTACTAGTTTCCAAGGGCAGCAGTTCTGATTTGCTTAGACACCAATATTTCAACAAAGATCGGTAAACTCAATCAGGGTATTTTGCTTACTGACAAAGGACTTGAAGTGTAATTTCAGAAAGTGGGTGTTTCAAAGCCCTAAGCCAAAGGTCAATTTAAGTGTGTGGTTAGGTTTAGCCTAACCAGCACATCAGCTGCAGACACAAGAGCTACCAGGAGTAAGTGAAGCAGACTCCCCTTCAGCCTCAAGTCCCAGACTACGTCTGTTTGCTCTGATACACAACCAGTGTTAAAATAGTTCATTCATCACAGCATGATTGCAGGCACACAAACCAGCCTGTCTGTTTCCAGAGAGTGAAAGCAACTGTTATTAATCACAATTATAGGCCAAACCTCCAAGAGAAACTGCATCAGTATTCTCTACTACTGGAACGAAAACAAACAAAACAACTACAAAACAACCAGACACAATACTGAAACTGTCACGACATTACCTGAAGGTCAATAAAGAAATATGCTACTAGGCCAGCTTCAATTTTCAGTTCAGGAAGCAAATGAGGAAAATCTTTTATACATATTAAAAATAGTGGTCTCTCAGAAGCTTTAATAGAAAGCCTAGCAGCACAATTAAACATATTATTTAATTTTTAGATTAAAAACACTTCTGCTTTATAAAAATATAACAGTGATGGACATTTGAAAATTTCAAATTAAATGATTAACTTCAGAGAAGCTACTATGAAAACATTTAACTATAGCCAATTTTGTTGCCACTAATGTGAATGAAACTTATTTTTCTTTCATACAGATTTTAAGAGACCTATCTAAGTTATAAATGAAAATGATACTGTCAGACTCCCTTAAATGTACATATCTTTTCCAAGTAAATTGCAACCCACTCTTCAGTGGTTGGTCCAAGGATTAAGTCCTCTCCTACTCCTTAAAAATACACACATAGTGTTTTGGCATCTGCATGCAAGGCTTGTTAGATGCTATGCATGTGCCATAGCTACATCCTATAATGAACCTAGGAAGTGGTGAGCTCTTGGTTTGCATATGAGAACAACTACAGCTCATGGAATCTGCTTCCCTATGATCTCATCAATCAGTAAATTCAGAGCTAGAAGTTCAATATGTATTTGATTTTAAAGACTATATCCTCTCTACTTCTAGTACCCTAACCTATACATCCATGTGTATGTGTATCGTTCACATGCAGTCATAATTTTGACCACATATTATTAGGGTGTGTGTGTAAGTGTGTGTCTGCATGCACATACATGGCTCTTGGGAATGAACCTAGAACCCTTCTGCATCTGAGGTAAGTGCTCATTATCCAACTATATTCTAAACATCATTTTAATCTTCATTTTGAGGCAGGATCTCAATATAAACTTCCAGGAAAGACTTGACCTACCTCAACAACCCAAGAATGACTTGAGCTTATAATCGTCTATGAATATACGATCATATTAGTTATATAAAGACTTAGGTTGATTTTACAATACTTCTGTGAAAGTGTGTTAGCAAAGTCACTGAGCAGAATACAATAACATGAATTTCTCTGCACACTACTGAGTGCTCCTCATATGTACAATTGACATTTTGTCTTAAAGCAGATGGGCCTGATAGCACCCTCTTGTAATCCTTGTCCCTCAGGAAGAACTAGGTGGAGCAGACACTCAGTGTTCTGAGGATTGGAAAACAGAATATCAAAACCAGAACTCTAAGTGGGAAACAGCAAGTGACATCTTTACTGAAGACCTGAATGACCAGGTAAAGGCAGTCATGCAAATATCCACGAGGGAACAGCATGAGTGTAAGGGAAAAGATGTCAATTCTGAGAAATGGCAGGAAAAGCTGCATCGGAGACGAGGACAGAGATAGAGGGTGGACACCCCACTGCATCTCAGAAGGCCTGATAAAGGTCTGGATTTTGTTCTGAATGTGAAGAGACAACTTGACTTAAAGAGAAGCTTCCCAGGCAGCAAGAAAAGTGAGGAGGGGCAGGTGAGTTAAGAGGGTACTGCAGGGCACAAGCAGGAAACAGATTGGAACTAAGGTAGTACCAGAATAGGTGACATCTTTTGCTACCTGAAGACCCTCACATAAATCTTCAGGTTGGTTTTACGTTGTAGGGCTGAGTCGGTCACTAAGAAAGTGCGTGATCAGGGGTGTGAAAGGAACAGCTCTTTGGCAGCTTAGCAAGAGCCCACCCTCACTGGACCGTGCGTGTGAAGCAGATTGCATGTCTGCGAGCCTTTTCTAAGCACAGGGAATCAGATAGTTTGGAATTTGTTTCCATGCAGTCACTGTTTTTGATCACACAGAAAATAAATAAGACAAATGGGACAGAAATTTAAAAATGTGTCTTTTAATGCCGCTGCCTCTAAATTTAGTATGGACTCAAACCTTGCCACATTCTACTTCAAGCCAATAAATGGAATTTTTTCAATGCGTGAAACCTTTAACAAGTAAAGATCTCTAAACCCAAAACTTGAAAATACACACAAATAGTGCAAGTAGTTTTACTGTCTGTAGTGATGATGTAATGTGAATGTCGCACATGGGCTCATATATTTTAATACTGGCCCCCAGCTGGTGGAACTGTTTGGGCAGGATTAAGAGGCACGGCCCTGTTGGAGAAGGTATATGGCTGGTGGTGGACTTTGAGGTTTCAAAGGCCCATGCCATTCTTAACATCTCGTCTCCTGATTGTGTTTCAAAATGTAAGCTCTCAGCTACTGCCTGCCATAGCTGTCTCCCTGCTGCAGTGGTCATGGTCTCAACCCTCTGGAGCTGTGAGCCCCAAACAAACTCTTTTATATGCTGCCTTGGTCATGGTGTTTACAGTAATAGAAATAACAATGAAGACACTGTGACATGAACCTCCCTGCACTGTGCTGTCTCAGTACCTGATACTGAGATGTGAGGTGCCTACATCAGGAAGTATAAAAGCAACAAGAGAGTACATAATTTATGGAAAAGAACTACTAAGAATAAAAAATGCCTATAATAAATTAAAACTTTAAAAGGTAATTATCTTAGAAAATGTGGAAATAAAGAAAAGGAGGATTATTAGTCTTAAAGGAAAACTAATATATGGCATTTCTTTTCAAAAGCACTCAATTTCAATCTTCTGAGATTTTAAATTATTTCAAACACTTTAGGCATCTTGGTGTTAGGACAGAGACATCAAAGAATGGAGTCCTTATACTAGCAATAGCAGCTTAGTTCTAAATCCCATTTGAAGCACAAGTAACAGCTACTCAGCAGCATGCTGAAAAGGACTAAAGGAGATTAAGTTCTACAGATCCCAGAGAACACTCACAGCTGTTCCTTTATCTCCTTTTCCCTTCTCACAACCAGGCACTCACTGTGCTGGGGTTGCCTGGACAGGGCAGTCTGAAGAGAGGAGACTAAGCTCGCAGTAGTGAGCATGGCAGTCGCGCCAGCTTTGATCAGTAGTTTCTAAATGTAATCCTTATTCTCCTGGACTGTGTAACACCCTTGAGGAGAAGGGAAAATCTTTTGAGATTCTCTAGCCTAGCTAGCCAGTAATATTTACATAAAGAGAACACACTTTACAAGATTAAAAGGCATTTGGATCAAAAAAAGGGGACTAGAGAGGTAGCTCAGTTAGAAGGCACGGGGTTCAGTCTCTATCACAAACAAAACCCACAGGGACAATTCACATACTGTGCTTTAAGACCAAGGATTGATAAATCAATGTATTACAGGGTAAGATTTACCCTTTTTCCAATTATTGCTTATTGACTTCACTTGTGGTACTGGGTAATGCACATGCACACACACACACACACACACACACATAACATAATATATAACATATAAAACTTTTATAACTTTCACAAATTGCAGCCAAGTTCCGAGTCTCTCTGCAGCAGGGTCTGGCCTACTGTTCCACAGCGAGAGCTTTAAAGATGCTCAGTGCAACTGTGCTCCACAGAGACAGCAGCCCACCACAGAGAAGCAACTGCAACGTGCATGTCCTTTTGGGTACCTCACAGCCACCCCCAGGAAGGCCTGAATATTCTCACAGCCGCAAAGGAAACAGAGCTACTGATCACAGAAAGGCTACCAGCATGGCTCTCCTCTGCACCACTTCAGGAAACTTGGCAAAATTTCTCACACTACAAAACATGAGTGAACTGAAACCATCATTCCAAAATGAAGGAAACAGCCCATTTAGTAATCCATTCTCTAGATGACATTTAGCTCCACCACTCCTCTCTACAGTCGGTCATCCTCATTCTGTCTTCCTCGTGTTTTCTGTAACACAGATCTTACAGTCCTGATTTTTAAAGAAGGTGTAAGGCTCTGAGGCGTACCTCAGCTTTGAATTCAACTCTAAACCTCCAGGGCCCACTTCCTCCTTCTTCACTTGCCATTCTCACATCTCCTAGCATCTCAATGAATGAGGCAGCTGTCAAGGAGGATTCCTAACCAGCCTCAGGATGCCACGTCCATGCACACATGCACTCGAGCACACACATGCAAATGCACACACTCAGGAGCACACACATGCAAATGCACACACTCAGGAGCACACACATGCAAATGCACACACTCAGGAGCACACACATGCAAATGCACACACTCAGGAGCACACACATGCAAATGCACACACTCAGGAGCACACACATGCAAATGCACACACTCAGGAGCACACACATGCAAATGCACACACTCAGGAGCACACACATGCAAATGCACACACTCAGGAACACACACATGCAAATGCACACACTCAGGAGCACACACATGAAAAGGAGGAAAAAAAGAATTTCTAAAGGAAAGCATCTATTCAGGAAAAGAGACGAAGGCTGAATGTATCCACTCCAGTGTTCACTAGACAACCTACTCAAGTTTCTGTGAGGGTCAAGGAAAAAGGATGCCACTGAGGATGAAACCGATGCAGCACATCTGAATTATCTTGCATCTCATTCATCTGCATCACCAATCTTTCCCAACCCTGCTATAAGAATGTTTTGTTGGAACAGGCACTCTATAGTACACCACTTTTCCACCAAAAATCTTCCAATATCTCCCCACACACGTTTAGAGGCTGAGCACATCGGGCAGTTCTTGGCCCTAGTACACAGCAACACACAGGAAAAAAAAATCACTGCCCTCCTGGACCCCAACTTTCCAGCAAGCAAATGCAAATGATTTAAACACAAATGTGCAGCATTTTTAGATACTATAGTTATAAGGTAAATCAAAAAAGACAAGAGGAACAGGGAGAGTCCAGGACAGGCTAAGAATTTGATTTTTAGATGGTTATTAGTGCTTGTGTACCTTCCTAATTTTTTTTAATCTCTACATTTCTATTCTTTCTAAGCATAAAATTACAGAGAGAAATGTATTCTAACAAGTTTCTATTATAGAGAACCTATGGATAATCTCAAAAATTACAATTTTAATAACAGAATGGCTATTGTTTAACTTGTATAAGACTGTATCTTACAACTGCATTCTACTAATTTCCTAAGCTTATTAAAAATCCTGTTGGTTAATTTGCTGAGTTTGGGTAGGAACAAATACCTTTCAATATATACAACTGTTGGTCATCTATACTCCAACAGTGGCTGGAAAAGTCTGTATAGGTTTTGTTTTTCCTTTCTTCAAAGCTTTGGCTGTTATGGTCAACTACCTCCCAGGGAAGATAATCTGCTCTCTTACCTCATGGTAAGTTGATAGGTTCCATATGAAGGCAGGTTTATCAAACCAAGCACTCTGTTAACTGTAACACAATCTACCTACCTTGATCACAGTTATTCTAAGATATAAAAACATTTCCAAAGTTTTAGGTGCTTTCAAATTACTTGTGTGATGACTCTCCTTGGAATTTTAATGAACCAAATATTTTTAAAAGCAGGAATATTAGGACTTCTATACCACTCCCCTTTAAAAATACCTCCATGGTGATGTGACAGGCTCCCTCCATTGGCAAGGATTTCATCTCTAGCAGCTGCCTGTAAATGGAAACAACACACAATGTTGTTGCTATCTGGATTTCACTTTGGAGTGACCAAGTGTACTGACTTCTCCCCAGATGCCCAGGAAGGTGCCAAGCAATGTTCATGACCCCTGCATCCATTCCCACTGCACAGTCGGCAGCATTCTATGGAGCACAGATCTCAGTCCAAGCACATGGATGGGGGGACAAGAGGGAAGGAGGGAGGAAAAAAAAAAATCACTCCAAGTTTCTGTTTTGTCCCCTTGTTTAACTCCTAACATGCTAAGCCCTAACCATCTTTATGGCATGTACCTGTGTCGAAAGATAAACACATTACAAAAGACAGACAGTACGTACAGTGAAGGAGACAGAACCTGGAGCTGCCTTGGACCTGTTTCCCTTCGTCCCTACTTAAGCTCTGGCATACTTTTAACTTTCCTTTTTTCTTTCAGTTGAAAAATAAACTTAGGTTAGTATACGAAGTGATGAGTTTCATTATGGCTTTTCATGTATATATTTCATTACATTTTCTATTCTTAATGATTTGCTAATATTTAATAGCCACAAGGTGCATATGTCCTGTGCCGTGAGCTTCTCAGACATACTCATGTCTATAAAGCTATCAATGGTGGCTGAGGCAGAAGACTGCCCAAGTGGAACCTATGAACTACACCTCATTGCAAATTACTGTGAAGGAACCAGAGGTCTTGAGAGCTGAGGTTTCCTATGTAGTCATAAGTAGTATAATTATATGCTAGTCTTTGCTCTAGAGCTTGACATTTCTAATAAATCACTTCAAATAAAACAGCTCCATGAGATCAGGAATTAAGTGAAGAACAGAGCTGGGAAAATAGAAATCATTTCAATTTGCGGACTCCAAGAAAGGAGGTTTTGTTTGCTTTGTGTTGAAATGATGCTGTTTAACCCTGGCTGGCCTGGAACTTAATTTGCAATCCAGGCTGAACATTAAGCTTGCTGCAGTCCTCCTGCCTCTACCTCCCCTGTTCTTGAAAATACAAGGGTGCACCACCATGCCCAGCTAAGCAAGGCATTTTCACAGCCAGGTCAAAAAGATAGAAATATGCTCAAACCTCTGGCCAGGTGAGATTCCTCAGTGCCCGACCACCTGAATTTTACCCCTGGGACCTGTATGGTGGAAAGAAACAGCCAACTCCCTCCAGCTTATTCTCTGCCCTCCATGTGTGTGGCACTGCATACATGCACCTGTACACACACACACACCTCCAAAAACATACAAAATATACTAAAACTTTGGAGGATGATAGGTTATCATTGGCAGATACATAATCAACTTAAAAAACTAGGGCCCCTGTGTGTCTAAGTAACACATCTACTATGGTTTCTTCTAGTTTTGTGGAGGAATCCTACGTTGCTTCTAACAAGCAATATTGCCGTCAACACCCAATAAAACCAGCAGCTGAAGGCCACTTACGAGGTGTAATTGAAACTGCTAGCAAATGAATCCCAAGGACTTTCTATACAGTCGTATCAGATGAAAATTCACAAGCATGGGAATATATTACAGTGACAGACCAAGAACATGAGGGTTGCTGACCTCAAGAGCAGCTACCACCTGGTCTGCCAAAAGGACATCAAAGACCCCCGAGGACATGAAGTTCCCGTTCTTATTTAATTGACTATAATGCACTGAAAGTAACAACCCAAGAGACACAGGCTTCAGGAATACCTAACATTAACTTCAGGCTGACAATTTGGTAAGTAAAAACAGTGGACTTAACATACATTTCATTTCAATGGGCTAGCAGCCAGGCAAACCATGTGTCACTAAGGTGACTCAAACTAAAATCCCTAAGTTGGCACTAAAATTTATTTAAATTAATAAAAGAACATAAAAGCCATATGCAAAATTACCTCTGTTTGCTCAAACACAGTCAGTGGGTCACTAATTCCCCTGTAGTTAAAGGCAAAATAGAAGTAGATACATGCACCCGCATCATACGTCTGGGTCACCCTGAAAGACAAACAGACAAAATCCCACCGGGCTCTAAATTCAACGAAAACAGAATGAACATCTAGAAATATCAAAGATAAGCTCACTCACTGGGCAATCTGCCCCAGCCACACCCTCACCCTCTAGTCAAACTCCCACTGCCAGGGAAAGGGCCCATTGCTTCTCTGCAGCTGGTGCCAAAACAAGTCAACTAAGAATGTAGTGGGGGGAAAAGGATTTTGTTTTCATTTAAATGTGAGTTTAGTCAAGATTGCAATACATGGCTCCGCTCAGTTACTCTGTTTTATGTTACCAAAACTAGGGAAATAAAGCAAATGTTTATACAATTCAGTGTTTTATGAAAACACCCCGCCATTCTCAGCAAGCTTGCTGAAGTTATCTACAAGTAACAGAACCTTATTTTAAGCAGCATTATCTGAAAACATTTAAAATAAAGTCAGGTAAGTACTGGTATAAACTGTTTTAACATGCACAAAGTAACCTAACAAAAACCTAACTTAGAAGGCCCTTATTTTGACAATATACCTTTTCTTCTGTTACACCCAACTTATGACAATTAGTTCTTCATGTAGGTGACAGAGAACACTATTTGAAGTACAGTCCCGTTACTGTTCAAGTCTATACACATGGATACATCTTACATTGCCATGGTGAAGAGACATGCTACACAAGTATGGATCACCCGTAAAGGCAACATCAGAAACAAGAAACTTGTTCTTCACTGGTGCATTACTGTTTAGAGCAGAAACATGAACTACACAAGGACGTGCAAATACCAAGAACTTAAATTAATTTTCATTATTTAAAAAACTACACTGATCCTAAAACACAAACAAGCTATCACCTCTGCAAAATACATAAATGCTCTGAAAACAATACCATGTGCTGGCATTTGACTGGATTCTTGTGGATCAGAAATTCTCGACAGAAAAAAATAAATCATTGAAGGGGAGAAAAAAGTTTCAATGTGCTAAAAGAAACTCACAAGCTCTCTACAGACAATACAGGGCACTTTACAGAACACAGGAGCAGAAGTGAGGAATGCTGACAATTTTATTCTCAGTTAAGTGACATTTAAAAGGGCACACATCTTCAAACACAATTAGTATAATTTAACTACCTTTGTCATACTAGGCAGAGACACTGGAAGAATGTGGAGATAGATAAGTTACACCAACAGCTTTATGCAGCTTAAAAACCAGAATAGCAGGTCAAGCAATAATAGTAAATACTGGTTTTTAAATTGTAAGAATCATACTATGCAACCATGTAGGATACTGATACTGGGGAAAAGGGACCAAGGCAGTATATGAAATCTGATGGTTACTGCTTAAGTCTAGAGGCGTCTAGACGATGTGCCCCTGGATAGGCCTGTGGGGATAACTGAGACTATGTCAACTGACACAGGAAAATTCACCTTAATTCAGACAGGCCCATTCCCTGGGCAGAGGAACCCGGACTAAGTGGAGAGTTGGAACTGAGCAGCAACACACATTTATCCTGTTTCCTAGCTGTGGCTGTGATGTGAGCCTCTCCCGGAGGCCCCTGCTGCCTTGACCTGCTCACCATGAAGGGTTATCTCAAACTGTGAGCTAAAGCAAAAATCTCCATTCTTAGGTTGCTGTTATCAGAGTATTTTATGACAGCAGCAGGACAAATACCAACACAACTATACTATTCTGCAACTTTTGTAAATCTAGATTATTATCCCTTCAAAGTTAAACAAATTTTAAAGTAATGCAAATGCTTTTCTAGTTGACCTGAAATGAACACAACGCCCATCTTCCTCAGGTGGTAAACAACACTTCCCTAACAGACTTGATGAATGTGGTGATGAGTTACAAATCTTCCAGACTTCTTAAAGTTAACAGAAAGAAACATGGTACACAAGTAGGAGAAATGCTCACACACCAAACAGGATCAGACTTAAATACAGCCTCTTCACGAAGCTTACCATCATTAGAAAGGCCTTGAAAAACCAATGAATGACGAGCTCAAATGCAGTGGCGCCTATGACTCCATGTGTGTGTTGTATGTGTGTATACAAAAGGTATCAAGGATGTTAGGTTCTTAAATCATCTATGCAATAAATATCTACATTTCAAAATGCAATTGAGAAGCATGTAAAGGGAGTTGGGACAACCACAGTCAAATCTCCAAGCGCACACTATGGAGAAACAACAAAGGGCTTGATCTAACAGAATGACAGTTCAAACAGAATCTAATCTAAAATTGTAATGGTCTTTTAGGCCAAATGTTAGGTGCCTCAGAACAGAAGAAATGAACTGTTTAACAATGCTATGTCAATTTGCCAGCTGTGTGTTTTCTTCCTGTGCTAATTCACACTCATAAAAAAGATCCCTTAAACATTTACATTTTAAGTTCCAGATTTACAAGTTTAAGAAAACTGGATGGGGCTGGAGAGACGGCTCAGTGGTTAAGGGCACTAGCTGTTCTTCCAGAGTACCCCGGTTCAATTCCCAGCACCCACGTGGCAGCTCATAACTGCCTGCAACTCGAGTTCCGGGGATCTGATACCCTCACACCAACGCACATAAAATTAAATAAATTATTAAAAAGAAGAAAGAAGAGAAAATCAGAGAAGTATTTGTATTTTACTAAGAGGTACTGTGATCAGGAATAACCAAGTTTAAAACAAACCTTAAAAATAAGTCAAGTGTGTTTATAGTAATTAAGAGTATACACTGTTCAGGAAAGAATCATTAACATCAGTACATAGAATATGTAACTAAATTTGAATAGAACATTGCTACTGTGTTGGCCAGTTTTATGTAATTGTGACTCTCATCATTTGGGAAGAGCAAACCTCAAAATGTCCCCCACAAATTGGCCTATCATCCATTTTCTTGACTACTGACTGGTGTGGGAGGGCAAGCCCACTGTGGGTGGTATCACCCCTAAGCTGGTGGGGGTCCCAATTGTTATAAGAAAGCAGGTTGAGGAAACCAGTGAGCAGGACTCCTGAATCAGTTCCTGCCCTGACTTCCCCAGTGATAAAGTGTGACCTTTCCTCTCCAGGCTGCTCTGTTTATCATAGCAGTGGAAATCCTTGAAGGTTCTCTCCTTATAATCTGAATGTCATTTATTCTCCATTTTAAATTACTTTAATACCTTTCTAGAGAGTCAAATTTTCACCTGTCTTGACACTTTTAACCTGGTGTTTACATATAAAATTAACACTGTAAGACTAGAAGTAAAGGTCCCTTCTCAGAAAAGCTTCATTTAGAGCTGCTGTTATTTAATAAAAAGAATAAAATCAGTTAACCAATCACTGTTCAATATGAAAGGTATTGATTACAAATTATTTTTTTAAACTTAAAATATATATTTTTTTAATTTCACACAAACAACATTTCAATCACTTACTAACCAGTGTGGCTTGTGGCTACCACACTTAACAACAAACATATAACATATCCCTGTTACCAAAGAAACAATTATTGGAAAGCAGCGAGGTTATCACTTGAGTCTTTCACTCCTTTCATTCTTCCTGCCATTCCCATGGATATAATCAATAATGAAAAGGGTTACTCGCCCCCAACACACAAACGCACACACACACATGCACACAGATAGACGGACTATTTCTATAGTTTATAGTTGTCCTCCACCTGGAGTTTGCAGCATAAGGGAGCAGGAGAGGCTTCCTCTGCCCGGGAGCTGGCACACTTGCTCTGCATGGCTAAGAGGTCCTGTGAGAGCAGGAAGCTTCTTGCCTTAGGGGCTGAAGATGGAGGCACAGTTCTAACAATGTGGTGAGATGCTCAGGGAATCTGCACATGGAACAGGCCAAACCTTCTCAGCTGGAAAACTGTCCTTTACAGCTGCCTAGAAACAATGCTTTGGGGGCATCAGGGTGGCTCCCTGGTAAGTCAGTACTTGCTATGCACGCCTAGACTCCAGAGTGGAAGGGGAAAAGGAGCTGTGCAAAGTCCTCTGCGTGCATGTGCACACAGTGCCACACATGTACCCACAGTCACAGAGCTCACACACATCCACAGTCACAGAGCTCTCACATCCACAGTCACAGAGCTCACACACCCACAGTCACAGAGCTCACACACACCCACAGTCACAGAGCTCACACACACCCACAGTCACAGAGCTCACACATCCACAGTCACAGAGCTCACACACATACACCCACAGTCACAGAGCTCACACACATACACCCACAGTCACAGAGCTCACACATCCACAGTCACAGAGCTCACACACATACACCCACAGTCACAGAGCTCACACATCCACAGTCACAGAGCTCACACATCCACAGTCACAGAGCTCACACACATGCACCACAGTCACAGAGCTCACACACACCCACAGTCACAGAGCTCACACATCCACAGTCACAGAGCTCACACATCCACAGTCACAGAGCTCACACATCCACAGTCACAGAGCTCACACATCCACAGTCACAGAGCTCACACACCCACAGTCACAGAGCTCACACATCCACAGTCACAGAGCTCACACACCCACAGTCACAGAGCTCACACACATCCACAGTCACAGAGCTCACACATCCACAGTCACAGAGCTCACACATCCACAGTCACAGAGCTCTCACATCCACAGTCACAGAGCTCACACACACCCACAGTCACAGAGCTCACACATCCACAGTCACAGAGCTCACACACATACACCCACAGTCACAGAGCTCACACATCCACAGTCACAGAGCTCACACACATACACCCACAGTCACAGAGCTCACACACCCACAGTCACAGAGCTCACACACCCACAGTCACAGAGCTCACACACCCACAGTCACAGAGCTCACACACCCACAGTCACAGAGCTCACACATCCACAGTCACAGAGCTCACACACATACACCCACAGTCACAGAGCTCACACATCCACAGTCACAGAGCTCACACATCCACAGTCACAGAGCTCACACACCCACAGTCACAGAGCTCACACACATCCACAGTCACAGAGCTCACACATCCACAGTCACAGAGCTCACACACCCACAGTCACAGAGCTCACACACATCCACAGTCACAGAGCTCACACACATCCACAGTCACAGAGCTCACACATCCACAGTCACAGAGCTCACACACACCCAGAGTCACAGAGCTCACACATCCACAGTCACAGAGCTCACACACATGCAGCACAGTCACAGAGCTCACACACCCACAGTCACAGAGCTCACACACCCACAGTCACAGAGCTCACACACATACACCCACAGTCACAGAGCTCACACATCCACAGTCACAGAGCTCACACATCCACAGTCACAGAGCTCACACATCCACAGTCACAGAGCTCACACACCCACAGTCACAGAGCTCACACACATCCACAGTCACAGAGCTCACACATCCACAGTCACAGAGCTCACACACCCACAGTCACAGAGCTCACACACATCCACAGTCACAGAGCTCACACACATCCACAGTCACAGAGCTCACACATCCACAGTCACAGAGCTCACACACCCACAGTCACAGAGCTCACACATCCACAGTCACAGAGCTCACACATCCACAGTCACAGAGCTCACACATCCACAGTCACAGAGCTCACACATCCACAGTCACAGAGCTCACACATCCACAGTCACAGAGCTCACACATCCACAGTCACAGAGCTCACACACATACACCCACAGTCACAGAGCTCACACACATACACCCACAGTCACAGAGCTCACACACCCACAGTCACAGAGCTCACACATCCACAGTCACAGAGCTCACACACATCCACAGTCACAGAGCTCACACATCCACAGTCACAGAGCTCACACATCCACAGTCACAGAGCTCACACACATCCACAGTCACAGAGCTCTCACATCCACAGTCACAGAGCTCACACATCCACAGTCACAGAGCTCACACACATACACCCACAGTCACAGAGCTCACACACCCACAGTCACAGAGCTCACACACATCCACAGTCACAGAGCTCACACACATGCACCACAGTCACAGAGCTCACACACATCCACAGTCACAGAGCTCACACATCCACAGTCACAGAGCTCACACACCCACAGTCACAGAGCTCACACATCCACAGTCACAGAGCTCACACACCCACAGTCACAGAGCTCACACACCCACAGTCACAGAGCTCACACACCCACAGTCACAGAGCTCACACACACCCACAGTCACAGAGCTCACACACACCCACAGTCACAGAGCTCACACACACCCACAGTCACAGAGCTCACACACATCCACAGTCACAGAGCTCACACACATCCACAGTCACAGAGCTCACACACACCCACAGTCACAGAGCTCACACATCCACAGTCACAGAGCTCACACACCCACAGTCACAGAGCTCACACACATCCACAGTCACAGAGCTCTCACATCCACAGTCACAGAGCTCACACACCCACAGTCACAGAGCTCACACACACCCACAGTCACAGAGCTCACACACACCCACAGTCACAGAGCTCACACACACCCACAGTCACAGAGCTCACACACATACACCCACAGTCACAGAGCTCACACACACCCACAGTCACAGAGCTCACACACATACACCCACAGTCACAGAGCTCACACATCCACAGTCACAGAGCTCACACACACCCACAGTCACAGAGCTCACACACATCCACAGTCACAGAGCTCACACACATCCACAGTCACAGAGCTCACACACACCCACAGTCACAGAGCTCACACACCCACAGTCACAGAGCTCACACATCCACAGTCACAGAGCTCACACACATCCACAGTCACAGAGCTCACACACATCCACAGTCACAGAGCTCACACACCCACAGTCACAGAGCTCACACACATCCACAGTCACAGAGCTCTCACATCCACAGTCACAGAGCTCACACACACCCACAGTCACAGAGCTCACACATCCACAGTCACAGAGCTCACACACCCACAGTCACAGAGCTCACACATCCACAGTCACAGAGCTCTCACATCCACCACACAACAGAAAAGCTTAAAAGCAGTGCTTTCCAGAATAATCTGTCAATAGCTGTGGAACTCACCTGCATGTAGAAAGAGGTGCGAACTGAACACCCTTTTCTTTGCATTCCCTTCTTATCCTCTCTTTGACATTTCTACACAGATCTATAACCCTAGAAAAGACAATTGAATGTACCAATAGGTATTTTTTCTTTTTTTAATCTTAGTTTTTTAATTTCATTTTACATTCCATCCATAGTTCCCCCCCTCACCTCTCCTCCCAAGCTTCCACTCCCCCCCCCCAACCCTCAAAACAGGTAAGGGCTCCCATGGAAAGTCAACAAAACCTGGCACATCAAGTTGAGGCGGGACCAAATCCCTTCCCCCTTTCCACCACAGGGAATGGGCTCCAATAAGCCAGCTCATGCATCTGGGACAGATCTTGCTCCTGCTGTCAGGTGCTCAAAGATATTCTGAGCTTCACCATTCTCCCACACATGGAGGCCTAGTTCTTATGCTATTTTTTTTTATCAGTTCATGTATTTATATATTTATTTAACTGGCTGGCCTCCACAGTTATAAGATTAAAAGGTATGAGAATATTGGCAGGTAACAAGGAAGTTAGTGACACTATCCTAATCCATCTTCCCAGTGACAAAGGACTGGAGGTTTGAGTCTCCTCAAAATGCACAGACTAGAATCTTCCCTTTCACACCACGTGATGTCAGGAGTCAGGGCCTTGACCTCTGGCAGGTTGTTAGGTCACGAGGGCAAAGTCCTAATGGATGGAATTGTTGTTATGTCGTAGAGAGAGATGAGAAGGATTGCTTTCAGTCACATGAGGACGAACGAGAAGGTGGCTTTTCATAAACCAAGAGGGCCTTCAGCAGCAAACCCAGATGCCCAAAGGCCCCTGATACTACATTTCAAGGTGAGAGGAAAAATATCTGTTTAAACCATGGAAGCCAGCCAGGCCATGGCAGTTTATGTAGCAATCCATACTGAGACGTTAGTCAGGAGTGGTATGATGGGACTGAAGTCACCACTGATAACCTGACATGAGCTGCCTGCCTGCCTGCTCCAAAGGGATCAACGGTAATCAGGTAGCAATTCTTATTTTTAAAATTCAGTCCCCTTGTTAAAATGTACTTTAAAAAATTGTAATTAAGGAGGGGTGTGATAGAACGTGAATGTAATTAAAACAGCGGAGACTGAGGCAGAAAGATCACAAGCTCTGTCTGGGCTACACAGCAGTTTCAAGGACAATCAGAATCATACAGATCATCTAGAGAAAAAATTCTGCACTTTTTGGAGAGAGAATAACTGAGTGATCCTATAGAATGGGTTTATTTCAAATAATTCTTGGAATTTGACTACCAGTACACCAAAAGTCAAAATCCACAGCAGATTAAGATAAGGTGGAAAAGACAAGTGGTTTCTAGAGGAAAAAAATCAGGTATGAGGAAAACAAGAGGGTAAATATTTAATGCCTACATAGCGGGTTCAGAAACCCACATAATGCATTTTCTATCATGTGTTTTAGTGCCAAATTTTGCTTAAACTTAAAAATAAAAATTATGATTAACATCTTAAACTTGATTTCTTTCAGAAATTATTTAAATGCAGGTAAAGATCTAATTAAATCTACAGGGAGAGAGATCAAAGCTAAATGAGAC
Organism: Microtus pennsylvanicus; assembly: GCF_037038515.1. NCBI lineage: Eukaryota > Metazoa > Chordata > Mammalia > Rodentia > Cricetidae > Microtus > Microtus pennsylvanicus. The sequence continues at coordinate 7,619,347 of NC_134587.1, forward strand.
ATTCATTACAAAAGAAGTCAAAGAGATTTAATAATTTGGGGTGGGAGAGATAGATTTAAAAAGAACATTTAAGCATAATAAAATCACCTAAGCTAAGTCAAACTACGCCGCAGTGTTTTGTGTTTGTTCAGTAAGTCTTCAAAATATTGACTTTAATACACTTGTTTGTAGAATTCCAAACAAACCGACCTTAACCCAAAAAAGAGGCGGGTAAAGGTTGAAAACAATGGTATTCAGATCGTGATACTAATTTAAATAAGAGTACCTTCCTTATTTCAATGTTTCTTATAAAAATTTTAAACTTTCCATATTCACACACAGACAAATTACATACCCGCATACATGTATCAATTATAAAGTATATCAGGGTAAGTCTTTTTTAGGTTTTACCTGTCCCAAGGAGCAGAAGTCTCAAAAGATTCTCCTACTACATAGTATTCCAAACCCAGATCCTGTAAAGACACAAAAATCATGAAATTACAACCAGTGCACCAATTGATAAACCACTAGAATTTCTGCCAGTTGTTAACAGTGCACCTCTGATCTAGCCTCACAAGAACACTGGAAAGTTTCCAAGTGTGGCCTGACCTCTCTGAGCGTGGGAGCCTTGTGTGCCGCTCTCCACAGCCTCAGCAGTTAAACAGTTAAACCCTAGTGCTTCCCTAGTGGATGGAGTCTCGGAGTCTCTCTCCAGGAACAGTTTCTGCATGTGTGGAAGAGATTAGAGAACAGATGTTTAGTGGACACAACAGTAAAACAGCCAATATTAAAATTGAGCAACAGGTGAAAGGAACAAGAGGTAAGACAGTGTGTGGTGCTGCTGCTGCTGGTGGTGCTGGTGCTGGTGCTGGTGCTGCTCCTACTGATGCTGATAGTGATGGTGTTGCTACTGCTGGTGGTGCTGGTGCTGCTGCTACTGCACTTTTTTCATATCAACTTTTATTTAGAAGCAAATTTAGAAAAAATACAGCTAGGTATGGTGGTTCACAACTTTAATCCCAGCACTTGAGTTGCAGAGGCAGGCAGATCTGAGTTCAAAGCCTGCTCAGTCTACAGACAGAGCTCCCAAACAGCCAGGACTACACAAAAAAACTGTCTCAAAAAATCAAACCAATCAAACATAATAAATAAACAAACAAATAAATAAATATAGTAAGAACAATCACTTCAATTCCACTGTGTTGAGAGGACACACCTCCATATATCTAACTGATCTAAAGTGTGTGTTCAGTGGTTCAGTCCATGTGTCTAGGACTCATTCCTGTGACAGTGGGGGTATGCACTAGAGAAAGGTTTTAAAGAACACAGCAAACAGGACTGGCAAGGCAGCTCAGTGTAAGGCAGCTGTCGCCAAGCCTGAGGACCTGAGTTTGAAGACCCACAGGGTAGAAGACAGAGCTGCATCCGGCAGACTGTCGTTCAGATATGCTATGATCTATATGCATCGTCACATGTACATATTCAAACACAAAACAAATCAATGTAAGGGGAAATGTAAAGATAAAGCAAATAAATTTATGGGAAAAGATCCCTAAACTTGTTTTTGTATTGGCCTCAAAATTAACTGGAAACTTACAAACAGTCTATTCCCCCAAAGGACCTCATGCTGTACTTACTACAGCTACATTAATTTTCTACAATTCTGAACTCAGCATTGTGGGAAATACACCTATCAATATATATCCCTCAATGTACCCAGAGAAAATATCTGATTTTATAAACATCTCCTCTAGGAAGATCCTGGGTAGTGACAGTCTACTCCTCACATGTTCTGCCTATCTCCTGGTCAGGGTTCCTAACAGAGGGAACAGGCAGTCAGCCTGCTTTCCCAGTAAGAATTCCCCAGGGGTAGGGTAAGTGACTCTTCACTACACTATGAAAACTGAGATCTATGCCCTGGCAATGCTGAAGCACGCATGGGCAGCCTGAATATGGTGGTCCTGTTGAACTTGTCATATTAAGTTGATGAGGGTGGCACATGCCGGTAGGAAAACAGATCTTAACTAGGAGTAAATTATCCTGAAATGAGAACATTTCATGCCTTTTGAGAACAATAAAAAAAATGTATCTTTTTATAAACGTTTCCCTCAAAACAATTTCCAACTGGAAAATTAGAAAATCTGTAACTTGGGAAAGTCAAACTTTCAGTAAGGCAACCAATGGATCTTTTTAGATAAGATCATTAAAATCACTAACAGTTAAACTTTAAAATACATTAAGTAAAAGTAACTTCAGCCAGAAAACAGTGTCTATAAAAGCCAAAGTAGAACAAATGAAAAACTACAAACTCAAAAGGCTGGTTTATAGTGGCAACCGCAACAGACTTGAAGTCAATGTGAGCAATGGCATCTCTCATAGGCAGAGTCCATACTAAGAAAGTTTGCAGTGTTCACACAGTTTCTGACTTCTGAACCAGTGGCTACCTGGAATTATGTATCAATTTTTAAAGAAAAGATAAAGATTTATAAATCCTTATGATGGATCATAAATCAACTAAAGACCATTGCTACACAGAACAGCTTAACTCCAACCCAAGTAATGTTAAGAAAGGCAAACTGGCCTTCAGAGGTAGAAAGACATTAAATCCCCTGTAAGTTCCTCAAAAGCACATACCAAAGTTTTAAAGGGGCTTCTAAAAAGTAAATTTAAAGCAAAATAAAGTAAAAAATAAATAAATAAATAGATCAATAAATAGGCAACTAAAAGTAAATCCAGGCTTTTCCAGTAAAATGGTGCGCTAAATTACAGTAGCCGAATACTTATGAAGATAAGCAAGGAAGACTACTGTCTGTACCCTAAGTCAGTGTGGTGGTCTGAAGGAGAATGGCACCACAGTGTCATACATTTGAGTGCTTGGTCCCCAGTACACAGCACTGTTTGGGAAGGATCAGGTGAGGCCTTGTGGAAAGGGTGGGAGGGGTGGGGGAGGAGGTTGTGGGTCTCAAAGGTCTGTGGTTTTCCCAGGTAGCTCTCTCTGCCTCCTCCTTGTGGACAGAGGTGAGCTCTCAGCTACTGCTCCACTGTCATGCCTGCGGGCCTGCTGCCATGATAGTCATGGACTCCTCTGCAGCTATGAGTCCCAAATTAGATGTTTTCTTTTATAAGATGCCTTCCTTGATCATGGTGTTTTACCATGGCAATAGGAAAGTAATTAATGTCAGAAATACAACTTACACGCATATACGCAATGACATAAGTCAGCAAATAACCCCTCTGTCCATTATCTTCTCCAGCCGCCAGACCACTGCAGATGAAGAACAATCAATATATTTTAACTGAAGAAATAATAAAAAAGCTAAACTAACAACATCTCAAAATAACTGCTCAACAGATTAACATGGTATACTCACTTTTATCTTAATTTCACAAGTCATTAATATACCAGTTAACAAGAGAACGTGCTTGAATAACAAATCTGAAAACACTTCCTTGTTTCTCTTTGTCTTTTTGAGACAGGGTTCCTCTGTGAAACAGAGCCCTAGCAGTATCAGGATTAACTGAAGAGTGGGCAAAACAAAGGATATCATTTTATAAACACAATGTTAGAGAACAAGCAAGACACAGCTCAGGTCAAATCACTCAAAGTCAAATGTTAGTTCTGGGATGGATGTGAGGCTGAGGCAGAGAATAAAGTTCTATAACTTCTAAAGTGCTGGGGCAAGGACTTAAGGGGGATCCAGTCGGGCTCCGGGCTTAAGCAGACACAAAACAAAGTCAGGCTCTGCAACTAAAGAAGCAGCAGTTCAGGGCTGGCAGTAAAGAGTTCTCACGGGAGCTGGTAGTAGAAAGGAAAGCACAGGAAGCTGGGGGACACCTGAGCTAGGAACCACTGAGACAGTGCCAAAGTATATGGTGGGAACAGGTCTAGCTACTGCGCTGGGTGAGACCAAGCCTACTTTTCCTTCCCAAAGCAAGCCACTTTCCTTTCAGTTCTTTGCTACTATCTGGTGGTAAGGGATCCATTCTACACTGAGATGCAGTGGACAAACCCCATAGAAACATGCTTTTTGAAAAAATCAGGAGGAGCTACAGAAATGGCTCAGCTTAGAGAGGACCAAGTGTGACTGCTGGCACCTACACTGGATATAACCACCTGTAACTCTAGCTCCAGAAAAACTGTCACAAGTGCACATACACACTAGACGGACACACACACAGACACACACACTCAAATAAAATTTAAAAAATAAAATAAAAAATCTGAAGCAAAAAACAACAATAAAAAACCCTGTAACTGGACATTCATCCTATATTCGTAAGTCCTGAAAGAAAGTAACGAGCAATTTGGGTTTACTTTCATAATCACGTTTTCTTGCAAATTTAGCTTTTAAAACCACTTTTATTTTTGTTTCAGAACTGTCAATTTAGTCAAAATCAAATTAAGATACAATATGTAAGCAATCACAAAACTCAGAAATGAAATATTTCTAAAACTGACAATTTTGCAGCTACTCCAAATATATATATATATGTATGTGTGTATATATATATATATATTTAGACTTAAATTGCTTTATTTCTAAGTAGAACATCAATCGTCTACTTCTTGTTATTCTCACAAATTTCAAACACCAATCCACAAAGTTCTTAACATATTTAAAGGAGTAGGCAGCTTAATGAAGAGGAAAACCAGACTCTCATTTTACGTTAAAAAAAAAATCTGGCCAAAGTAATTACTCTCATGCTGAATTACATCAAACAACTTAAGAACACTGTAAAAATAATGATGAGTCATTGCCTTATGACTACTAACAGGTGATGTTTATTCAGCTCTTGAAGGAGTAAAGGTATTAGTAATTAGGAAGAATAGAATGGGGGGGAGGGGATTCCTACTGAGTGTCATTAACTCATTAAACAAGTTTTTAATCACACACGGAGTATGTCCTAAGAAACGAAGTAACACCTAAGGAGAGACAGGCTAAGTGTGAAGCAGAAAGCAAGGTGGTCATTTGTTGTCACTAACCTCCTGCCCGAACAGCAGCGAGTGTGGCACAGTACTAGCTACCATCACCTTCCAGCCTGCTCCAAACTGCAATGGAAAGTCCTATCTCCACAGAGCTGTGTGGGTGTGCTGTGGGGCAATGGTCTTGTACCCTGTAAAGGTTTGTCAGTTGCACTGGTTTAATGCTGATTGGCCGGTAGCCAGGCAGGAAGTACAGGTGGGAAGTATAGGCAGGGCAATCAAAACAGGAGAATTCTGGGAGGAGGAAAGGCTCAGTCTGCAGTCCTGACCCAGACGCACTGATAAAGGTACCAAGCCACATGGCTAACACAGACAAGAATTATGGGCCACTTTAAGATGTAAGAAACAGTTAATAAGAAGCCTGAGCTAATAGGCCAACCAGTTTATAATTAGTGTAGGCCTCTGTGTGTTTATTTGGGACTGAATGGCTGTGGAATTGGGCAGGACAGAAACCTCTGTCAACAGGAGCGCATGCACTGGGGGATTGGAGAAGAGGCAGAACTATGCAGAATTTAACACATATCTAGCAACTCAAATATTTCATTTTCATCTAATACTTCTGAAATTTTAGAAATCCCAATTAAATATTTAAATTCATACGGATCATTTCTCAGTTTTTGTGTTAAGTAAGATCAACTGAAATATGTACATAAAATTTTTTTAAATATTTAGTTTCTAGTATTTCAAGCTAGAGCAGATACAGAAAAAATTAACTTAAATCTCTTTTCTGACGAATATGCTTCAGTACTTAAAAACAAAACAAAACAAAATATGGAAAATAAAAGAATGAACTTCATCTTCTATTAAGGAAATTAAAACTCTGCTTGTAATTTCAGAATAGATCAAAAATAAAAAAGGGACTTATTTTCAAAGACAATATCAGAATAAAGTAGACTGAATCTAAAATGAGACCGTTTTTCCTCTAAGAAGACAGTATTTACTACTAATCCCAACCCTGGAAATAAAGAGCTAAGTAGCACAGCACAAGGTGGGGCACTGCAAAGTACTTATCTCCAACGTAAGTGAGTTTCATAAGACAGAAAGAAAGGAGGGTAGATAAATGTTTGCAGAGTTCAGGACAAGCTTAACACTGGAAATGCCCTAGGCCCTGGACAGATGGGAAAGACTGCTGGCTTCGGCACCTGAGAAGGGAGGCGGAACACAGCCCTGACTAATGGCTTAGCCACTGGAGCTCTCCCCATCAGTCTTCTCATCCATCAGGAGACAGAAACCACCCCACCATTATTCAGTTGGTTATATGGGAAGTGTCTTCTGTTTCTTTATACCCACATAAAACAGTAAGTGACAGGGGGTGGAGTATAGATAATTTATCAAATATCACAGACTAAACATAATTTCCTTTTTAAAACACATTAGTAATATGTTTTATACATGAACTTGTAACAAGACAATTGTTTCATTCCTACACAACAAATAACGCAACACAAAGTTGTCATTCAAGCAAAAATCTAGGAAAAGCAAAATATTTAACATTATATAACATACACACACATTATGTTTGTGTAAAATTAGGTCAAAGCAACAGATTACTCTTCCTACAAATTTCTGGGAAAATATTTTAAGCTCACTTTCATAAATCACAATGAATTTAATACAGCCTGCTGACACACACAGTCTGTACGAAGCCAGCACGACTTCAGCATACTTCCTCTTTGCTATAAACTCAAAGCCATACCCAAATTTTGCAGCAATGTCATATACTTGTTTTTCATGTTGAAGAACCTTCTCACGGTCCCCCTCGAACAGTAATGTGGCTACGCTTAGTTGATTTGGATCAAATCCTTTAAACTACAAAATATAAAATAAAGTTGTATTATTACAGAGAGGCCTTAGCTTATAAAACAGTAAAGTGAAATACATTTTGCTCTTTTTCTCCCAACATGACCTCAGGTACAGCAGCCTGTTAAGCAGTGAGCTTTGAGGCTTTCCCTGTCAATTAACAGGTGAGTGCCTGTCTGACTGACGCTGCTGCAGAAGTCCACCTCATAGGTGAGTGCTTGCCTGACCTGCACAAGGTCCTGGGCTTGAGGCCCAGCATGGCAAGACAAAACATAAGTACAAATACACTGCATTTCAAAGTTCTGTGGGATTATAGTCACTTCTGATACAGTAACTCAACAGGTAACCTGCCAGAATTTTAACTGTAATTACAGAAACAAATACAAATTACAGAACCAAAGAGCAAAGCATATGGGTGGAGCTAACATCTCTACAAACCAACCGTGACACATTACATAACAGTAACAAAAAGATCTTGTGCATGCAAAGAACTAAGATTAATTTTAAAAGGAAATATATCAATTCACTAGGGGAAAAAAGTAACACAGATGGTCCTGAATGCATAAATTATTTCGAATTTACCAATACTTGTACAAATTAATATACTAGACTATTCCAATTTTAATAAAAAAACTGTACATTTGAAAAGGACAAGTCTCTAAAATTTTTCTAGAATAATGAACGTGTAATAGAGCCAACAAAGAAAATTCTAAATAATAAGAGGTAAAACTAGATTATATTTTTTTAATTTTTCAAAAACAAAACAGAAACTATTACAAAGAATGAGCAGTATCTATTCTCAGGTAGTACAGTACATGGCAAGGGGCCTTCGGCTCAATGTAAAAAGAAGCAGGCACTAGTCCCAGTCACTAGTACTGACACAAGGGTCAGCACAGGAGAGGAGGAGGAGGTGGAGAGCAATCTAGATCTTCATCTAACAGCAAAAGAGCTAAATAAAACAACAAAAACCACAAAACCTTTCACTGTCAATTAAAACAGGTAAAGGATATGCTATAGCTTAATGTCCGACCACTTGCTTAGTGTGTGAGACCCTGAGTTTTATTCCCAACACTACAAAAACAAACAAGCAATAAACTGGACAACACAAGAAAATAATGGGGGTTGGGGAGTAAAAGGTCCCTAAATATACTAGAAGAGAAAGGGCTTTCTTAGCTTAGAAGTGATTAAATAGTCCTAAGAACAGACATAAATTTAAGTTCACATAGCACCAGAATGAAAAACCCTATTAAAAAGGGAGGTGCTTGGTTGGAAAATGTTATTTACAGAATCAATGCCAAAGGGTACTTCCTATTCCATTACTCAAAAAGGGTGTGTGTCAAAGTGCAGTGGACAAACAAGGAACCCTCCCTAGCACAACAACCACATTTAAATAGTTCACACAAAATTACACCCAGAAAAAACAGAGACAGTTCAAGCTCTTTGGCGTTTTAAGAAACATTACCTAATTAAGCAAAATAATGAAAAAAATCTTCCAACTACAACAATAAAATGATACATTGTTGCCACGGTGGTACACACTCTGACACACATTGTTGCCATGCTCATACACACTAGTACAACCTTTCAAAGTTCTCAGGAATAAAACATTAAATAAATAAATGAACTTAATCTCATTTCACTCCTGAGTATAACTATAAAAAAAATTTCAACTATAGGGAATGTCGCCAGCATGAGACTGCTCAATGCAGCTGTTTTTAGACTTTAGATACAAACTGACCTGACCACACAGTTCAGTTGCTAACACACCTTTTCCCACATCAGAACACTACACCCCACGGAAAAACATCCGTATGGGAGGTGTGTATAGGGAGAAGGCAAGAAGAAAAACTTACATCCTGTACAAGTACAATTTTAGACTTTTTTTAGTCTTACCTTTGTAATATAAAACTTTTTTAATCCATCTAAAAATGATGTAAAAATAGAGGAGACCTGAGGTTTAAGAGCATGACCTAGGAAGAGAAAAAAAGTTTACAGTTTAAATTAATAACAAATTAGGTGTTTTTGAGATCAAAAGATGGCTTTAATTTAGTATTCTAAGGGAAGCAAGTCTTTACAGCTGTAATTTATATGGATGCTTTTAATAAGATCTTTTACCTCTACATTCTTTCAAGTGTGACAGTGTTTTACTTATAAAAGTCACTGTTTTTTAAGAAAAATTACTACATGTAATTAATACTATACATACTTTCAGTTATCTTTCAATGGTACAATTTACACACAGTAAAACCACCTCATTAATTTTTATTTTATTAAGAATATTCAGTGGTGGCTGGTTTTACTATCATTTTTTAATTATACAGAAACTACACAGAACCATAACCAAATATGGAGTCCATGTGAAGTTTAAGGTTGTTTCTTAATTCTTAGCTCATCCAGAATTCTTAGCATAAAACTAACAATTGCTTCCTTAATCACACTCAGTGAGTTAAAATTGCCAAAATAAAACAAACAGCATTTCAGAGTCTGTTAAATTAACATCACCGCCTGCAGATTACACTTAATTGGGTAGGAACCTTCTACTGCTTTCTCATAGTTTTCAAAGAGGAGCAACTTCTCAGCACTGGGATGGTTCCAGTTAAGTTCCACATCTGGCCTTAGTGCTGAGCACAATTTAAAAAAAAAAATTCCATCCTGTTTATGCAGAAAAAAGATCCTCAAGTATTTAGCAAAACCTAAAACTGTCTTCAAAGAAAGGTTTTTTTTTTTCTAGTCTTCTAGGGTTGAGGATTCTGAAGTATAAGATCTTCCTTTAAAAGAAATGCAAAGGACAATCTAGTTGCTCCTAAAGCAATCATTATCAACCTTTTATCCCAATTCATTTATAAGTGAGAATTCAATATATAATACCTACTCACCACATTGTTTTTCCTGATTGTAACGACAAAGCTAGGTTACATGAAAGACTAAGTAAAATAGGTCATACATAGAGACTAAGAGATACCCATGCTACGGCTACAACAGGGAAAAACTGAGAGACACGCAAGGTAGCAAACAAAAAAAACGAACTGTGGGGTAGATAGAAACCGTCTTAGTGGTGTTTATGAGTCCCAGAATCAAAATCTGATTTGTCTAGAAACTTTTTTCTTTCCTATAAGATATAAAAGATGTTCCTCCAACATAACTATGTTTTAAAGATAATTTAAGTATCTGTAAACTTAGAAATAGCACATCATCAGGATGCTCACTTCTTTTCGCCAAACAGGACTCACCCTACATTAATAACTGAAATTAAACACAGAACGTGCTGCGCTATGCCTCGGGGCTCAGGACTGCAATCTCAGATATACAAGGGGATGAGGCAGGAGAACTCAAAGTTCAAGGTCCATCTGGACTAAGACAGAGGTCAAGGCCAGGCTAGTAGGCATCTTATTGAGTCCCTGCTCAAGCTAATGGCTGTCCTGAAAACCTAACCCTCTTCTCCACCGTTGCCACAGGTGCTCCAGAGATCTGCCCCTGCACTGTTCACCCCGCAGCTTCATCTCCAGTCCATTCCCTCCTCACTCACTGTAGTGGCATTTCATTTGTATTTTAGTAAATAAAGCTTGCCTGAAGACCACAGAGTAAAACAGCCCCACTGGTCAGCCTTACAGCCAGGCAGTGGTGACACACACCTTTAATACCAGCAGCCACACTAGTTTGCCACAGGAACCAGATGGTGCATGCCTTTAATCCCAGTGGTACACTCCTTTAATCCCAGTAGAGAGAGTTATAAAATAGAGGAGACAGCTCTCAGTCTCATTCTGAGATTCCCGGAGGCAGGATGGCCATTCTGGACTGAGGTCAAGGTAAGAGCCAGTAGCTGGCTACTTTGCTTTTTGGATCTTCAGGTTGAACCTCAATTTCTCTGAGTTTTTATTAATCGTGCTTTAACTCACCCTGAACAACACTGCCAGAAAGGGCTTTCTAAGGCCAAAATGATTGATGCCCCCTCCACAAAGAAAGACCACTGCAGACAGGATAATAGTCACTAAAATATTTGGAGACTCTAAAACATGCTATTGTCCTTTCACAAGTTCAGCTTTGCCCATAAGGGAACAAATTTGGTCAGGTGGAAGACTCAAGCAAACCTCCGTTTCCCCTTGAAGATTCAGAGCAAGTGCCACCTCCAACAGAAGCCTTTCCAAGCTTCCCTCCATGAATGAGGCGCAGCTTCCGCAGCAACCCAGGCACCTGTGCTCCCCACAGCCCTCCACCACGGCACTCTCTCATAAGACTGGGTACTCATCAGAGCTCCATGATGGACAGCACGGTGACATCATCGTTCTCTGAAAGTTCTGGAGGCTAATTGAGCACAGTTACTCACCAAACTGAAACTGCTGGTTGTCCATGAGGCGGATCGATGCAGGAGCACACCTCTGTTTTAAAAGAAGTGGGAATCAGTTCAACAGACAAGAGTCACACAGCAGGACCTGACTGTTACTTTATAAGGCTTCAACGACTTAGTGCCTAAAGATATATGGAAAAACTTCATGAAGACAAAACATCGGTGGTTTATAAAAATATTTGGAGAAATCTATGTGTAAAAGCAATTCATAGATACTCAAACCTTTAAACTTAGCAATAAAATATACCTGCTGCCTGGCAGTAACCTGGAAGAATAACTTAAAAGAAATTCCACTCCTCAAAATAGACTATTTTACAACAAAGTAGAACTTTTTAAGACTAAATATGTGTTTTAAGAATTGCATATTTTATAATATTTTACTAGGTTTTTGCACAGTATTTTTCTCCCTCTCCCCACCCCACACCCTCTCCCTTTCACAGTGTTGAGAATCAAGGCTGTGGCCATGCACCTGCTAGCAAATGCTCTACCACTCAGACCATCACTAACCTCTTTCATACTTTTAGAAACCAGGAAGCACTGGTGGAAATTTTTATATGCCAAAAAACTTCTAAAACATCTGCAATATCTTCAAAGACAATCTTAGGAACCATTCCTTCTTTTGAATCCTTCCTCAGAATTATTTTACATAGAAGAACACATGTGACACAGTCACAATTTTAGTTCTTTTAGGGTTACATATAATGCAAACAGCTGGAAAAGTGGCTCAGAGGTTAAGAGCACTGATTACTCTTCCTGAGGACCCAGGTTCAACTCCCAGCACCTACATGGCCACTCACAACTGTCTATAATTCCAGTTCTAGGGGATCTGACACCTTCACACAGACATACAAGCAAAACCCTGATGCACATAAAAATAAAAAATAAAAAAGAAGGTGTTAAAAAATATTTATCTAAAGAATAAGTCTGCCCCAGTGGAGTGTGTGTTTGTGTGCGTGCGCATGTGTGTGTGTGTCCATGTTTACAAACTAAGAGTTGCAAGGAAGAAGGGGAAAACAAGATAAAACAAAGTTTAGACAGCAGGTACTGGTTGAGCAACCTTCACCTGTAAATCTGACACCTGAAATGCTCTGGAATTCAATTTTTTTGAGCAACAACTTACCAACACCAAATTTCAGATCTAGGAGCATTTGATTTCAGGCTGTAGATGTCCAACTGAGAAAGCATATGAAACATGCAAGAGCTGAATAGCCACGCCAATCCCAAGACTGTGGACAAGACATTCAGCCTGCCCTTGTATTAACTTCATGATGATAAAAACTGTAAAAGGGTCTGAAACCCAAGCAGGGTTATTGCTTCTTACACAAGATTCTAGGGCAGCTGAAGCTCTACCAAGGGCTGTTTTTGGAGCAGATATTTTAAAAATGCTGTAAACATTTTTTTTTTGAGCAGAATATTGCTCTGCAGCCCAGACTGCATACAAACTCACAGCACTCCCTACTGTCTCAGCCTACAAAAAAGTCAGAAACTTTTAAAATATGTCTTCATAGTATCATTTATCAATAAATATATAAAGTTCCAAAACTCCTTAAAAACTTAAAATATGCATTAAGACATTTTTGCTATTACTTGCTTTTAGTTGAACAAGTATTTAATTCTTATAAAAGCATAAAACAGAATTCTATCCAATATACGGATAGACAAGATTCTTATTTTAAAGCCTAAGCAATTTATTTATTCATCTAAATACTAACAATGAGATAATTCAATTGATTTTTCAGAGTCACTAGCAGGTCTGAAGAGACAGTGGCAGGTAATCGTATACACATGGTGACAAAAGCCCATCACTCCCACGGTACAGGACACCGTGGTTTCCAACTGTGCCCTGGTTTATTCCACACAATCAACAGAACTGTCACAGAAGCAGAACTAACTGCCTTTCAGACAGACACAGAATGGATAAGGTTAAAATATTTGCCCAAGGTCAGATGGCTATGAAATAGCAAAGAAGAGATCAAGATGTCCTGACTACTGATGAGCAGTTTCAAGTTTATCAAATAGCCTTGCTCATGCACACACACACAAAATCAACAAACACACACACACACACACTCTTAGTGCTTAGCTTCATATTCAAATCAAAGATTACATCAAAACTACCATGTCTGTCATTTTGTACTCCTACTAAAAGTGTAACAGTCCAAAAAATTACAAAAGAATAATTTCAAATTAATATAAAGGTATTAGAGTTTGGTCAGGAAATCCTAAAAGCACCACTAGTTTCCCATATACTAAAGAAAGATCAATTTTCTTCACATTTATAAATCCAGATGCCTTTAATAAAATGAGTGTGGTGACTTCTAATAACATATGAAACTTATTTAGGCCAAATTTCCTTTCTTCATAAAGAAAGTAGAATATCTATAGACAAACACTAGGTAACATCTATAGCATACATGTTTGCATGTGTTGGCATAAGCACATCATAAAGTATTAAAGAATTCAGAGCTCTTTTTCAGTGGGTGTTAAATTCCTGGTGAGAAGTGTGAATTCTACCTGCCGCCACCAGCCAGATCCCACTTCGCCTGCTTCAAGAGCAGGTGCTATTAACAAAATAACCAGTGCGTGTGCTGAGGAAATGGGAGGCGAAGGCTCCACTCTCAGTAAAGACTTACTGTTGGGAGGAACCTGGCCTACCAGGTATCTTCTGGGGTGGAAGCGGTACAGCAACTGCAGATCAATTTCGGCAAGAAAGTTTTAGAGTATTTGCTAAATCATGCAGCTACCAATATTCACCTCAACTGAATGTGATTTTAACTTGGCGCTGAGTTAAATAAATAAATACTACCCGAAAACACGCAGTTTTCAAACACTGAATTTTACAAAGAAATTATCAAATTCAAGTCAACAGATTTAAAGTTTCATATTTTTTTCAAAGTTAGTAAATAGTTCTTCAGTTGTTGTCTTAAGTAAATTCACAGAAGCTAAGAATTCAAATAAAAATAGTATCTAGGTTAGTATGTTGGCCTTTAGCAACCAATAATTTGAAAAGTATTACAGATAATCCTAAATATATAAAAAATACTTAAAATATAAAAAAATTAAAAGTTAGCAAAGCAACTGACCAGAGAGAAGGTCATATAATCAAAACATCAAAATCATGTCCCTGGTCTATGGTGTGTATAGCTCAGATCAGGTTGTCTCCATTGCTTCAAAACTAAATGGGGAGGTCAAGCTAAAAAATAAACTCAGTCCTCTTTCAAGGACAGAGAGTATAAACTCTAAGAACTGGAGTTCAAATTCACACCATACTATCCCAGTAAGCAACACTGAGCCCACTATAGTGGATAAGGAGGTGAGGAGCCCTAGCTATAGTGACCCCTGCTGGTAGTTTCCAGAAATAACCTAGGAGGGGTATTTCAACTAAGTTATAGTGGGTTTACTGAGAAATCTAAGGTATTTTATTCCTAATAAAAATTGCACGTTGTCGTGCAGTGAGGGCCCACGCCTTTAATCCCAGTACTAGGGAGGCAGAAGCAGACAGATCTCTGTGAGTTCGAGGCCAGCATAGTCTACAAGAGCTAGTTCCAGGACAGGCACCAAAGTTACACAGAGAAACTGTCTCAAAAAACAAAAACGAAATAAAAAATAAAATTGCATGTTATGGTTTTCTCTCTGGCAATAGCCATGGTTTAGTTTAAGGAAAACATGTTTCAGAAATAATTTTAAGGTGTTCCTTACAGAGACTGCCTTTTTTTTAATTTATTAAAAAGTTGGATTGAGGTATCTATTACTTTTTAAGTTAGCACAGAGAATACTACTACTTTATTCTAAGTCAGTTTTTCTCTAATGGAAGGAAATGCCCCTTTTCCAACATAAAGGACAGAATCTTAAATTCTTATTGAAAACAATCAAAGACAAGCAGAGTCGGCGCTATTAAGCTTGTTCCAGAAAGCCATCAGAGTTGTTTCCGGACTAACAGGAATAGTTAAGACGCTGTATCTGACATGTAGTACATCCTCAATGTTAACTCTTGTGGGAACTTATTTTCTAGGAAAGTCTTAAAGAATCACCCTAGATCTACTGAGCAAATGTGGAGACTGCATTGACACACTTAGGGATCACCCACAAACCCTTCCTTCCTAGCCCCTCAGAGGGCAGGCAAAGAAGACAATTTCTCACCTAGACAAGATCCCATGAAAGCTGAGGGGAGCATCCCACTGCCAGCTGAGGTTGCCTAGTTCTCCCCCTCAGTCACAGCAGTAAGAAAAGCCTCCAGGTAGCGCCAGCTTTGCTACTGTGAATACACCTTCCTTTCCCAAAGACGCTCACCCACCTTACAGCCTGCCATTTTGAAAACGACTTGAGTACTGAAGAACTGCAAGTGTGAAATGACAGCACAGAATCACGAGCATCTAGAACCTGACCAATCATAACGCATGCACTGTTTTAGTCTACTATCCCCTGCTAGTAACTGAAATTCCGAATCCCAATCTGAGCAAACATGATTTTCTGAGCTATTTTCTGTCTGCAAACACTATTACAAAAGGAGAACAAGATACAGTACCTACTGTTGGCATGAGGTTCCTACTCAGTAAACTGATAAGGTCAATGATTCTTAAGCATTAAAAAACTATTAGCCTGTACATGTGCATTGTAAGGCATGAAATCGTGGGTCTCCAAATAATGTGATACTACAAACTGCATTCTGAGCTGTGCTTCACACTGAGGAGCAATGCTAGATTTTTAAGTCAGATTCAAAATAGGCAAGTTTTCTATTCTAGTCTACAGGATTTGTCTGTAAAGCTGATTATTACTAAGTACGCAGACCTCCAGTCTAAAACAGCACTTTCTCGCTGATCTGCTCTATAGCCACACGGTGGCACTATCCGTCATTCGCATCTCTATTCCAAACGTATACTCAGTACAGTGAATTGCACTTGTCATCTGCTGGGTATCTAAGATTCTTAAAACCGTTTACTCAGGGGCAAGTTTTGCTGCTTTATGCAAGGAAGGAAAGGAGTCTACCCTGCTCTCCAAAAGCACAAGTAGATCTTCTGTTTCATTTTCCAAAAGGAGCACATCCAACTATAAAAAACTGCACCAGACTGCATCAGTTACTCATATTCAAACTGAATGGCTCCTCTATGATAACACTATGAACAGGATTTTTGTAGATTTGCACATCAGTTCTCAATGATGACACCAAAGGCACTGTCAATTGAGTATGCAGTGTGGGAAAATGGAAAGCATAAAAGACCTGAGCTATATTATAATACTTGCTGATGAGTCCACTGCCCTGGAGAGTCAGGGAAGTGTGGCATTAGCCAACACAGGGGAACATGACCCTTCTGAGAGCTTTTGTCAAGGAAATATACAAACCCAAAATCCTTTTTCAACTTTTATGATTATTTTTTAATCTGACTTGAGCTGACAGAAGATGCAATGAAAAAGCACAGCCAATCCTGAGCTGCTCAATCTTTCGAGAGGGAAGCAAGCAT
Source organism: Microtus pennsylvanicus (assembly GCF_037038515.1). Taxonomy (NCBI): domain Eukaryota; kingdom Metazoa; phylum Chordata; class Mammalia; order Rodentia; family Cricetidae; genus Microtus; species Microtus pennsylvanicus. Next base: position 7,635,914 of record NC_134587.1, read on the forward strand.
GCCCAGAGACACTCTCACCTGCCGTCTTTATGGCACAAGCTGAACATGTCCAAGTGTTTCCATACACCACTTTACCCTTCGCACCAAGTGCCTTATCACTAAGCTGAGCATGTCCTGTTGAGGCTAATAGAACACTCTCCACTCATTTAAACAAAGAAAAATTAGTTTGGCATTCATGTTTTTCTTGTTATGAAAAACACAGGCTATACTGATTAAAGCCAAATACAATGTTCCAAACATGACCTAGAGAGGATAGGGACTAAATTTTGAATAAAGCATGGGCTACATTCTGGGAGCTTGTTTTGTTTTATTTTTTAAATCAAATTGATATATATTTTGAAATTATTGTTTTATTTTTTAAATTAGTCAACTTCCAACTACTTTCTTTAAACTAAAAATAAAAAGCTAGCTCTCCCCATTCTTCTAGTTACTAACTCAAAAGCAAAGCCACACGGCTCTGTAAAAGCCTTCTTACTAAGTACATTTCCTTTATGAGTGTGACACTTCGATCTTTAAGTGACAGAAGACTTAGCAACACCCTCAGAACACACTTGAACTTCACTTCCTCATTCTTAGTTATCATTTTACTAGAACACATATTTACTACTAAAAAAGTTCCATGGTAATGCTTCTTAACCATCACCCGCCATGTCATAGTGCTAGGAAGTATGACATAATACTCTGTACTCCAGCTGTCTACACGTGGCATGAAGCAGAGTCTAGGTGAGTTTTGAACTCCTGTATAAAAATGTCAGCTGTTAACACTGACATTGTTGTGGCACCCAAGTGACCTGCCACACGTCCAATCATGTTCATGCTAGGACCATGTCAACCACCACAAAAAAGCCTATAACAGTTGCTAACAAATAAATAAGTAAGTAAGTAAGTAAGTAAGTAAATAAATAAATAAAAGTTGCTAACAATTATAAAACTTATCCTTATCTATTGCTAAATTTGGTGATCGTACCTCTTGAAAATGGAAAACACCACATAGAATGAGTAGCTCATAATGTAAAATTAAATAAAATAAAAAGCACAAGAAATGCTCTGTGTGTGTATATGTGTCTAATATTTTCCTTATTTTAAGTTCTTTAAAACATTAGCAGCTGCTGGGAATACAGACTGGTGATAGACTGTTTGCCCAGCATGCTCAAAGCAGGACTTGAATTCCCAGTACCACACACTTCAAAAAAAGAGGCCAGGCCTGAGAGGTAAAGCACGAGGATCAAGAGCTCACGGCCTGCCTGGGCTACAGTGAGCACTAGTCTTCCTCAGCAGCTTAGTGGCAGCCCACTTAAAATAAACAGGTTTTTAAAGGGCCAGGAATAGAGTTCAATGGTAGAGAGCACTTGCCTACATTCACAAGACCCTGGGTATGATCAGCCCCCAGCACCACAAAACAGAGCAGACACTCCAGTGGTTGTCTTGGATTGTGGGAAGGTGAGACAGTTGGCCTCTTTGCCTTTCACTATCTTATAGTCCAACAGGTGGTGTGAGAGAATTGTCTGTATTCTGCCAATTATGTTTTAAATAAACGCTGAGTGGCCAGTAGCCAGGCAGGAAGTATAAGTGGGACAACCAGACAGGAAGTAGAGGCAGGTCTAGGAGAACAGGAGAATTCTGGGAAGAAGGAAGTTCCCTCTGCAGTCCTGACCCAACCACAGAAGAAGCAAGATGTGACTGCCCCGCTGAATAAGGTACTGAGCCACATGGCTAACACAGATAAGAATACTGGGCTATATAAGTTATAAGAGTTAATAAGAAGCCTGAGCTGATGGGCCAATCAGTTTATAACTAATGTAGACCTCTGTGTGATTTCTTTGGGACTTAACGACTGCAGGATCCAGGCAGGACAGAAAACTCAGACAACAAACAGGAATATGAATAACTGGCTAGGTATTTCCTTGCCTCTATCAGAGTCTCCCTCCAGTTTTCTTTGAATACTAAGAAGTGGATCTATACAGGTCATATCCAAAAGTCCCCTTCCAGGACAAGGTGTGATATCCCCGTTTTTAATGTCAGCATTTAGGAGGCCAAGGCAAGTGGATTTCTGTGAGTTTGAGGCCAGTCTGATCTACATAGCAAGTTCCAGGCTTGCCGAAGAGACACAGTGAGACTCTGCAGCAAAACAAAACAAAAACAATTCTGCTTGCATATACATAATGGGGAATATTGCAGAACTCAATGTGTCTAGAGAAAGCAAGAAGGGGTGGAATATACTGCCTGACTCTCCTTACTGCTGAAAAAGGTTGAAACAAGGAATAAACTACTGCCGTCCAATGAATAAAATTAGATATTCCCACACAAAAACATAGAATGAAATAAAAAGATTATTTGGCATGAGCTAGTCTTTTTTTTAAAAAAAAGGAAAAATGATAATGTTTCTCTTTTTAGGAAGGCAGGAATTGTGGAGTTTGTTTGTTTTTTTAGATTACAAAGAAGTATACATTAACTATATTATTCAAACACTGGCTAAAATAATATTATGAAACCAAGTAGCACCTCCAGCACATCCTATGTATTAAAAACATTTGTCTATATTTGAACCTTCTAAGTTTGGGGGTTAATGATATTCAGTCACTACCTCTAATTTCTTCTTTATCTTTCTTTTGGGGAGCAGGGTTAAGACAGGATCTATCTCCATAGCCATGGCTCTCCTGGAACTCACTACATAGACCAGGTCATGAGCTCACAGACATCTGCCTGTCTCTGCCTCCTGAATGCTCAGATAAAAGGTGTGCACCACCAAAATCTGGCTACTTCTAACTTCAACAAAATGTCTTATTTAAGTTAAATATCATTTCAATTTATCACAAAATACATTATTCCAAAATAACTTACAAATACAACATTCAACCCAAAGCAGAAACATTCAAAGCCATGAATCTAAGCGCCTATCTTACATTGGCCCCAAATCAACAGGCATCTTTGAACAAGACAGGCGTGAGAGCAATGTAACTACTGAACGAAGTGAGCAGACTTAAAGGGGGAATTCCCATGTAAAACTCGGAAAAAATTACAAACATAACACAACTAAATATAAAGAGTGCTTAAAACATCACAATTATGCAGCAGAATTTTAAAAGTATAATTGCAAATATTGTGTACTTTTTTTTATTACCTGCTTTGCAATTTCTCTTAAACAGGCTACTCCTTGTTCAAAATTAGGGAAAGCTACCGAGCCATACTTTTGGTATTCAGGGATTGGTCTGATTTTTATTGTAGCTTCTGTTATTACACCAAGAGTTCCTGAAAAAGAAGGGGAACAATCCAATATCACATGACAGTTTTCTAAAGCCATATTTAAATCTATTTAATCAACTAATTCTGTTGTTTCATTCTATTACCCATGTTAAAACTATTTAATTCTTTGACTTGGGGAATAATAGCTAATCAGGTATTTTTAAATGAGCAATTAAGCAAACTTTATAATTTCAAAAATGATTTTAGACTCTTCTTTTTTAATGTACAAATATTTTAAAACACTTCAAGATTTCTCTAAGAAAATTAGTTTTAAATGTTTTTTTAAAAAAAGAATAGAGTAACATTACATCTCATACATATTGACAAAGGTATACTATGATGCGTCTATGTTTACTTTTAAAAAATTCCTGGAGCAGAAAGAAATTAACTTTCTTAAAACTTTAAGATGAGTGAAGGATTGCCTTGTCTCCTCAGATTTAACACACAGAAAGGCAAAGGCATTCCTGAGAAACTCTTGTAAGAGAGAAACAGGAAGTATGACACATGAGAAAACCACCAGTAAGACAGTCTTTACTGCTTGGAACAGGGAGAGATTAATCTTAAAGAAAAATAATAAACTAGCCGGGCGATGGTGGCGCACGCCTTTAATCCCAGCACTCGGGAGGCAGAGGCAGGCGGATCTCTGTGAGTTCGAGACCAGCCTGGTCTACAGAGCTAGTTCCAGGGCAGGCTCCAAAGCCACAGAGAAACCCTGTCTCGAAAAACCGAAAAAAAAAAAATAATAATAATAATAAACTAAATATAAGCTTTTATATCAAAATATTTAAAGAAATTACTAAAAAATAATGTTCACAAAAAAAACAGTGTTTTCAAGCCTGTGGTTTCATATGTACAAATAGTGAAATTAATAACAGCATTAGCAGATTTTTTAATGATTATTTTAGCAAGTATAAAGAGGGATGTGAATGAAACTGAATAACTCGGTTATAACACTGGAAAAAAAAGTTCAAGAAATGTTTGGCATCCCTAGAATGGCCAAGATGCAACACCGGGTTAAAGACACATCTGAGTCCATACAGTATAAATCAGATTAATTAGATTATTATATATTTATTTTATATATGTTATTTCTGTTTTATTTTAAAATGAGTCTCTTATAACTTATATGATCATAAAAATCTCTGTAAGTGTGCCCAATTAACATTTTGATATAAAACAAATATAAAATTTAAAATATAAGTAATAATTTCAACAATAAAATTCACCCATTTAAAACCCTAGAAGCCTTCAAAACAACATGATGGCTTTTGTCATCCTCTTGGCTACCGACCATAAGTACATGGTAAGACCCTACTGCCCAAGACACAATACCCTGGTTCCCGCTGGCAAACACAGAAGTTATACTGGAACTGTCCTGGAAGCTTCCTCCCTGCCCATTACCTTCTGTAGTACTGGACCCTGCGTGCTACAGTACCAACCTGCCAGGCAAGGAGGATCCATGGGTGTAATTGTGGCATGGCCATTAGGGAGACAAAGAACTGTTTTCTATTGCATCTGAAGCCTGATCCACAGGCGTATGATTAGCCTAGTACTGTAACACTGGGTCAAAGTCTATGGCTGGGGAGGGCATAGACCCTGTATGTGTGCAGAGGGGCTGGCGGGGGTATTCCTGTTGTTTTCCTACAACAGTGACAACAGTAAACTACCTTCTAAATAGTTATGTTTATACCTATAGATTAGTGCAGCTCTCAAGATCAGAGAAGCCTCTTTTTGCAGTGGACTGCAGTCTGTGCAACACAGCTAACATGCTGAGAGTAAGACTGTGGAGTACTCAGGAAACACTGTGGAAGAGTCAGAGGATGGAGTGGAGTGCTGTCAAATGCTGTTATCTGGACATGGTATGGTTGTTGTGCTCATGAACTCAGAGCAGCTATGCTTACCTGCACAAAGTCAAGCCAGTCAATAATTCCAGCATAGAGGGACAGGTGCTCATAAGGGTCTACCCTAGCTGATGATGCTACAGGAGGGGAGATGTGGCCACTGATAGGTGTCCTCAGTATACTCACATGTATGCACAATCATTACTCTAAACTAAATTTAAACCATTTTAATCCCCCCAAACTGTACCAATTAAACAGCCATGATCCATTTCCATACCTCCACCCTAGCCAACTATTCATAAATATATTCTGCCTTTATTCATATGCATATTCCAGATACTTTATATAAAAGGAATTTCATAGTATGTGGCTTTGTGGATTTTTTTTCATTTGCTATGGTTTCAAGGTTCATATTTTACATTGATTAGCATTATAATCAATGAACTACTAAAAACTCTGAGAGATGAGATATGTAAAAACTGCAGTGAAAAGTTCACTTAAAGAAGCTGCCCACAACATGTGATCTGGCAAAAACAAGAATAACAAACTTGAAGACAGACATTGTGAAATGTTGTGCTATAGAAAGAATAGAAAAAACAAATAACTAAGCCTCAGAGAGACATGAAAAACTATTAATTACATTACTAGATAAATAATGAAAGTACTAAAAGGGCAGTGAACATAGCATAGGACAGAAAATTTATATAAAAAATAGCTAAAAATTTCCTAACAGTATCTTATACATCAAATGAGTTCAATAAATTACAAGTAGGATCAACACAAAAATATCGGTAAATGGATCATGAAAAAAGATTCAAAGACAAGTAAAAAGTCTTGAAAACAACACGAAAAAATGAACAAGGTAAATCTTATAAAATGTACACCTGACTTCTCAGCAGGAATGATAGAAGCTAGAAAACAGTGAAATAACAGATTCAAAAAGCACAAGGAAAAAAGTCTGTCAACTACAAATCATGTATCACATTCAAAATATGAAGACTAACACATTCTCAGTTAAACAAATCTGGCACTTTGTTGCTAAAGACCAGGCTAGGAATAAATTCTAAAAGTTCTTCAAGTTGAAAGATGATGACCTCAAACACCAGAAATTCAAGTTAACACCAGTAAACAAAACAAACAGAAATCACAACAGAGCACACCAGTTAAAGAAGTTATAAAATGTAAGGGGAAAAAAGAAAAAAAATCCTAAGGCAACATACTATGAGAGTCCTTTTATATTAAATGCCCAGAATATACAAACCAATATAGGCAGAAAATATAGATTAATACTTGGGTAGAGTGTGGTTATGATCATAAAGGCCTACACAATTACAAAAGACAATGTAAGCCGGGCGGTGATGGCGCACGCCTTTAATCCCAGCACTCGGGAGGCAGAGGCAGGCGGATCTCTGTGAGTTCGAGGCCAGCCTGGTCTACAAGAGCTAGTTCCAGGACAGGAACCAAAAGCTACGGAGAAACCCTATCTCGAAAAATCCAAAAAAAAAAAAAAAAAGACAATGTAGATGCTTACTTATACACCGCTGAAAAATCAATGCTATAAAACAATATGGAAGAGTCTGAAGTGGTAGCATTCTAGGAATCCTAGAATGCCATAAACAAAAATAAATGGGAGATTCTGGTAGGAGTTTGGAAGACCATAATGCTGGTAAAAATGTGGACAGTAAAGGCTGGGCTCATGAGATTTCAAAAAGAAGGAACTGTTCTACTAGTCTCTCCCTTAAGATATACTCCTCATCAATATCTCCTTCCTAGATTCTGGCTTCCAGAGACTCCAAGTTAAGCAAAATAAATATGATCTAAGGTTAAATCTAACTTTATTCTTTTATATAGAATTGCAAGGAACCAAGAATTTTTTTTAAAAGGAGAACTCACATATTAGCTTTAATATATACTTTTTAATTAAAAATATATATATAAATATGTGGGGTATACAACTGAAGATAATGATTCCCTCTCTGCCAGAATCTATCAATATCCATTAGTTCAGAAGCAAGGACAGAGCCCCATGAGTTGATTGTTGACAGGGCCAGTCTTGTACAAGTCCAGAGCTGCTGAGATCATGACTGCAATAACTGGTATTCCTAAAAGATGGCATTTCACAGTCTTTCTTCCTATCCTATGACTCCTACATTTGGTTTGATTAAATTTATTTTTGACAATTTCATAAATGTATATAGTGTAAACTGATTATTCTCACTCTCTCTATCCTCTCTTATCTGATTTTTTAAAAGTGGTACTTAGGAAAATGGAGATTTGAAAAGAAAATCCAAAAGACAGATGGTTTAAACTAACAAACACTTAAGTGAAGCACACCAATTCTTCATGAATTCTCAAAAAGTAACTCATTTTTGGAAATGGCTATTACATTATTCTAAGACCATCAAACAAAACTAAATATGAAGTAATTTAAGGTCTAATGTCATCACAAGAAAAAAATGACAGGTATGAAAAGTATGTCTATGAAAGCAATCACTATCATAATCCAGCTGACTTCATTAAGAAATTAAAATTGTATAATCTATTTTGGGTAGCTGGTCACAGAGGTCCCAAAAGCCTCCAAAATCATAAAGTTCTTTACAGCCCTGTTGGTTACCCACTAGAACTAGAAGATAAGACTCTACGCTGAAGATACTGCACACCTTGGTTGTAAGAGACTGAGGAAGCAAGCAGGAACTCTCTAAGTGCTGGGGGAAGAGGCATCACTGTCTACTCCAGCTGTGAACGCTATGAACTACACAAAGATGTGCCCCACCTGTCGATGGCAGCATGACTGCTATGAAATCACCTGATTCTGAATCTGTCTTCTCCTTTTCTCCCTGGGCAGAGCCTATAACTTCAACATTTGAAGGCTACCAAAAAAAAAAAAAAAAAAAAAAGACTAAAAGCACTGTAACCTTCAAATTACCTCTAAGCAAAGAAAAAGATTCATTGAGACCTCCTACAGGTTTGTGAGGGTGAAAAGGAGTGAAGGGATGCTTAAACAATCTATCACTCAAGAAAGACCTGAGGGGAGCAGGTACAGTGGCTAATAATGCTAATCCCAGCATTCAGGAAACTGAGTCAAGAGGATTACCAATTTAAGGCCAGTCAGACCTACATAGTAAATGCCAGAGCAGCTTAAGCTAAAGAGTAAGACCTTGCCAAAATAAAATGAAAGGAAGGAAAAAAGGAGGGAGGTAAGGAGGGAGGCAGGCAGACAGACAAAACACCAAACCAGATTTTTAAAATATCAGTGGGGTGATAGAGGGAGAAGAGAGAAAAGTAGAGCAATTAGTGAATAAAGAAAGTACATATAAAATGACACCCAGAGAACCTCCATACAACAGTAATGCCAAAATACTATCTATAAAGGACCAGAGTCCTGGCTATAAAGAAGTTTGAAAAATGCTAAGAACCAAGTCGGGCATGTGATACATGCCTTCAATCCCAGCACCAGGAGGCAGAGACAGATGGGTCGCTGTGAGTTTGAGGCCAGACTGGTCTACATAGCAAGTTCCAGGACAGCCAGAGTACATAATAAAAAGACTTTGCCTCAAAAATAAATAAGCAAATAAGTGAAGATGATGGTAAGAAACAAGAACAGTACTGGAAAAGCAAGGGGAATGTACAAAATACACACACATACGGCAAGGGGAGTATTCACACAAAAAACATACCCACAGCCACCTACCTACAACCTATCTCACACACACACACACACACACACACACACACGTGTGCGCGCACATACACACACAGAGCTAACACCACCACCATCATAAATAGCCAACCTATCATCATACTTGATATTATCTCTACCATGTCATTAAGAAACATAGTTATTTGTTCCTTCTTTGCTGCCACTATCAAAGATCAGAACTTGTACCTGAATACCTTAATTATAATTGTTCTTTTGAAGGAAGCAGGCAAAAGAACCTTGTCCTAAGCACAGCCATTTTGACTTCAGACTCCAGTTTACCTGTAGTGTAAAACAAAGTTCAGGTTCCCAAATTTTAGGGGAGTTGAGAACTTTCCAATAGCTGACCAACCTCATTAGTCAACAGAAAATCTGTTATGCCCCTTAGTCTAAATTATTATGGCTGTTCCTAAAAACAGACAGAACAAATGAGTCTGTGTTGGCCGACAATGGTGAGACACACAGGGAAAGTTCCTACTCTTTGACTTCTGCTTCCTGAAAACTGTAACTGTAACATGGCAAAAAATGTTTCTGCTTTTATGCTCATAAACCTGGCTTCTGCCCCTGCTAGGGACTGAGTCCTTGTCCTGCAGCCCTGACATCAGTGACTCTGCTTGTGTGGTGACTTAGTAAAGTCCCTGGAACCCATCCTGTTGTCTACTTCCTCCTGGCGCACAACAGACTTAAATATAGCTAAATGTTTCCAAACTCTATCTTTGGAAGTAAACAAGCTCTTAGGCTAACTTAGAAACACTTTCCTGTTTAAATTTATTTTATTCTTCTGAATTTAAGGGCTGTCCCTTTCCCATTCCAAAATCTGAAAAACAGGCCCAAGTCTACTTCACGCACACCATTTACCAATGTGTTTACTCAACAGCCTGCAAATCAGAAGGAACCACATATTTTAAAGTTATCCAACAGTAAACAAGTAAGCAACAGATACTGCTTGCAAAATAAAAACAGAAGTTTAAAAGATACATGAATAAATGGAATCTAAACTTCCATTTTTTAAAAAACATCCAACACGATTCCAAGAAAACAAGACAGAAAGAGAATGTTTCATCAGGCATCCAGCTGGTAACTGGGACGAGATTAAACTGTAACATACAGAGCTGAATGTTTAAGCCCTAACCACTGTTTCCGAAGATCACTAAAAATTTTGAAAAAACTAAGAAAAAAAGACCACACTCTGTTTAGAACTATAAAAGAGTAAAGTGTAGGAAGAAGTTTAGTATAAGTTCTCATTATAAAAGCTTTACGAGTGAGCTGGGCGTGGGAGCACACGCCTTTAATCCCAGCACTCGGGAGGCAGAGGCAGGTGATTTCTCTGAGTTCAAGGCCAACCTGGTCTACAGAGTGAGTTCCAGGGTTACAAAGAGAAACCCTGTTTTAAAAAAACAAAAAACAAACAAAAAAAGTTTTATGAAATATGAATTAAAAAACAGTAAATCATAAAATTTTATTATTCTTTAAAAATCTAAAGCATATCTTTCTTTCAAAGACCTGATATCACAGTACACAGACTTTCTCAATATGAAGTCATAAACCTACATACTTTCCTAACAACTTTATTACAGTTACACCAACCTTCAGATCCCATGATGAAGTGATGGATATCAGGGCCTGTTGACATACGAGGTCCTTGGGAGCTTTTCTCTATTACACCTCTAGGGGTTACCATTTTTATATGAACCACCTGTTTAATACAATACACAGTGTAAACTCCAGGCATCTGTTAAATCTGTGTCTGTACTTGCCAACACATATATTTACATTTGCAATAAAACACCACACATTAAATAATGAACTAAGTGATAAGTTGTGATGCCCTTCAGAATTCTCACACCTTTTAGTGATTTGTATACTAAAGATAAATATAGTAATTTTCAACATTTTTCCAACAGTTAAACAAGACACTAGTATCATGACTTACCATAATTTTAAGTCTAAAAAAGAATTATTAACACTTTGAAATTTTTAATGAGTTCTAATGTAGCCACAAAGACTAAAATACTGGCCTTACTAAAGTTTTCGTACAAGCAATGCAAATTATGAGTTTCAAAGGATACAATATGTTACAAAGAAATTTCAAAACAAAATATGTTATATAACAACTTAAGTAGTAAGTGTGTTAATTGAAGAATCTTTTTCCCCTTAAAAATCTTTAGGAAAAAATTAAGCTAATTTACACTTTAATGTAAATTAAATAAATTTGATAGACTTTAATGGTCTATCAAGCACTTGCCTGACTTATAAAGCTCTTAATAATCTAATGGCAACCCAGAACTATTTTTCTCTACAACTGGATTTAGCTTTAATTTTTACAGAATAACAAGCATTGTCTCTCATGAGATAAACCTGATACTCCCATCAACAGAAGTATTAATAAAAACCCTGAGACCAAGAACAATGTTATCAGTATTACTTTAATTCCACAGCCTCACAGGCTTTTCTAAAGTACTATCAACCACCCAGCATACTGTTGCCTTTCTGTAACCCCAGGAACTGAAATGGAAATGACAAAATTACAAGTTCTAGGACAGCCTGGACTAAATAGCAAGACCACGTAGAAAAATGTCAGGTAAAATAAATATCGAAATACTGAAGATTTAAAGAAAAAACCTTACACTTATGGACATGAGACCTGTGAAAATTTCATTTTATGTCTTTTAGCTGCAATATAATTCTAATATGGTTATTGTATTTTACAGAAAAGAACACTGAAGCTGAGAAAGGTAAACCAACTTGCCCCCAGAAAAGCTACAAATGTAACAAATGGCACCCAAAACTTAATAAGGTACCCATAGCTACAACACTGTCAGGCTCCCAGAAACCTGGCACACATTAAATAAGACAACCTCTATGACTATTCAATAGAACCATTTCAATGAGGTTCTTCAACTGTACACAAAAAAAAGAATTCCTTCAGAAAAGTAAATGTAAAGTCTCCTAAAGCAAGAATAACAATATCACATTGAAAAACAAAGATGATGATCAAACTCTTGATGGACTTAAAAAATATTTATTTGCATATTTAGATACTTTGAAACGACTATAAATCTTAAATATTGGTCACTTTAAAAAGGACATCCTTAAATATGACGTCACTATATCTTTTAACTGCTTCTACTATGCACAATCAGTATTACTATAACCAAAAGAAATATATTTTAAAGAGATTTACCACTCAATCCTTAATATTTATTTGTTTATTTAGCCATTTCAAGAAAGAGTTTCTTTGTATATCAGAGCCTTGGCTGTCCTAGAACTCACTTTATAGATCAGGCTGGCCTTGAACTCACAGCATTCTGTCTCCCCGAATGCTGGGGATTAAAGAGATAAGCCACCATGACCGGCACAATCCTTAATTTTTAAAGGCTCTAAATACTTAATCTGATTTTTTAAATAGCAATCACTAGACAGTAACTAGAAATACATTTACCAGGTCCTCGATATTGCCATAGATGTTCTTCTTCATGCCTGATGCCCGAGTAGCTATCCACCCTCCCACCGTGCTGAATTCCAGGGAGTCTGGCTCGTGACCTGTACAATAACCGCTTTCTTTAAGCTGAAAAGCAAAAGTGTAAAATTTTAGAGCAAAAATGGTTCCATTTCACACAGCATTCAACACATTTACTCCTCCAATCTGTTTCTAATATTTTTGACACATTAAACCCGAAAAGGCAACTTTTTTCTTTTTGCCTAATGAAAAACCTTCATAAAAGGGGAAAAGCGTGGGCTAACAAGCACTACTCTTCCCATGATTGTTTCTCAAGCCAGCTGACCCTTCCTGTGTCCCACACCCTTGAAGAGACACTTTAAATACTTATGGAGATCAGATTAACTTAAGTAATGCCAACTTCACCTAACACTTTCAATAAATAAAGCATTTCATCTTCCTTTCTCCTCCACACTAATATAATATGCAGCAGGCCTCCAGAAAATCTAAGCAAATTGCCTGTACTTAATTCTCTCAAGGAGTCGTGTGTTTTAATGCTCAGCCATCTGGCTAGGCTTCCCAAATGCAATGCCATCATTTACTTGTGATGTGGACCAAGCATTCCTGTACATTAAATAGTCACTTGTTCCTCATTTTTCTGTATTAGCTTGGCTTCACCATCTGTACAGCACCTGAGGTTCAATGGATGCCCTTTACTGCAGCAACACCAAAGCCATTCCACTGAAATCATTTTAAAGTCTCAGCCATCTCCTGTCAAACGGTACAGACACCACCATCTGCGTACTTGCTGCTGCCGGCACTCAAGCCCATCAATCTGTGGTGACCATTTGATCGTCATCCAGTGCAGCAACTGCTTTATTTCTCAAGTAAGTCATGCAGAGATGTAGAGTATGTCAGCGATGTTTGTGCCCATGTATCAAAGTAAGTATGGATTGAAAGTTGTAACCAAAATGTGTAAGTCCACTAGCTTACACATAAATTAGGCTTCACATGCTAGCAATGGAAACTGTATTTTTTATTTTGCTTATAGGAAGACAGAATTGAAAGAACATCACTTGTTACTTTTTTCTTTACATATTCAATATATTTAAGAGGTTAGCAAGCTATCACAAATAAGCAGGGTTAAAATGAAAATTACCAATGTATTAGATTTCCTTACAGCTCCGTCTTCAAACAACCTATATTGACATTATTTTCTCAGTTTTATTAAATTAGAAGAAAAGTATTCATAAACCCCTAACACATGTCACCTGATGGTGGCGATGAGTCAGGGTATTCTGTGTCACATGGTACACTTTAGATGACAGCAATTTATTCTAGGACACCTATACCTCACTGAAACTATTAAAGAAATAAAACAAAAATATATGGCTCATAATTCAAAAATCTTACTGGCTTGCTCTCCATGGCTTGCTCATCCTGCTTTCTTACAGAACCCAGGACCACCAGCCTAGGGGTAAACCCACAAACAATGAACCAGCCCTTCCCCATCAATCACTAAATGAGAAAATGACCTTCAGGTTTGCCTACAGCCTGAGTTTACGGAGGTTATTTTCGCAATTGAGGTTCTCATCTCTCCAATGACTCTAGGCTATGACAAACTGACATAAAAATAGCCAGCACAGAAAAAAAAATAGCTAGCAAAGGTGGCCAGACTGTTATGACACTATTCCTAAATTTTGTTTTGTTTTGGTTTTTGAGACAGGGTTTCTCTGTAGCTTTGGAGCCTGTCCTGCAACTCACTTTGAAGACCAGTCTGGCCTCGAACTCAGAGATCTGCCCGCCTCTGCTTCCTGAGTGCTGGGATTAAAGGCGTGCACCACTACCGCCTGGCTATTCCTGAATTTTAACAGACATTTAAGTTTATGAAATTACAGAGTTAAAATTCTCCTCTAATTTGAAAAGATAGGGGTCAGGCCATATATAGTACAATGTGGTATCAGAGTTAGAAAATAAACCATATATAAAAATAATCCATAGTATGATTGAATATGACATAGATTTGTTATTTGTTACTATCATTTATCAATATTCTGTGATAGTTAAAGATACTATGTGATATTGATTCTCCCATAAATTTAGCAGCCATGTTGGAAAGGGAAAGTTTACTGGAAGAATAGTTTCTGTGCATTGGGCCTTAGATATAAGTATAAAGTTTTATAAAGGAATGCAATGAAGACCTGGGGTGGGGGCTACAAAATAAGCAATATTTGAGAGACGACTACAAACTTCATCACTGAAACTTCAGCTTTTATAATGCTGGATTTGTGATTCCTATTATACAACCAAGGAGAAAGAACAGCTAGGAACTGGCTATGGTCGTCTACACTTTAGGGCAAAAATCTGCACTGAGGACAAGTTTGGAAATCTTCAGTCATAAAAGGAATAAAGTTCAAGGTACCTGAATGAAGTATACATGTTTGATAGAAATTAATGGGATGAAGTTCTAAATGTGTTACATTATTAACATACTCTACTCTAGCAAAAACTTTGAGAGGTAATATTATCACCATTTCATAGATGAAGATCTATAACTAGGACCTATATTTAAAGTTAAAAGGAAGGGCTAGGAACTACTTGAAACAAGAACAAAACAAGATATTATGAGATTATTAATGATGTTACCTCTGGGAAGAAAAAAACACCTATCACCAGACTATTAGATAAATAAATCACCAGATATTTAATAAATCCCTAAGGAAACCCCAAAATCTGAAACTGGTATGTTAGTGATGTACCTTAGTATTTAAGCATATTAAAGACCAATGTAATTTACAAGTTAAAGAGTTAAAATCTGCTACTCAACTTGTGTGTTTCTGCCATTTTAAACCTTCTCTGAGGAATAAACAGGACACTTTAAGCTGGCTGTCTCAGCTGAGGTATAAACTAAAGGACTCGGGAGGGAGTTTAACGAGGAGGGGTCTGATGGGGACAGCTGCAGGCACAACTGTGAGGGTCTGTGTCACAGTGAGACAAACTAGCAGGTAAAACCTCATAAGCACCTACTAGAGAGAAATGTCATTTAAATTTTAAGGGGATATACTCTTTGAATTTTCATTTTAACCTTTAAAGAGGGAAGGAAAACTTAGAAAGGTTAAAATACTCCATCAAATGCTATAATAAAGGATATAACACTGGAGGCCTAAAAAGTTGTTTTTTGTTATTAAAGAAAATGCTGTCAATAATGTCTTATCATTCCAGCTAGCAGAGGACTAATCCAGGGCATTCTAGATGTTTTTCAGTTAATATCATCAAAGTTCATTAGAAATTGTATTAATAAATCTTTTATCTTCACTATATAAAGCCTGACTTGTTTGAAGATCTCTGATAAAAACTAACAGATCTGCTGGATGTTAAAGTAAGTTAACTACTATTCACTCATGGAAAAAAGCTGCCTGGCGGGTATTGGAATTTGCTAGCTGTTCACCTTTTCCAAATATAAACTACTCATAAGTAAAACTTTTAATACTTCAAAAATCTTTTAGTATTGCAATAAATTTTTCAAGAACTGGTCACAAGTAGACAAAATTTAATCGTTTCAAAAAAGGGGAAAGACAATTAAAATAAAATTAACCACCACACATTTCCTGTGTCTTAGTAAAGGTTCAGGGATAAACTATAATCTAATTTGAACGAAGCGACTGATGTGTCACCAACAAATCCCAATTCCTAATTTTTATTTATAAAAGCTGGGTTACAATCATCCTGACCATATTTGGGGAAGTTTTTTTTTTTTTTTTTTTTTTTTTTTTTTTTTGGTTTTTCGAGACAGGGTTTCTCTGTGGTTTTGGAGCCTGTCCTGGAACTAGCTCTTGTAGACCAGGCTGGTCTCGAACTCACAGAGATCCGCCTGCCTCTGCCTCCCGAGTGCTGGGATTAAAGGCGTGCGCCACCACCGCCCGGCCTTTGGGGAAGTTTAAAAAAATCAATTTTTAATTTCTGGGGGGACTCATTTATTTTTTTGTTTTTGTCTGCATGCAATGTCCACAGAGGCCAGAAAAGGGTGATAGATCCCCTGGCACTGGAGTTGCCATCTAAGTGCTAGGAACTGAACCCAGATCCTCTGGGATGGCAGTCAGTGCTCTTAAACTCTGAGCTATCTCTTTAGCCCCCATGAATCAATTCATTTTAATAATTACCTGCTCAGAACCCATAAACAGAAAATTTCAAAATTCACTCAAATACTGAGAAAGAGCAGAAAGATTAAGGGTCCCAAAAGCAATGGCTACCCTTAGTGCTCCTGCACACACTTCTTCCTCAGGGCTGGTCTCTTCACCTGACCTCTCTTCTGCTAACTCTGACTCATCCTTGAGTCTCATTTTACTTTATCAGGTTTTGGAGTTATTATACCAAGTAAATCAACTTCATTATGGCAATTTCATACATAATTTGTTCTTATTCATTCCTTTCTACGTCTCTTTTTAAATGTCAAGTTTCTATGACATATAATTGTCCAAGTTCTTCCTACCTGCCTCCATTTGATGAGACATACTTGATCTTTCCCTGAATCACTCACTGTCCATTTCTCCAATCTTCTATCCCAATATAAGTGCCCTGAGGGCAGGGGATAGAGTTTCATTCACTACTGTATTCTCACTTCTAGCTCAACAAACAAAATCTGAGCAGATTCACTGAGTGGCCAATGTCTTGTGAAAGGTACTTCTTTCAGACGTAGAATACAGCTAGTTAAAGAGATAACATACCTGCCTTTCCAACTCTTGTCCTGTTAGCCCAGCCTCGACATGAGCTGTCAGATTGTTCTCATCAACCCAGAGAATCCGGTTCTGTTACAAAAGAAGAGAGGTCTCATTCCTATGAGCCATTAACATTTTCTTAGGAAATACCTAACTTCCTAATTCAAACCTTAGTGAAATGGCAGTAATCAGGGATGCTTACTCTGTGATGCGGCAACAAGAGCAATACATTATGCAGGCACTGGGTTCAGAAACACACACTCCATCTTTGTGCAGACATGAAACTAAATGCAACTGTTTAGCTTAGGCAAGTAACTATTTAGTCTTAGTGAGTCCCTAATTGTAAAATGTAGACAGTATTGATATATACCAACACAGTTACTAAAGGAATAAATAGGATAGCCCACATAAAAAACAGTATATAGAAAACATCTATTTGTACTGCTGTTAACAATCATATCTAAGAATCAAGATGGGGCAGGAAAAAAAACCTGCTAAGATGTTTAAATATAATACACAGCATCTCTGCATTAAAAAAAATCCGAGAAAAAATAAAAAACACTATTCCTGCCTCACGTTGCAAAAAAGGAACTGAGCCAAGATGGTGGTGAAGACCTGTATTTCCAGAGTTAGACAGGAGGATCAGGAGTTCAAGGACATCTGCAACTACCCAGAAATCCTATTCCAGAATAGGCTATTCTTAAACTATCGTGAAGGAACTGTCATTTCTTAGATTCCAGAATAAGGGAGCTGATGAGGAGTGTTACAGTGCAACCAGGCAACCATGAGTCAGCCACTTCCTCTCCCAGTGATGCATGGCGTTAAAAAGCATACAACTAAGTCAGAGATGTGCTAAGTGCTGATCTATTACCCAAAGTAAACATGTATCAAAATATCCCAAAGCATGTCCAATTATGTGTTTATTTTTAAATAAAATATAATGTATTTTAAAGAGCACATTGCCATCTCTCTATAAGACAAGCTTTCTATGGAGGAGAGGGAGGCAGGGAAGGAGGGGAAGTAGAAAGACAGGAGGAAAGGAGGGAAAAGTCTAACTAGACTATACACAGGACCTATAAGAAAAATTAAATGATATCAAGGAAGAGCAGCAGATAAAATCAAAATTTGTTATTTCCTACTAAAAACAGCCTAGTTTCTCTGTTGGGAAAAGGGAAAGTACACTTTCAGATAAAATGACACCTAAAGAGAAACGACCACAGTTAACAAGACCCTTCCTAGAGTCCCATGAGAGCTAATCAGCTATCATAGAGATACCTTTAAAATTAGGTGTGGACTATATAAATTAGTATAAGAAAATTATTTTGACTTGACAAGAGTGATAAAATATAGTAGTTACATGAGGAAAAAAACCTTTTTTTTAAAGAAACAAACAAAACAGATGCAAAATAGCACATCAAAATTTGTTTTTAACGTCCAAGAAAATGAAAGAAAGCAAATGTAACAAGACATTAGGAAGTGTTCACTCTGCACTCTGCATTAGGAAGTGAACACTACCTTGCTGTTCAAAGAAGACTCAAATGAGAAAGCTCACACGAAGTTGTACTCAGGATCACTACTGATGCATGCAGGTAGAATGCAACCCTGATTGAAGCCTTACCACTACACACCGTTTGGACCTTATAAATAAAAACCAGCTCTCCCACTCATCACCAGCAGATGTGCAAAAGCGGGAGCCAAGTAGGTATGCATCACTCAAGTTACTCATAACTAATAATAGTTTCTTTATAATAATAGACATTTACTTATCCATTGTCTCAAGCTTCAAAATCATTTTTCTCAAATGACCAACTTACACACTAATTTGGCAGTACAGTACCAAGATCTGTACCTTAGAACAAAGGAACTTAGCTTCTGATTACCAAACATGAAGCTAAAATACAGTATTAAGAAAATGATGTCTTTTTTTTTTTAAGATATATTTATTTATTTATTTATTATGTATACAACTTTCTGTCTCCATGTATACCAGAGGAGGGCATCAGATCTCATTACAGATGGTTTGAAGCCACCATGTGGTTGCTGGGAATTGAACTCAGGACCTCTGGAAGAGCAGACAGTGCTCTTAACCACTGAGCCATCTCTCCAGCCCGAAAATGATGTCTTAAACAGAAAACAACCCCACTATATCTTAGAATATCATATACCATCTGTGAAGTATCCAAAGAAATTATTGTTCTTGTCTCATCTGCAGGACACATCAAGCCATATGACACACTTGTTCCTCCTGTCAAAACAGAAAACAAAACTTTATGTTTAAATATTTTGCTTCTGTGACATTTCTGAAACAAATCCCTACTATACAGAACACAAATGGCCTGCTAGCACTGACACCTATCTCTACTTTGCAAAAGCGAACACACTGAAAACAAACTCACCTTTATTTCATGCTGAATGTCAAAAACAGACTACTATGGAACTGAAAGCAATGGGCTATGGCTCCATCCCTGGACACGACTCACTCATGGAAAGCCCTAGCAATTTGTAGAACTCCAAAAACATAGTTAGCAAAGATCTAAGCTAATGATCACCGAGGAGAGATAGCTTAAAAGAAAAAAAGACAAGTCCTGAACAACTAGAAGTACAATCAACTCCTTACTACATAATACATAAATGTCTTTCTGTTAAAGTAACTATCTTACTCAAAAAGCTTTAATAAATTAAAATAAGAAGCTAAATGCCAGATCATGATATTTAAAAACTAATTTTCATATTCTTCGGTGAAAAGTGATGGTAAAATAATATATAGACATATTTAAACAACATACTCCCATTTCCTCTTAAGATACTTTGACAAAGGATGTTTTCTTAACAACGAATAATACAATATTTTAAGTTTTTAATTATATCTGTATCACCTCATATCAAAATAAAATTTTAGTTGCTATTTCCATACAGTCTATGTGGGAAAAAAACCTCTGGAATTCAATTTCCAGAAGACGTAATCCTTACACGTCAGTGTACTTTTACCAGGCAAGATTGTCAGTCGCAAATGTGGCACTTGTGGCTGTTTACAACCACTTGCTTATAACATCATTTTCAATAAAAGAAGAATTCATAGTTTAGTGGTACCGCGCTGCCTCTGTTCACTAAATAAAAGGAAGTATCAGCTGGAGGGAGTCTGGGGCTCCTAGGAATGCGGAGATCTGATTTCCATTCACCAATGACAACACAGTGAATGAAGGTACCTTCCTTTGGCTTATTTATTAAAGTCCTGCAGTCTACAACTATAACAACAAACTCAAAGACCAGTTTAAGATAGAAAGTAATGCTAGCTTCCTGTGGTCGGAGGCACTGACTAGCCATCTGGTGAACTTTTAATTCTTACAAGCGTTCCAGGATCACTCTGGTGCTCCAAAGACAACAGGTACATTTACACTTTGTTTCAGAAAAATAAAATGATCCCCACAGACATATAGACTAAAAAACTACTAAACAAACATTTTCTTATTTAACATTAAAGCACATCTTCAACTATGATCCATAAAAGGAAAAAAAACATGAATTAAAAGTAAATAACAGCACAAGCACTTTAGGCAGACCTAAGTACAACACAACAATCACTATAAGCCCATTTTTTTTACAATAACTACATTATAATCACAATGCTTGTTTTCAATGGAATACAATTAAAAGTACAAATATTTTAAATAGAACAAATTTAATCATATTAAAATTGAAAAACACAATACGTACCACCAATTGGTATGATACAAAGGTTATATTTGCACGCTAGATTCACAATCTTAACTACATCATCATGACACACTGTTGAAAAGAAAAATGTATTAACTATAGGCATATAAATAAAATTTGCATATTCTTACAAACTAAGGATCAATAAAACTTGAAAATCTAAACTTTTTCCTTATTTACCCGTAACATGTTAAATGGTTGTATTAACAGATTCATTTCAACTCTGTATTTTTAACCATTGCAGACTTTAAAAATTATATTAAAAATGTCTTTCATGTCACATTCTCAAACATTAACATCTCATACAAGGAAGGTCTAATTTTCAAAAACCAATCAATTTACATTGACAAAAGCAATCTACAGCCCTTCCTCCAACATCCCACACATTCCTTTTCAGATCAGGATCAAGCCTGGAATCACATTAATTCTAGCTGTTATGCCTTGGTAGTCCCCTCTAAATAGGCATTTCCTTATCTGTGACTTTCAAGACAATGACACTTCTGAGAAACCTAAGGCAATTATTTCAAACTAATCTCTGAGCCTGTATGTTTCCCTAAGATCAAACAGAGACTAAACAGTTGGTAGGCATCCCACAGTAGTGAAGCCATGTCTTTCTCAGCATGGTATAACCAAAGACATGTCTCATTTCTGGTAATCTAACTTTGCTCGTTTGGTTAGGTAGGTACTGTCAACCACTTAACTGTACCAGAAGGATGCTTTATTTCCTGTTGAAATCAATAACTATATAAAGACTATATAAACAGCGTATTTCTCATACTTCACCCACTAGTTTTAGCACTACTGCACATGAACTCCTTCCCTCTGTCTATAACTAAAGCTACCTAACTAACAAAAACTGCCGTGGGTGACTGAGTGCCAAGTGAGACGGTACTACTGCAGCTATCCTCGGCAGTGGGGCATGAGTGAGGTTTTAAGGAGGGAGCTATGCGGCATGGGTTTCTTAAGATCAGTCTCACAGAACATTGATCACATGGAAGACAAAGCTTAGAGGCAAGGAAACTGAAAATTATAATATTAACTGCTAAGGTCCTAGACAAGAAAGAAGGGAGTTAGGAGAAACAGGCAAACTGATACATACTTGTGTAAGCAAAGGTCTTATTTTACAAATGTTATAATTATCTATTTCAGTTTGCACAGAGCTAGAAATACTCAGCCTTTGAATAATAGTTCCTTTGTGGGACAGGAAACCCAAAATCTTAACTATGCTAAACCACATACTCTACCATGAATCTGTAGGTCCACTTCAACTTTTAATCAAACTCTATGTTTAGGCTGTCACTATCAGCAGTTTAAAAGATAATATATGATGGTTAGGAATGGCTTCATAAATAAGAGCTCTTGTTTTGAAAGCATAAGAACCGAAGATAAATTCTCCACTACCTAAATAAGAAGCCAGGCATGGATGTATGTGCCTGTAATTCTAGCACTGGGCACATGGAAGACAAAGGTAGGTAGATCCTGAGAGCTCAGTAACCAGTCAGCCTAGCAGAAATGGTAAGTTTCTGGTCCAGTGAGAAACTGTCTCACACGGCAGTAAGAGAAAAACAGAAAGATACCCAAAGGTCCTGCCCCGGCTTCTGTACACATGTGCAAAGGTATATACATATACATTCACAAGTATGCACTATACCATATACTGGGGATGGGGGCAGAAAGAAGGGAAGACAGGGAGAGAAAGAGAGAGGGAATAAGAATAATTAAAGTTAATTTTGCTAATCAAAATTTTGGGTTTTACGTGCACACACATCAGTGGAAATCTGGGTTACAGGAGTGCCTGGAAACAAAAGACATCCACACTATATGACTTTCACAATGGAAAAAAAGCCCTGCCTGAAGGGCATTGCCTCATCTTAAATCAGCAAAGTTCCATATAGTATAATTAAGATGCAAATTTAACAGATTTAAAGACAACTTCAATTGACTTCATAGGTGTCTATGCAAGTATGCATATGTGTGGAACTCCAAACTACAAAAGGAAACAGAACTATCTCCACATCTTGAAACAGCTAAATTCCACAATGCCTCAAAATGCATTGCTGCAAATTACAACCTTCTTTCAAAGCTTGTTCTTATTCAAAGGAAAACTAGGTTTCAGAACCAGTAAGAAATTCATATTAAAATTAAATAAATTTCTCAGAGAACTGACAATGTGTTTGGAAACAAACTATACTAAAACGATATAAAGAGTTAAAACAACTTACTTGGCCAAACAACTATATCAGGAATCCGCTCCAACATCCCTTCCCTGAGCAAAAATATCTCATGAAGACAATGACCTGTTTTGTGGTTAAAAAGAAAAATGCAAAACAATTTAACTTACAGGAAGCTTCTAAATAATGTCAGAAAGCCAATATGAGCAGCCTCAGCGTGAGCACCAGTGTGAGCCCCAGCGTGAGCAGCACCAGTGTGAGCAATCCCAGTGTGAGCAGCATCAGTGTGGACAGCCCAGTGTAAGCAACCTACCGTGAGCTCTGAATACTCGATCATCTGCTTCCTGTGAGTAGGAAATACGAGTTTCTTTAAGTTCCTGAAGGAAATCTTCATTTACAATAGAGGGAGGTACTTCACTAGGATTTAAGGATGCCTAAAAAATAAAATTGGTTTCTTTGACTTATTTCTAAATAACAAATTTTGATCCCCTCTGCTAGGAGAATGATTTTAAGATGCAGTTTCTTTTAACATTCGATATATGCTAAATACATAGGAAAGTATCAAGTCATAAAGTCCAACTTGGTAACAGTAGCAAAGTATAAATTGTTGGTTAATCACATCCCATAATATGTATAACAGGGAGATTATGCTTTCTCTTTGTTTCTCTGGCTCCCTTTGTAACTGACAATGAAGAGGCAATCAACAATAGAGAAGACAGGGAAGTCTTAAACCTCTAGTTTAAAAGTATCAGGTGCTTTTTATATTGAAAAATTTCACCTATGGCTAAAATTTACCATCTCCTGTTCTTCTATGGCCATTTTAAAATTGCACGGAAAATTTCATGTTAAGTAATAAAATTATTATTGGGTAGTTTAAAAGTACATGACTTGGGGCTAGAGAGAGGCCCATTAGTAAGAGCACCTGACTGCTTTTCCAGAGGTCCTGAGTTCAGTTCCAAGCAGCACTAGGTTGCCCGCAACCATCTGTCCTGGGGTCAGACTCCTGGTGTGCATGAACACAGAGCACTCACATGCATAAAATACATGAATAGAAACGCATGACCTAATTATAAACTTGGTACTCAATTTCATCGAGT
The DNA here is from genome assembly GCF_037038515.1 of Microtus pennsylvanicus. Lineage (NCBI taxonomy): Eukaryota > Metazoa > Chordata > Mammalia > Rodentia > Cricetidae > Microtus > Microtus pennsylvanicus. The sequence goes on from NC_134587.1 coordinate 7,659,831, forward strand.
GCCTTCAATCCAACCTTCAACTGTAAAGTTAAAACCACATGTCATTCATCTTCCACGAGCCTCAGTCTCCTCACATGTTAAATTAACAACCAAACGTGTCCTGCTACTATATGGAAATCAGATTAAGTAAACTAAGTGTTGTGAAAAGCACCTAAGAGCATGTCAAACATATAAACTGGAATATAAAGAAAGTTAATACAGAATTTGAGATAAAGAATATATAAGAAAATACAAACAAAAATGTCTGATATTTCTATTCTTTCTTAGTCTGGTAAAGTACTTTATTCATTCAGATATTTACTTTTACTCCAAAAAGCCAGGCACTGTTCTAGGCACAATGGGGATGGGTGGTGGAAGGGTGTGGTCTTGCCTTCATAAAATTTATCTTATAGTTACTAAAAGGAAATAACCAAGAGAATTCTAACAAATATGCTATCTGGCACTTTAAATTATTAAAAAACAGAAGTGCAGTTAGAAACTGTTGTGAGCCATCATGTGGGCTCTGGGAACTGAACCCAGATTTTCTGCAAAAGTATTAAGTGTTCTCAACTACCAAGCCATTGCTCCAACTCCTAGAAACAATTACATGCTGAATACAGGACACAAGACAGTCCATACTTGTGGACTGAATATACAATTGGAGAGATGAGATGACTACCATGCATAGCAAAATAACAGTAAGAATAATGACAATATAAAGAAATGCCAAATATTTCATTGGTTTCATATGCATAAAGTTTAAGAATTTTTTTTTGAAGATTTTGGCTTTATTCTTTTCTGTAAGGACCCCATTATGTAGCTCAAGCTAATCTCAAATTTATAATCTTCCTGCTTCTACCACCCAAGTGTTGGGATTTCAGGCATGGGCCACTGACAGCAGGTCAGATTAAAATTTTTTAACACCACTATAAAACTAATTAAAATATTGATTATCTTATTCACATTTTCACTAAATGTAATTCTTCATGTATCCTAGCTGTTCTAATATTAAAAATTATATGGAATAATATTAAAGTATATTTTCACCTTAAATTAGCACATATTTATCCTATAACATTTACAATAATATCGGCCTCTTATTTTAATGTAAGCCTTGTGTAAAACCAACAGCTCTCACAGAATGAACTAGCTTGCACTAAGTGCCACCCAGTACAAAACAAAACAATTTTTACACTCAGCTCAATTTAGAATCACCAAGGCACAGAAAGTCTGCCTGATAAATCTGGCCAATTCTGAGGTTGGGATCTAGATCTCCAACACTAGAAAAACTGAACTAAACAAGCCCAGTATAATAGGCTTCACAAGAAAACTGCACCAAACAATGTAACAAGCTATGATGAGAGCTGAGCAGGCATGAAAAGCACAACTGAACATTTATAACTACTGTTTGCTTACTTTAGAGGTAGTTTTATGCTCCAGATTTACTCCAAGGGTTTTCTGGATCCAGTCTTTCAAAGTTGGTAAAGCCAAGCCACTGAGAGGGTACCTAAGGTACAATAGATAAAGAATATTAGAGAGAGGTATCTTTATCCAAAAGTGAAGTTTAGATCTTGCTTCTAGGAATAATCAAGCAGTTCCTAAACGTTTTATTAACAAAACTGCTTGCATACTACATATTTAATTACAGAGTACCCAGATCCATGTTTGGGGACTTATTCCTGTATGGGATTTGGAGAGAGGGGAGAACTGCCTACCCCTGAAGCAAATATGCCAAGTACCCACCTTCCCCATGCCCACCTTTAAGAGCTGACAGAATATACCTTTGTCCTTCCTTTCTCTCATGTCTTTAGATCAGAACTCAGTGATGCAGGAAACGAAGCCTTAGGGAACCCATACTGGTTACAGAGGGAGCACTGCAAATCTCCAGTCTCTTAAACCAGCAGGTAAATTCTCTACTTCTATCATTACCTAGATTGAGGTTCTCAACTTACGGGTTGCAACCCCTTTGAGAGTAGAACAACCTTTCACAAGGATCGTCTATCAGACATGCTGCACATCAGATATTCAGATTATGATTCATAACAATAGCAAAATTGCAGCTGTGAAGTAGCAACAAGGATTATCTTATGGTTGGGGTCACCACAACATGAAGAACTGTCTAAAAGGGTCGCAGCATCAGGAAGGTTGAGAACCACTGCCCTAGATAAAGTCTCTTAGGACCACCACATCTCCTCTGCTCTTAAGTAATGCGGTCCTAACAACCTTAAAGGTGTTACCTTTCATTATAACCCACACCCAGATGGAAATTACCAGACTTAAAAAGAAATTCACTTCCAATAGATCAAAAGCATGGAGGACCAGCGGTGGCTGGATGACTCTTTTGGATCCTGATTCAGAAAACTATCTTTAGAAATCTTTTGTAAGAAAACAGGGCCAACGAGAATATGGATTAAAACATTAGATATTTTAACAAGCTTTGTTACTTTAGAAAAGTGATCATATTAATTAACATATAAATGATTATATTAGAGCTTAATTTAAAAAATATAAAAGTATAGGATTATGATGCCATCAGAATTTAAAATATAGGATATAAGGGAATATAGAAAAATGCTGGGGGCTGGGGAGATGGCTCAGAGGTTAAGAGCACTGGCTTCTCTTTCAGAGGTCCTAAGTTCAATTCCCAGCAACCACATGGTGGCTCACAACCATCTATAATGAGATAAGATGCCCTCTTCTGGCCTATAGGGATATGCAGACAGAATACTGTATATTTAATAAATATATATTAAAAAAGAAAAAGAAAAACGCTGGTAACTTTATGCTTAGAGGAGGGACCATCATACTACCATTCCCTTTTTCATGTGTTTAAAAAATATAGGAAGAGGAAAAGAGGAATAAAATAAACTTAAAAAGCAGAGTTACCTTTTCCCAGTCAGCTCAACCTGGCCCTTCTTATTGAAGAAGAACTTGGAATCATTATAGCCCCATCCATTCCATTTCATAACTTCTTGTCTAATGAGAAGAAAACATACATATGTATATACACATAAAAGACCTATGCTGGTGCTAGACATAGCTCAGCAATTAAAAGTGTGTGCTGTTCTTACAGAGGATTTGAGTTTGGCAACCAGAACCCACATGTGGTGGCTCACAACCACCTGGAGAACCCAACACCTCTAGATTCCACATGCACGTCACATACCCACATACACCACTCTCATGCATTCTCTCTCTCTCTCTCTCTCTCTCTCTCTCTCACACACACACACACACACACACACACACATATAATACACAGAGACACATAAGTATATATATATATGTATATCCTATATACATAACATCATACTATCAGTCATACTACCAGCAATCACCACCATTTCCACTTTAATTCTAAGAAAACGTGTAAAACCATAAAGGCAAACCCCAAGATCAACTCACTTATACAGACTTTCATGTGCCGACCTCTGAGCCCCTCAGCCCTTTGTCTTACTCTAGTACTCTTCCCAAAACACACAAAGCATTCACGAACTAGGCTCACAATGTGCTCACCATTGCAGGGGTAAAACAAAAGATACTAGAAAAAATGTCATAGTCTCTCATTTCAGTCTTTTCATGTTGAGTTTACCTCTTAAAACTAATATTACTATTCTTTATTTTTATCTCTCTCCCCCACCTCTCTCTCTCTCTCTCTCATACACAACACACACACAAAAAAAACTAAACATAACTTTTAACTCTTTTAAAAGTAACTTTTGCTAAACATTTCAAAACCAACCATTTAAAAGATCTTATGTCTATTACTATTAGTTGAAATAAAAATGAGAACATTAAAATGCCTACATATTAACCATTCTAAATATAAACTCACTGTAATAAGCAGTAGATGCTACACAGTGAGCTACAATCAATAAATTTAATTCATTCAAAGACAAATGAAAAGAAGTGTGATTATAAGATCAATACTTCATTTTGTACACTAAGTTTAAAGCATGGGAGATAGCCTGGCAGGCTCAAAATCCTGAAACTGATCCTTAATAGTGTTAAGTAAATAAATCATAAGATGGTCTGAATAACTGCGGTTAAAACTAGGGACTCACTTGAACAGAAACCTGACTTTCACATGTGCTAGGAATACATCAGAATTTTTAATTTTTTGCTATAATGAAAAAGACCAATATAAGGTAGTTCAACTACTAGCAGACACATTAATAAAGCAGATTTAGGGCTGGAGGGATGGCTCAAAGGTTAAGAGCACTGTCTGCTCTTCCGGAGGTCCTGAGTTCAATTCCCAGCAACCACATGGTGGCTCCAAACCATCTGTAAAGAGATCTGGCGCCTTCCTCTGGCGTGTGGAGGCAGAAAGTTGTATACATAATAAATAAAAAATTAAAAAAAAATAAAGCAGACTTAAAATATTAGTGCTACCTTTTAGGCCATAAATCAAGTCTTAACAAACTAAAAAGAAAATAATCTTTTATACCCTAGTCTTACAGTGATAGTGAGAAACTACAGAGGCTATACAAACTCATGGAGACTGAACAATGTACTCTGTGGTAACCGGAGAAATCAAGGGGGAAATTTAAAAATTACTAGACTCAAATAAAAAAAAAAAAACCTTATCGGAACCTCTGAGATAGAGCAAAGGTGGTTCCGAGAGCAGCTTACATGTCTGTGTTTACATCTCAACTGCAGAGCACATTCAGACTTAATGAACTCCTTAGGAAGGGAACAACAGGTCAAGCCTGAAGGCAGTAGATGGGAAAAATAATAAAGACCAGAGGCGAGGTTAATGAACAGAAACTAAAACAGAAGGTGAAGGACCACAGAACCAAAGTATTGGTACTTTGAAAATATAAAAAGACATAGAAAAGTCAGTGATAGCTTTATAAACCACCTACACTCTTCAGCTTCAACGTAACTACCAATCTAGATCTACAGATAACCACTAATGACTATATCGGCTTTCAATATTTCATTTTTCATTTCCAAATGCTAGATTTCACAATCTCAAAGACCACTGTCACCAAAATCAGCAATGCACATCACAGGAAACACACTGGTCTGAGCATGTGCAGAGTCACACTTAAGTATGATGTTAGTTCTAGTTTACAAGGGTTCCGGGTGTGATCTTAGCTACTGAAATAAATTAGTAGCAAATGTTTCAGCTATGCAGCTTGAAATGAAAACAACTAAATGAAAACTGTTTTCTACTCAAAAAGGCTAATGTCATATTAATTCAAAATAAGCTTGCCACTATACCCAGCTAGAAACCCATCTCTTTTTAAATACAGTAAAAGCACTAATTCAAAATAAACAAAGATGCTCTCAAGAGAAAGTACTTTTCAAATTTTCCTTAATTCTCAAGGGAGAAGGAAGCAAAAATTGAGAAGTAAATTTTTATAACAATTATTGGTATAGACTAAAGATTTTTCAAACAAACACAACATGCGTATAGTACAATGAATCAGATACAAGTAACCAAATACGTACAAAAAGTCTCTATACATAAAGTTGAGACAAAACCAAAAGTTTTCTCTTTGAAATAATGGTTCCTAGAACTAGGAATGCAGAGGCAAAAGGATCACAAGTTCAAGGCTAGTCTAGGTTACATAGTGAGACCCTATCTCAAAATGAAAAATAGCAATAAAAATAACAATAAAATCATGGTTTGTTATCAATAAAATATGGTCTCTATTTAAAAAAATGCTCAAACATCTCAAGAGCATCTACTCAAAGATTAAATTTATAGATAGGTCACATTAATGCCTATTTTCTTTCTATTTTAAGACAGAGTCTCTACATAGCCCTCACTGTCCTGGAACTTGCTATGTAGACCAGGCTGGCCTCAAACACACAAAGATCTGCTGGGATTAAAGGTGTGGGTTTCACCTGGCTTAATATTTTCCCCTAATCCTACAACATTCCTACATAATGTGGAAGACGGTGTAGAATAGACTTCTAGGAATACCTTTACAAGAAAACTTCACAGCTCAGGGCTGGAGAGATACTTAGTATATAAAAACATTTGATGCAGGGCACTCAAACCTGAGTTCAGAGCCCAGCGACAACATAAAAAGTCAGTTGGGCCATGCTCCTGTGACTGGAAGGAAGAGAGAAGCAGGAAAAGAAGATAGCTGGGGTAGTATTTCAATTAGTTGTCAGTCTAGCTCCAGGTTTAGGTAGAGTCCCATTCTCAAAGTAGTAAGGTAGAAACTGTGGTACTATACAAATAAGGAGATTTGAATGCTAAAGAATATTTGGCCTTACATTTTAAATTAAAAACTATCCTAAAGAATCTTCAAGCTTTCTGTTGGAAGCTAATGGTGTGTTCTTTCTCTTTAACCCAATCAGAAAATTCTTTTTGCAAAACTTTGAACCAGAAATGTTCCCTTTTGTTAAAGGCCTGGTCCCCAGGCAAGGTGTTATGATAAAGCCCTTAATAGGTGAGGTCTAGTAGGAAGTCTAGAGAGAGTCAGTAGGGACATGTCCTAAAAGGGATTGTGGCTCCCTGATCTCTTTCGTACAGTCCAGGCATAGAAGGACTAGTCTGCTCTGCTACATGCTGCTTAGTGTCTTGTCCCACCTTTTCCAGATGAGGAAGTTTACAGAGAGAGGCCATGGTCACATGGCTAAGTTGTGAGTCTTCAACTCTGTGTCCCAGCCTCATGACAATATCTGAAACCCACTAAATGACACCCTCAGGAAACCACTTTAATATTTTCTCCAAGGCACTAGTCTGTGTTCCCACTGTGGTCATTCTACACTGAGCTTAAAGAAAACATTTAAGAATCAATGACTGTGGCTGGATCAAGAAGGCAGGCACATGATACCCTCCCTATCACATAGTAACCAGGCTGTATGGCATAATAATCCCAGGGCACCAGAAAAACTACAATAAAGAATTTTAAAAATCCACAGTTTTCCCAAATATTCTGATAAAAGAGTTTTCCACAACTAAACCATAGGTAAATGAGTATAATCTCCTATTTCCTGGAGCTAACTACACCCAATTTGATGTCTTCAAAACCTGATTCTTCCTACTGTCAAAAAGAAGATGGTTGGCTTGATTTTACTCTATTAAAAAAAGTTTTGCAAACTTGCAGAACCAAGTAGTACAAATATGAAAAAGAATTATTTGTTGCAATAAAAGAAAACGAATACTTATAAAATAGCATCACATATACACAAGGTGGCAGTATTTTCCTAGGAGGTGTGTGGTTTGCAAACACCATTTTCCTACTCCCCAGGCCTGTTACTTGGCCATTCAGTGGAATGTTTAGACCTAGTACTGCTAATCCTAATTCATAGGGAGCTCCCTTATTTAGTCCTAATGGGAAGGCTCACTTCTGGGTCTGTACCTAGATACTGATCATTACATCCCCACTCCTGTCAATAGTACATTACAAGCTTTGGGGGGCAGGGGGGAGTCTAAGTATGTGGCCTCTGCCATTACTTTTTCTAAGCAAGGTATTCTCATGCAAAAACCAGAAAAAGAAAAAAGATAATTCACCTACTTTTCTCTGGGTTAACAATTTTTTTAAGATCAGTTAGCTAATAACTTTTAAAGCTTTTCTGATAAAATTCTAATGAAAGACACCTCACTTCTTACTCAGTCAAGATGAAGGTAAGTTTTAACCGGTCTGTTCCAGTTTGGAAGCATGAGACGAGAGGAGTCAGTAGTCCCAGTGCTGGCCAAGCCAACCTCAGCATCAATTACACAATGTACAGAAATTCTAACCCTCTTCAAGATTCTCTAATAAAGATCTTTATTCTCTGGCTTGTGATGAACTGCTTCAAGGCTGGTACAACCAGAAGGAGATCATGTGAAATAGGAAGTGATGAGAGCCAGGCACTCAGGAGGCAGAGGCAGAGGCAGAAGCAGGAGACTGTGACTTTGAGGTCAGTCTGGTCAATAGAGAGAGTTCTAGGACAACCAGAGCTACACAAAGAAACCCTGTCTCACAAAACAAAAACAAAAACAGTGATGAGAAAGATGGCAATACACACACACACACACACACTTATTGAAATAAAAAATCTCATAGACCAAGGTCAATATTGTAGAGGGAGAGAATTGACTGAGGGAAATCCTACAAAAAAGATTACCACCAACTTCTTTATTTAAAAAGTGGGGGGTAGCCGGGCGGTGGTGACACACGCCTTTAATCCCAGCACTCAGGAGGCAGAGGCAGGCGGATCTCTGTGAGTTCAAGGCCAGCCTGGTCTACAAGAGCTAGTTCCAGGACAGGACCCAAAAGCTACGGAGAAACCCTGTCTCGAAAATCCAAAAAAAGAAAAAAAAACCTGGGGGGTGGGAGGTTCTCACTAGAAATCTAAAGATTGATAGGGGAAGAGGGATTAATACTATATTCTAAGTTTAACTTAAAATGTAGGTCTTCTGAAATAAATTTAAAGTCATCTTCATATCTAGCCTGCCAATCCTACAAAATTATTTAAAAGCTCAGTAAGAAAGTTTTCAAAAATGTTTACAATATACATTGCCTGCATCGGATATGAATCTCCCTTTCAAACAAGGAGTTAATACAAACAGCTTGGCTCTATATATAATAGTTACAGTTATTTTAGAGAAAACCTTAATAGACTATCACGCCTAATTGTGAGATGCGACATCTGACTTAGAAAATAAACTGAATGTCATTAGGCTTTGATCAGCACCAGAATCACACACTATCTCCTATTGCCTGATATAAAATGCACCACCCTACCTTTATCTGATTATGCTTGTATTTCCCAGAGAGAAGGAACCATGCACTAATTCCAAGGTGCACTAATTTCGCTTTCTGTGCAGGGCATGGACACTTCTGTCTCTGAATATTCCTGAGAGAACCTCTACTTGCAAAACCGTGAGTCTAATTCATCACAGAATTGGGACTGTAGAAAGCATCCAATCAATAAGCTGGAGACACTGTGAGGTGTGGGGCAGACAAACACAACACAACTGAACATGACCTACCTGCAGTCTATTCAAGGTATTGTGGAAGAGTGCAGGCACGGGTCACCTGCACTTTCAAGATACAGGCAGTCAGCCTCGGAAAACTCCATGGCCTCACGCAGTCTAAGACTGGCCTCTCTACCTCTTGACCCTCCCCCAAGTGCTGGGATTACAGACATATGCTACCATGCCCAATTTGAAAAGAATAATTTCTACAAAACAAGCTGAGTTAGCAGAAAGATGTAAACAAAGCAGTCACGGTGCTTTCCCTGCCACAATGAACTACAATCTAAACACAATCTCTTCTTCCCTTAAGCTGTCACAGTAATGAGAAAAGCTAATTAATATAATCACTGAATCCTCTAACGCTGCCTATGGCTGTTGTAATAAAGTACTACAAACTTGCTGGCTTAAAATAAAAAGAAATAACTTTGTTTTCCATCATGACCTACTCTACCTGCTTGCTAATTAAGTTGGTCACTGGTGGGGATAATGTGCTATGCAATCTAAATGATTAGTTACAGGGCTCTGACAAGATGAGGGTTCTAGATAGTTCTGTGAGTTCTAGATAGTTCTCTTGTCATCTGTATAATGTGCCTTCTGGTAAAACCTGCATACTACTGTTGACAGAGGTTTCTGTTCGGCCTGGTCCCATAGCCGTTCAATCCCAAAGAAACACACAGAGGCTTACATTAATTATAATGTAATTGGCCTATTAGCTCAGGCTTCTTATTAACTCTTATAACTTATATTAGCCCATAATTTTTGACTGTGTTAGCCATGTGGCTTGATACCTTTATCAGTGAGGCATTCTCATCTTGTTTCTTCTGCAGCTAGGTCACAACTGCTACAGATTCAGTCTTTCCTCTTCCCAGAATTCTCCTTTATCATTGCTGCCTATACTTCCTGACTGGTCGCCCTGCCTATATTTTCTGCCTGGCTACTGGCCAATCAGCATTTTATTAAAATACAAGTGACAAATCTTTACAGAGTACAAAACCACTGTCCCACAGCACACCCCCCCTTTTTTTTCAAAACAAGAACTCTGAATCGAATCTCCCTTGTTTAGCTTTCTTCCTGACCATTATCCATAAAAATTTGTAACCAACACTCTAAACAAAAATAAATATCCATAATCTATTTTAGGGGGAGATGTGGGCATAGTTTTCTAGGCTACTTCCTGCTGATTGGGGGCACTGATAAAATTATGAAGACCTAAGGAAAATTTAGAATTATTATCAAGTCCTGACTGGAGTATCCTGTGAGACTTGATCATCTCAGCCAGCAGTCTTGAAAGGGTTCTGGATGTAGAACTCAGACATCTGGGCCATCTGCTCCTATCAGAGATTTCTCAGGGGTTCTTCTTTGATCAAACCTGATTTTTCTTGAAGCAGAATGAATCCACAGTATCTCATTTCCTGTGGAAACAAAAGTAAAACCTCTTCTCCAAAGTAATATATCTTTTGACTTGAATTTTGAAGTCAAGGGATTTTCAAAATATATATGTTTGATTAATCCAGCAGCATTTATAACCAAATATCTTTTAGCAGCTTTTGCTCCTTCCTCAGCAATCAAACAATTCAAAGACAACACAATAACATATAGTATCCAGACTCTGTGTATTTTCCATCTTTATGTAGCTTTATTTTAAACTATATTTCATTGACTTTTATATTTAATGTTTGGCTTTTTGAGACAGGGTTTTTTTGTATATCTTTGGCTGTCCTGGAACTCACTCTGTAGACCAGGCTGTCCTTGAACTCACAGAGGTCTGCCTGCCTCTGCCTCCCAAGTGCTGGGATTAAAGGTGTGTGCCACCACACCTAACTCTTTTTTTTCTCTCTAAAGCCTACATTTTTTTTTTTTTTTTTTTGGTTTTTCGAGACAGGGTTTCTCTGTGGTTTTGGAGCCTGTCCTGGAACTAGCTCTTGTAGACCAGGACTCACAGAGATCCGCCTGCCTCTGCCTCCCAAGTGCTGGGATTAAAGGTGTGCGCCACCACTGCCCGGCTTACCTACATATATTTTTAAACACACTGTAAGTTGTCTAGAGGTTTATCTCTCCCTCTTTCTGACCACAGGAGTCTTTAATTTGCTTGAGCAATATGGCTAGGATTAAAGCCATGACTTTGATGGTTGGATTCACCCTATTCCTTAGCTTTCTGAGAGTCTAGCTTCATGGTAGTGGTACTGGCTGAAGCTATGTTTATTGCCACAACTCTATGGTGTTTCAAGGTCCCTGCCACCACCAAGAATCATGTTGTCGACTATTCATAAACACAATTTAAGTGTTTGCTGGCAGGTCCTCTTAAGACAGCTGCAAGGTATCTGCAGCTAAAGCTGAGTCAGGAAGCCTCTCTTAAATGAGATGTGCTTGCTTCTAGCAAACAGAGCCCACCCGAGAAAATGATGCTACCAAGAAGCTGTGCTTAACTATGTTCTTCTGTGTCTAGAATTACTTCCCAAACTCTATCATGATTTTTGTTTTGGTTTGTTTTTTTGTTTTGTTTTGGTTTTGGTTTTTTTGGTTTTTTTGAGACAGGGTTTCTCTGTAGCTTTGGAGCCTGTTCTGGAACTAGCTCTTGTAGACCAGGCTAGTCTCAAACTCACAGAGATCTGCCTGCGTTTGCCTCCCAAGTGCCACTACCACCCAGTTTAAAAAAGGAGTTTCTAGCATTATTTTAAAAACAGAAGTATGCTACAATCACAAGTTCAACATACAACAAACCAAATGCGTATTTAACTCTCCACAGTCAAAACCTTTTATAGTTTGCAGGATTGGATCAAGGGTTGAAAACTGTGTCTAAAATAAAAGCAAAAGGAAACACAGTAGGGGACATTCTTGTAGACAAAGAAACAAGAAAGGGGGTCTAAGGAGAGAAAACTGGAGTAAGTGAGGCAACACCACCCTTTCAAACTGACACAATACTGTGGCAAGCCCCAGGCACACCAGGCCCTTATTCCAACACTGTTCTTAACTACCACCCCAAATTCTGCCTATTAAAATTATATTGATGTTTGAGTGTCTCTGGAAATGTAAATACGAGTATTAGTCAAGCATACCTTGGTCTAGAGCGGACACCCACCCACTCCTATACAAGTTTGGCGCCTACCTTGTAAAGACCTAAAAGGGTACAAGTAACTTACTCTATCCTGAAAACCACCCAAATCAGCATCAGAAACTGCCAGCTAAGGAAAGAGACCATATAGATTCTCCTTGTGTTCCGTCAACTGTACTTCCATGGCTGTTTTCTCCTTCACTGTCTGCTTTTAATCTAAACTACCTAATGATTCTGGAAGGACTTTCAGTCTTCTCCAGTACCAACTGGAAAATCTAATTGATTTCAACTGCTCCCACTCGTTTCCTGATCTAGCAACTGGAAAAGGAACTGGATCTTAGGTTTCCTGAACTGATGACTCAGTAAGGGAGCAAAGGCCTTCTTAAAGAGTCATGCAGTTCTGTATAAACTGTAAAGCTGAACAAAACAGAGAGTTGTCTTCACACCTAGGCAAGCCAGTCACTACAGATATCAAGCCCTAGTTCTCTTTGAAAACTGTCCTTCAGGGTTAGACCACCCATCCAAGCAAAGGCCTAAAACGGACAAAACTGAACATTATATTACTTGATATAGTCAGTATTCTTGCTATAGAAAGCTGTTCCTGTTTTACCTACAATATTAATAATAATCAGTAGCATCCCTTCTGCTTGATAACAGGTAGTTGAGATTGTCATCTTTGCTTCCAGGAACCCAAAGGGGGAGGGGGATGAGCCTCACAAAGCTTGGAACAGGGACTTAGGAGATGGCACAGCAGAAAAGTGTACTTGCTATGAAGGCAAGGATGTGAATTCAGTCTCCCAGCATCCACATAAAAGCTAGGAATGGTGGTATGCCTGTATCCCAACACTGAGGTGGAAAAGGTGAATTAGGAGACCCTGTCTCGAGGCAGTAAAGTGGACAGCAATAGAGAAAGACACCCAACATCTTCTTCATGAACACTCACACACTGTTAGAGGACTCACTCACACCAGCTATATGACGTTGCTCACTTTAATTGCATAGTTCTAGATGCCACCGTAAACCTAACCTATGATTAGAATGTCTGGCAGTGGGAGCTTAAAATTCACATTTTGAAGAAACACTTCTAGGATTTTCCAATAGAGTCATCCACACAAGAAAACATTACTTTAGGGCCTGAGCAGAAGCCAAGAGCAGAAGGCTCATCTGCTGAACAAGGAAGATCATACTTAAGGTCAGTGCTATAAAATCAACTTGCTCTCACCAGCCTTTTCCAAATCCACAGATTAGCACTGAAAGAAAGAAAACAAAAGCCCACTGCACTCACCTACGTGGAGTTCAGCAATGAATGGGGAACACCAGGGAAGAGTGGAAAGGGGGAAAGGGTAACAGGGACTACAGATGTGCTTCCCAGGCAGGGGGCTCACAGACCTCTGCCCAACTCTTAGAGGAACGCAGGCAAATGAGAGCTATCCAAAGGAATTTTTAGCTAAATCTTAGTAAATATTATCTATTATACAACTTTTCCTAGTTTTATACATGTTAATCTTTTTATTTATTTATTTTTGGTTTTTTGAGGCAGGGTTTTTCTGTAGCTTTGGAGCTTGTCCTGGAACTAGCTCTTGTAGACCAGGTTGGCCTCAAACTCTCAGAGATCTGCCTGCCTCTGCCTACCAAGAGCTAGAATTAAAGGCGTGTGCCACCACCACCTGGCTACATTTTAGTCTTATAAGCACAAAATTAAATTTTTTTTAATCAATTAATTTGCCTCTAGCACAAGAATATTTATTCAAAGTCCATGTATGCATGGTAAACATTTCACATGGTGGCAACAATGAGCCATGGCTCCTTAGAGCCACCAAGAATTTCTAATGAGAACAAAGATACATATCCCTGGTGAGTATGAGGCCCATGTTCCTGACAATGGCCTGCAAAGCAGAACCGCCAGAGTCTGCTCTTCAGTCCTACCAGACCTCCCGGTGCAGAAGGTGGCGGCTGTTAGATGTTTGTTTCCTCTATTCCAAGTGTGTTGTTGCCACTGAGCCCCTCTCTACTCTTAGTCCAGCTGCGTTTTTACTACTTTCTACCACATTCACTCAACAGTTCCATGGTGTCACACCATTCTGTAAACTAGGAGGTTTACAATCAGCATCCATTCCTTCTTAGTTCAGGAATACAGCTGTCTTTACACCAGGTCCGGGTCCACTCAAACAACACCTGACACACTAGGATCCAGACGAATGCAAACTGCAGCCCTGGCCCTCATGTCCCCAGGACAGCTATGAAATAAAATGGTAAACTTACTTAAAACATCACGAGATTTTTGTTTTAACTCCACTGCATGGTTCTCCACATGAACTTTGTAAGCAAAGTAATCACACAGCAAAGTGAGAAAGTTGATCACCTGTTTGTAGCACAAACTACGGCCACAGTGAGTACTAAGTCTTCTAAAGCAATGGGCAAACAGTGCTCCTTTCTAGCTGAAAGTAGTTGGCTTCACTGGGGTGGCATGCAACTCCCATGCATTCCAAGCGTTCTCTGGGAGATGGTAGAGACTACAGCTAAGCAGAGGTAGAAAAGCATAAGGATTTTCACATCCACGTGACTAAAGCATAAAGCTAAACAGGAAAGTTACAGGCAACAACAGAAAGCAAGCAGCATCAACAGGAACTATTGGTAAACAAATGTGCAACTCTATATTCTGCCTTCAAACTGCTTCCATTTGCCTCTGTAGGCACCCTGTGCATGGCACACAGATGTGCATGCAGTCAAAACACCCATGCAGCAAAACAACAACAACAACAACAACATCTTTAAAGACTGCTCGCTCTCCAGCTATTCCCAGGCACAAAAACCTTATCACCACTCCTAGGACATCTTGCCCTTTTATGGCGGCTTATCTTTGTACCTGTTCCAGTCTCTTCCCCGAAATGCCCTTCTCTCCCTCGAGAACTATTAATGCAGGGAGCAGTTCTTCTGAAATGCTTCTTCTATCGTTCTCAAAGATTTATGACTCCCTCTGTACACAATGATTATAAAATTTATTACATCCTCGACACCGTATCTATCTGCCAATCACTTGTGCAATGTTAGAAGTTAGCATAGCACCACCATGCAGCACTCAGTTTCCCTGAGCACATACTGGTCTCATAATGGAATGGAAATCATTTTTAAAAGATATATATGATAAAAAAAAGAAAAAAGAAAAGAAAACCCAGCTATAGAGACCACTGACAAGGTTCTAGGTTTGTTCCCAGCATTGGAAAAATTAAAATTTTATCTGAGTTGGTGTCAGTGAAGGTTGTGAGACACAGCTAAGGAAATGTATCTGCTCCATCCGACTGCACGAAGGGTGGGGATGGAGCTCAATGCTGGTAGGAGACATGTTGGGTTGAAGCATCATTAATGAAAAAAGTGAAGAGAAACAGTGGCATTTTGGGACTGAAAAACTAATAACCAAACATAGCTCATGGGTGCAGAGTTGGAGAAATCAGCAAGACATTTACGTAGAATCACTTAGAATCAGCCAATAATTATCAATATTAAAATGAGTCTTAGAAGAAATATCACCTGAAAAGTCCCCCACAAAACTGGTGAAAGTCTAATTAGAAAACATTAATACACACATAGAAGAACAAATTAAGGACTGGGGATATGGTTCAGTGGTGTAGCACATATCTAATATGCTCAATGTCCTGGCTTCAATTCCCTGAATACATACACAAAATAATTAAAACCAATAATAATAAATTCATCTTTCTGCTTCATCTAACTCAAACAAATACTTAAAACCTAATCCTGGTGTTGGTGGTGCATGCCTTTAATCCCAGCACTCAGGAGGCAGAGGCAGGCATTTCTCTGTGAGTTCGAGGCCAACCTGGTCTACAAGAGTTAGTTCCAGGACAGCTAAGAGATAGGACTGCAACACAGAGAAACCCTGTCTTGAAAAACAAAAAAACAAACAAAAAAAATTAGAAAAAGAAAATCAATCCCAATCAATACATGTACCTAAGCACTAGATTTCCTTTTATTAAGAAGCTACCAATTGTATAAAACCCATGCCATGGTGGGCATGGCAAATTAGGCGATATTTTAATAGCCCTGAAGCTGGATTCCAGTAGAGTTCATGCCCTCTTAGAAGAAATGCAGAGTCTGAGCAGGCCCTGTAAAGTCTGTCAATCAGGTAATTCATATTGCTTTATTCTAAGGTCCCCAGTTGATGGTACGAAACCTCTAACTGAGTAACTATAAAGAGCTGAGAGTTCGAGTGAGGTAGTGACAAGAACAGGACTGGTGTCCTTACCAAAACTCCTGATTAGTAACTTCAAGCATACTACAAGAATAATACATCCATGTAGTCACACAGCAGTTTTGTTTTGTTTTTTAAGATTTTATTTATTATGTGTACAGTGTTCTCCCTGCAGGCCAGAAGGGGGCACCAGAGCTCATTACAGATGGTTGTGAACCACCATGTGGTTGCTGGAAATTGAACTCAGGACCTCTGGAAGAGAAGTCAGTGCTCCTAACCACTGATCCATCTCTCCGATCCTCGCCTCGCAGAGCAGTTTCTACAGTGAATAACAAGATGATATCTACAGTTCCAAATCTCAGCTAGAAAGCAGAACATTCATCAATAGTAACTGAGTTACTGGAAAGGTACGTTTTCCTTATTAAGGAAGCATACTCTAGTACCAAAAATCCAATGTTAACTATACAAATGCTTAAGAATCAAAGGAAGATGTTGATGGTCTATTTTAAGAAAACTATGCAAAACCCTGATTTTTTTTTTGACTTTTGGTTTTTTCAAATAGGATTTCTCTGTAGCTTTGAAGCCTGTGCTGGAACTAGTTCTTGTAGACTAAGCTTACCTCAAACTCACAGAGATCCACCTGCCTCTGCCTCCTGAGCACTGGGATTAAAGGCATGCACCACCACCACCCGGCCTAATCTCTTATATGGTTAAGAAGCTTATGACTATGGCCAATAATAATGACTTGCCTATAACTCAAAATTAAAATGTATACTTGGGAAACAGATTTAGACTTGGAATTTTAGCTGAAATCTTGTAAGTTAGTAAATAATACTTAAACACTGCAAGCATATCTAAAGTTATTGTTTAAGAATTCAACTCAGGAGTTGACAAGATAGCACAGAGAATAAAGACACTTGTCATGCAAGGTCTGTAACCTGAGTTCAATCCCTGGGCCCACGTAAATTCAGGAGGGAACCCCACAAAGTTGTCCTCAGACTTCCACAGAGGCACCGTGTCAGGTGCATGCATGCAGGCGCACATGCACACACACACACACACATACATACACACACAATAAATACTTTTTACATTTCTATGTAATCAGTTTGCAAGAATGATTTAGTGCCTGGTTAAAAGTTATTCTCTCAAATCACTGGCACAGTCAAGAAGACTGCACACACTGATAAATATACTACATGGTGCATTCACTGCACACACTGATGATATACTACATGGTGCATTCACTGCACACACTGATGATATACTACATGGTGCATTCACTGCACACACTGATGATATACTACATGGTGCATTCACTGCACACACTGATGATATACTACATGGTGCATTCACTGCACACACTGATGATATACTACATGGTGCATTCACTGCACACACTGATAAATATACTACATGGTGCATTCACTGCACACACTGATGATATACTACATGGTGCATTTACTGCACACACTGATGAATATACTACATGGTGCATTCACTGCACACACTGATGAATATACTACATGGTGCATTCACTGCACACACTGATGATATACTACATGGTGCATTCACTGCACACACTGATGAATATACTACATGGTGCATTCACTGCACACACTGATGAATATACTACATGGTGTAATCATTGGAAACCAAGCTCACTAACTAAATCAAAGACCAATCAGGTCAGTCCCTTCTTTTGCAATAACATATACAAAAAATTCACAGCTATAAACTCAATAGTAAAACCACTAAAGTGAAAAGTATCAATCCCTCAAATGCTGGTTAATAATGAAGAGGACAAGCTATAGTATAGACACATGCAATGGAACACTTTTAAACATCAGGCTGAACTAAACAAACAATTACAGGCTGGGAAGTACTCCGGTCAGTAAAGTGTTGGTTGTGCAAGCATGAGGACCTAAACTTGGACCCTTGGCACCCATATAAAAAACTAGATACAGTGGCATTCATCTGTGATTCCAACACCAGAAAAAGAGACTGAAAGATCCCTGGGGCTTGCTGACCTGCCAATCTAGCTGAACCAATGAGCTTCTGCAAGAAGCACTGTCTTAAAAAAGTAGACAAAGAGTATCTGAGAAAGAGACTAGATGCTGACCTCTGGCCTCCATGCCTTTGTACAACCACAGACACATGCACATGTGCATGTAACACACATAAACACAAAGTGGACACTAGGTTGGGGAGGTAATTCAGTGGATAAAAACACTTGTCGTACAAAAGTGAGGATTGGAGTTCAGATCCCAGAACCGATATAAGAGTTGGTAAAACATGAAAGTCATCTGTAATCACAGCACTTAGGGCACAGAGACAGGGGAACCCAAAACCAAACTGGGTAGCTAGACTGCAGAAACTGGCAAGATCCAGGTTCAGAGAGAGGCCATCTCAACAAATAAGTAGGAACTGGGATATAGCTCAGCAGCTAAAAGCACTCAATACTCTTGCAGAGGTCCTAAGTTCAGTTCCCAGCACCCACACTGGGTGCTCACAACCATCTCTAACTCTAGCTCTAGGAGTCCAATGCCCTCTTCTGGCTGTGGGAACCTGCAAGCCCATGGTATAATTAAATTCAGGCACATATCTACAAATAAAATTTTTAAAATGTATAAATTCACCTTTCTAAAAAGGAAATGTAGGGCTGAGAGATGGCTCAGCAGTTACGAGTCTGTACTTCATTTGTGGAGCACCCAAGTTTGAATCCAAGCACCTATATGAGATGGTTCAAAACTGCCTGCCTGTACTACCAATTCCAGGGGTCAGGTACCATCTTCTGGCCTCCCTGGGCAGTACACTCATGAGCCCAAACCGCCACTCAGACACAGACATGTACATAAAATTAAACTTTTTAAATAAATAAAGTAGGGAACAATCAAGAAAAACACCAAGATCAACATCAGGCCTACAGTGTATGTGCATACACAAGCAAAAACATACATGAATATACACATACATGTGTATATTTAGAACAATTCAAGTAAGTTTTTGATCCATATTCCATTCCCACATTATGTGTGTACCACCTAACAATATGCATTGCATCTGGAGGAAAACAAACACGTCAAAGAGTAAAGATGATCCAGGTATCGAATGTATATATGCAGCCAGAGTCCACAGTAGTGTCCAAGAATGAAAAATGGACCTAAAAGGCCTGACTCGGGAAGATTCTCTGAAGTCATTAGCTGTCCTACCAAAAGTTCTGTGTAATGTATTCAGTAGCAATGGTTATGGACAGTTTCTCTTATTTCCTCAATAGACACTTCTGCCATAGGTCCTCCCACAGCTCCAGTTTCTAGCACTAGAAGACTTCAAGACAGAGAAGAATGGAATACTTCATGAATTCTTAGAGAACGTACCAAGCACCTGGGTTAATCTTCTCTCTCTTTAAAACACTCTCTCATGTTAGCTCTCTGGAGCTGGCTATCTCTTCCCCAGAGGAAGCCATTACATGATCTATCTAATTAGAGGTAAATATTAGGTAATCCAGATCTAAGCCATATTCTACTTGTAATAGTTGACATTTCACTTTTTAAAATTTTTATTTAATGTGTGTAAGTGTTTGTCTGCATTTATTATGTGCACCACATTAATGCCCGGTCCCATCAAAAGCCAGAAAAGGGTGTCAAATCCTCTTGGACTGGAGTTGTGATAGTTCAGATAGTTGTGAATCACCATGAGGGTGCTGTGGACCCACGGGTCCTCTGCAAGAACAGCAAGTACTCTTAACCACTGAGCTACTTCTCCAACCACATTTTTATTTCTGTTTGTGTCTTGTGTTATCACTCAGCTGATTCTGAACTCAGGTACTGGGAAAGACACGATGAACTATTACCCTGAGAATACAACAGAGAGAAGAGGGGGAACAATCACTGTCCTCCAAAGGGTTGACTCTGCTCGAGATCCTCTGGGTTCGCTGAGGGTTGAAATTAACATACTAATCTCATAAGCAACAGAAATCTCTTCAATAATGAGAAAATAAAGGAATAATATCTGCTTTTAAAGACATATAAAATATCTCGTGTTCCTGTAACAGCATTCCATTTCTCTGTAGCCTAAAAGCAGATCACTGAATTTCCTCCCAGATACTCTTACTAAGTGAACCTGGCATAGATGGCTCTATGGTAACCTGTGGACAAGAGGAACAGTTGGAGAAGGTCTGCTTTATGTCAATGTGCAAACCAGAGAGATTAAGACATCAAGGTTTCTTGCCCACAGCAGTTTAGCCAGGCAGCAAGTCCCCCACAACCCCTCCTCTTTCCCTCTGACCTTGGTTCTCCCACATCTCTCCTTGTTCTCTTACACTAACACTGTCTTCTCCCACAAGGGGAACAACAAAGTTCACTCGCTAACTTGCAGGCAACCAGGCTACCCTTTTAAACCACAGTTTACATTTTCCTAAATTTTGAATTTCACTTAGATGGGATACTTCTAATTTATCACTAAGTACAACATAAACTAACACCTAAAGTACAGAAGCCAGTATTCAATTATTATCATCACAAACAGTTTGAAGCTTAGCACACTAAGAAGAACAACCTGACAACTTTACCCCAGGGAATAAGTACCACGGTGTAGCAACAAGGAAACAGCACAGGGAAAGGAACATGGGTTGAGAGGAGGCCAGAGTTGGAAACCCATTTCATTCATTTCACAAATGCTTATCATTAATTAGTCAAATAAAATTAACTGAGCTTCTATTTCCTGTAACCAACATAAAATACCTCCTGTTTCCCAAAGCTTTTAAATGAGGCAATGTGCATGTGCTTTAGAATGGTGCCTTGAAGTTAACTTACTCAAATTAAAATTCCTATTAACACCATCACTAGGATTCCCAGCTCAGAACTCAGACCATGCTATTTCATGTGGTATAACTACCAAATTAAGCTTCACTTATTCCAAATAATGTTGTCTGATGTGGAATGTCCTTCTGTATATGAGCTGCTTTTCTTAGATAATAAATATAGCTGTTTTGGCCAATGGCTTAGCAGAGTAAAGCCAGGCAGGAAATTTGGACAGAGATATAGAGACAGAGAGATATAAAGTCAGAGAGATGCCATGTAGCTGCCAAAGGAGAAGGATGCCAGAAACTTACTGGTAGGCCACAGCCTAGATTAATAAAAATGTAAAAATGTCTTAATTTAAGATGTAAGAGGTAGCTAGAAATACACCTGAGCTATTGGCCAAACAGTGTTGAAATTAATATAGTTTCTGTGTGATTATTTGGGTCTGGGTGCAGTTTCTATCTACAAATGGATCCCAACATGTCCAAATAGCCTACAGTACAGAAATGACGCTGTGGGCTGCCTTCCTAAACATCATCTGCAAGAAGTTAACTCAGGCTCTGAAGAACATGCACCAAAGTTGTGATACCTCCAAGGTTGGTCTTCAGAACTGCTCACCATTTTTCCTCCTAAGACAGCATTTCTCATTGTCCTAGAACGCAAAGGAGCTCAGGTCTGGCCAACAAGCTGCTGGGAGGCACCTGCTTCCACCTCACTCGCAATGAAATTATACACACATCACAATATCTGACTTTTTTTACATGGACGCTATGGATCAAACAGATGTCCTCATGTTTGGGGGGTAAACATTTTACCAACTGAGCTACCTCCTCTACTCTTGCATATTACATTTTAAAGAAGGACACACGTAGGTTGGGACTGTAGCTCAAGAATGGAGCCCTTGCCTTGCATGCAAGATGCCATGTCCTCACTGCAACTCATTCTTAGTGCCAGCAATAATGACCAAATCCAATCTAATCAGTCACTGCCCAGCTTATCTTGCAGGCTCCTCCATTTATCAGCCCTCAGCTGTTTCTTTATTGTTTCTTTACTCTCTATTACCACCTCACATGCTATTATTACTTGTCCACTATCTCTACTCCAACTGGAACCTAAGTTTCATAGGACACAGCTCTGTGTACTGCTGTATGCTACTGCCATGAATGAATAGCCCGATTATATATAAGCCAAAGCCTTCAGGGCCACTGCCTTTCTTTTTTCATTTTACTCCATCTCTACCAACATGAACTGTCACCTAAACACATGTACTTCCGCGGCCCTTGCTTTGCCATAACAAACTTTCCTCATCATCCAATCAAGCCACCAAAGTATCAACAATATTTTTCAAACCTTCTTCAGGAAGAATCTAAGCCCAGAGCTTTCTCTCCTTTGTGCTACATCTATAACTCTGTCTACACTAGCACTAATTACAATACTGGAACTTGTAATCTCTTCCTAGATTGCGAGTTCTTAAAGACCAGGGCTTTATCGCTAACCTAGCACAGCCATTGTTATAAAGCAATTTATCTGCAGATATCACTAAAGTAACATATGCATGACTATTCTGCAAGAGGAATGAAAGCAGGAAGTATTAATAAGTCACTGCTCCAGGAGATAAAACAGTGACAACCAACACCACCACCCAGGGTAAGGAAAGAGGAGTACTATGTAAATCACTGATGATTCCAAAACCACCCATCACATCTGTAATCGCATCTTGCTGGATATATACCTAGATTCCTCCTGCTCCAAAATTCGCCTTCCCCTTAGGCTCAGTTCTTGTTGCTACAGATGTTGAAACTCAGCTAAGTAGAAGGAAGTGGAAAGAAGACCTGGGTTTCCCAACGAACAATAATCAAGTAGAATGATCACACTCCAAAGTTTCTGATGTTTTATCTAAGACATGATTTTTTTGTTTCCCTTAATATAATGTTGTGTTACGCACTCAGTCAAATACAAGCATTCTGATTAAACTTCAGAGTAGTTCTGCATGTACAGATGTTACCACTACCCAGCTAACCCTGAGCTCCCCACAATCTACACCGTATGCCATAAATGGGCTATAGTTTTGCCTAGGCTACCAATAACTTCAGTCTCTGACAGCCGTACAAGGACTACACCCATCCAGAGCAGTTATCCTCGGCCTTAAGACATCTTATCCATTACCTCAGAGCATTGATTGCTATTTCTTCTCTAAATGCCTAAGACAAAGGCCACTAAATTCAGTCCTGAAGAAACCTGTCCTGCCTACTGAATAAGTATATATATAAATGTTTTATATATATATATATATATATAAATGTTTTATCACACAAATGCATACAAATGAGAAAATATCTATGCATATGAAGCCATTGGGGGGGAAAATGAAGAATTTTAAACCCTGTAACTTCAGTGAAACCAGAGGTGACATATGACCCTCAATTTTAACCTCCTACTACCAAATAACCAAATTCTGGAAAATGTACCTCCTCATCATTTTCAAATGGCTTTCCTTAGTTCAGAGTTCCAGCATTATTAAGATACGAGATTCATAACCACTGTCTTCAGACACAAGGACAGCTACAGCTATTTGTTGAGAGCTTGTGCAACACTAGCATAGGCTGTACACTAAACATTTCATAGTTTAGATGCATTTTTCTGTTTCCAAAGCAAAACAAGGCAGGAATTGGTTCTTCCTGGTTTTTTAGTTTTTTTAAAACATTTTGTAGGGCTGGAGAGATGGCTCAGTGGTTAAGAGCATTGCCTGCTCTTCCAAAGGTCCTGAGTTCAATTCCCAGCAACCACATGGTGGCTCACAACCATCTGTAATGAGGTCTGGTGCCCTCTTCTGGCCTTCAGGCATACACAGAGACAGAACATTGTATACATAATAAATAAATAAAATAAAAAAAAACATTTTGTAATGATTTATTCTTTTTTTAAATATTTATTTATTTATGATTTATTTATTCTTATTTTATGTGCATTGATGTTTTGCCTGCACATATATGGCTGTATGAGGATGTTAGATTCCTGGAGTTACAGACAGTTGTGAACTGCCATGTGGAATTGAACCTGGACCATCTGGAGGAACAGACAGTGCTCCTAACTGCTCAGCCATCTCTCCAGCCCCTTTGGTTTTATTTTCTGAGTCTGAGTCAGGGTCTCTTTTATTATGTAGACCAGGCTGGCCTCGAACTCAGAGGCACGAGCCTCTGCCTCCCAAATGCTGGAACTAAAAGTGTGCACCAACACCTCCAGGTAAGGAGACAGAAGCGCTGAGAGAGACTGTCAATTTACAAGTAGAAAACGCCCTAATGGAATTCAAACCCAGGTCTGCTTCCAGTCATTATTATACTGCCAAACAAACCTTCACTTCCACTCCAGGGTGCCCTAACTAAAAAGTAAACCTAATGCTTTGCTCCACATACCCTAAAACCAGTTTCCCCTCTCAAACCTTCGCCCCTTGTCCTTCTCACCCTTATGCCACATGAACCCCAGCAGTTCCATAGTCTCGCCCTTTCCTGACCTGGACCATTCTGCTTATCTACTATGAACACTGTTCCTATTTTTAATATAAACTTCAAGATTTACACAAAAGAACCGTAAGTCAAAAAAGTCTTTATCCTAAGAATTACACACTCAAAACTGGGTTGAATGACCATGTTTCAATTACTAGCTAAATTTCTTATATATATTACTTTAGGGACTTACAGCGAACAGTGTATTTCAGAATCTCCGCATTTCTAGTACAGTGTGTGTGCAGTAAGGACTTACAAGAGGTGAATTAAAGAAGCTTTAGATTGGTTTTTGATGACCAACCTGTAACACAGGCACCTGTACCTGCAGCGAACTTATCTCTTTTTTTAATTTCTTCATCTGTAAAATGAGTGACTACAGCACCAACTTAATAGCTTAGGAAGAAGTAACACATTTAGCGCCATCCCCAGTACTTTGAAAGTACCTATTAAAGTTAGCAAAATCGGCTTTCATTCTCCAAGTTCCTCCAAACAGATGATCTCAGAAAACACCATCTTGCAACATCTTCCATCCGAGACGAGAGATTTCTTCCAAAGGTCTTGAGATTTCATCAACATTCCTCAGCCAGACGCTTGTCTTTTAGCTTCTTACAGAGACCAGTAGGTAGACTTTCCAGCTCTTAAGTAACTAATGCTTGCAGTCTGCTGCACCTTACTCGCCAGTTTCCTCCCTGAAGTCACAATTCATTCCCATAAGGAAGTGGTAGCCTCCCCCACAGAAACCACTCAGTGACCTTTCCCGGAGTATCAATGATCCTGACCCTACTTCATCCCGCTCCCAGGCTTTTGAAAATTAGCAAAAATCTATCTAATGCAAATCTAAACCTCCTCATCACAGATTAAGAAAGCCCCCGGTACCCGTTCAAAGATCTTCAATGACAGAGAATGAGTTTCTTACCACCAAAAACCAAGAACAGGGATTCCTCTAAATTCTTCTCTATACGAGGTCATGAAACGCGTTACGGTCAAAGGGACCAATATCAGCCAACCCATGCCGCCCCCTCCAGACAGAGCCCCGCGTCTGGTCCACTCTCTGTCAGCGAGCTGATGTACACGCAGGGACTGGGATGCCTTCCGCCCACCGTGTCAACTCCTTGCCCACTCCGGTGCCCTCCTCTCCCTCAGCCAGGCCGCGTGCGGCCTCCCGCCACCAGCTCCTTCCCCGGCCCGCTACTCACCGCTTCTTGGGGATGGAGCCGGACTCCGGCGCGGCGGGAGTGGCGGCGGGCGACGCCCCGGCCGCCGACGCGGCTCTCCGCGCTTTACACTCATTGGTACTCGGAGCCTCCTGGGGCCGGCCCAGCAGATGGCCCGACAGAACCCGCAGCCGCCGGCGCGCGCGGCCCGCGTCTGGGTCCCGCTCGCTCGCGCCCGCCTCGCCCGCCGCCTCCGCCATGGCTTCCGCCTTGTGCCGCCACCCGAGGCCGCTGGGCGCGGGTGAAAGGTCACTCAGAGCGGCGCCCCGCGCGACCATTCGCTGCGGCGCATCCCGGCAGCCACCGCGGCGACTGGCGGCAGGGGCCTAGCGCCTGGAGCTTCATGGGCTCTGTCCCCGCCCACCGCCGCTTCGCCCCGCCCCTCCCCGCCTCGACCACGCCCTCCGCCTGGTCCCTGCAAGCCTCGGCCTTGGCGCACCTGCCGGGGTGAGCGGGTTAGTTCCAGCGCACACGGGATTGGCCCAGAGGGGGCAGGAGGCGAGCCAAACCACACGACGCTCCCGCAGCCGACAAACCTGTGGGTGTGGCGTCCTGGAAGTAGCCCGAGCGCCTGGAGGGTTAGTTCCTGGGACTGATGCCCGGGCGCTTGAATAGTGGGCCACCGGTGGTGCTGCTTACCTGGCAATAGAGCCAGGCCTGCGTTTCTTGGTAGACCGCTCTTCTTGGCTTGGTAGGTCAAAACCGATCCTCTAACCTATAGAGCCAATGTCTCGCTCAGTCTCATTTCCCATCACCTACTGAGTGATGAGCACTGCGCTCAGCGCTTGTGTGGAGGTCAGATGACAACTTCCAGTAGCCTCCCTCCACCATTCGAGCCCTGGACATCAAGCGTGGGTTGTCAAGGTTGGTGGCAAGTGCCTTTACCCAACAGAACCATCTTGCCTACCCTGAGGTGTATTTTTATACAGTCCTCCGGCTAATGGTTTTTCTCCTTGAAAACGTGTCATCTGCAAAAATACCTCTGAGTTTATTTTGCATTGGCCTCCTAGGCATGGGGCCTACCCTGAAGTGTGGTTAATATACCCAGTGAGACTCCGCTGGAGGAAGCGAATTTTTCCTTTGCAACTGGGGTACTAATTTCAGATAGCTTCTTGGTTGGGGTTGCCCTCTCAGCTCTGGCACCCCATCTGGCTTGAACCTCCAGCCGGTTGTGGTGGCTTGAACCTCTGAAAGTCCTGTTTGTGCTGCCACAGTCTCTGTGAGGTCATATGTGAATCTGCCCTGTTGCATCAGGAAGACACTGCTTCTTTGGAGTTATCCACCTCTTTGGGCTCTTTCCTCCTCTTCTAGATAGATCCCTGAGCCCTGCAGGGAGGGCTTTGATGAAGACATCCTATTTGAGTAGCTTGGCACCTTTTTATACTTGATTTTCAAGTGATTTAAAAGCTATAAAGACCTAGTAACATTTATCTTGTGGAACCACTTAACATCTCTGTTCAATTGTTTTGCTCTTCTTCTGACTTTTAAATTCATGGGCCCTGTTTTGGTGCACACTTTCACACCACAGCAAGCCTGCTCCTGCTAGGTGTGTGTTTGGGATTCAGTGGATGATGGAAAAGTAGATATACATTCCCGGACATGTGATAACAGAAGACAGAGATCCTTCACTTGATTGTCTGTGAGAGAAATAGTGCCATACTTAAAAAAAATGTTTTAGACCTTGTTCTACCTTCCAGTAGCATGCTCGTAATCATAATCACCTTTTGTCTTGCACAACCTGAAGAAAGACACATTCATATCTATTAACCTGATAAAAGTCACCAGAGTAGGTAGAGGTTGCTCAGTTCAAGACTTAATGAGCTGAGAGTTAATCCTAAATGTCATTCCCTCTGTTCATCTGGGCATGGCTTCCATTACCTCATTTGTTCTTTCCTTTATCTTCATCAAGCTAACTCAGGTGTCACCGGTGACATTGCTCCAGAGAAAAATAACAGTGTTGGTTTAGACTTATCAGTTATGGAGTTAAAACGTCCTACTGTTGACAGAGGTTGCTGTCCCACGCAGAACCACAGCCATTTAGTCTCAGAAACACACAGAGGCCTATATTCTCCTGTTCTGGTCACCATGCCTATGCTTCCTGCCTGGCTACTGGCCAATCAACGTTTTGTTGAACCAATATAAGTAACAAATCTTTACAGGGTATAAGACCATTGTCCCACAGTAATTTCCTTTTTTTTCCTTTTCAAAACAAGAACTCTAATCTGTTTTGTTTAGCTTTTTTCCTGACTATTATCCATAACAACTTGTAATCAATAGTCTAAACAAAGACAAATATCTATAATCCATTTTGGGGGAATGTGGGTGTAGTTTTTGCAGCTATGTCCTGATGATTGGGGGTGCTGATAGTCTTATGGGTACCTAAAGAAAATTTGGGATTATGGCCAAATCCTGACTAGAATATTCTGTGAGGCTTGATCATCTGAGCCAACACTCTTGAAGCTGTTCTGGATGTCGAACTCAGAGGAAACTCCAACAGAGATCCTCTGAAATGTTGAATCATCTGGGCCATCTGCTCCTATCAGAGACTTTTTTAGGGGATCTTCCTTGATCAGACCTGATTTGTTTTAACCCAAAATGAATCCACAGCCTCTCATTTCCTGTGGAACCAAAAGCAAAACCTCTTCTCCAAAGTAAAGTATCTTTTGACTTAAAGTTTAAAGTCAAGGCATTTTCAAAATATATAGGTTATATTAATCCAGCAGCATTTTAATCAAATGTCTTTTAACAGCCTTTGCTCCTTTCTCAGCTATCAAACAATTAAAAGACAATACAATAACATACAGTATCCAGATTCTCTGTGTATTTTCCCTTTTTACATGGCTTTATTTTAAACTATATTTTTTATTTTTAATTTTTGGTTTTTTTGAGACAGTGTTTCTCTGTGTATCTTTGGCTGTCCTGGAACGAGTGCGGTGGTGGAGGGCAGGTCCCAGTAGGAATGTATTCATGCTCCACGTTGGGCACCAGATACAGATGAACGTAATAAAGTGATCCCACACTGGCTCAGAATGGGGTATAAAAAAGGGTTCTTTATTTAGGGGTAGGCTCACAGATCTACAATCCTCTGCATGAGCGGGAAACAGGAACCAAATCCAGCAGCCAAGAGAGAGTGAGCAAGCCAGTGCATGCATTTTTAGTACCCAAGGTCACACCCAACCTGGTCCAGCATCTCAAAGGCCATTGGCTGAAGGAGTTCCCCCAGCACCCTACAGCTTCTGATATTGATTATTCTTTACTCTTGCAAGAGTATATATATTGATTCACTTGTTCTTCCTTGAATGACAGAATCTGGTCTCATCTGTCTCCTCTCATGCTTTCTCCCCCTCCCCCCATGGTGTCACTGCCATCATGTCCTACCAACCTCACAGTTACTTTTACTGCCTTTTTGCCTTTATACAACTAGAGTTTCACCAGTGCTTTTCTCTGTGTGGGCATTATTTCCCTAAGAGTGTCTGGTTTTCATTTCTCATACGCTGCCTCCATATAAACATTATTTACATGTTTTTCTGTTGCCCAAGTTCTAATTGGTCTTAATAATAAAAGCCTGGATCCAGATATAGGGGTAAATGCTGAAAGATCAGAGAGACAAAGGAGCAAGCCACAACCAACTCCTATCTTGTGAACTCCTCAGCCAAAAAAGGGCCGAGCTCCTGTTTTTGCCAGCCTTATAGTTCTCTCTCCACCCAGCCATATTACTTCCTGTCTGTCTGTACAGACCTCCAGACTTCTATGGTTAACTAGTGGCTAACTCCACCCTCTGATCTTCAGGCAAAAAAAATTTGTGCTCTTTATTTGTCAGAGCACAAAATATCACCACATTTCCTCCAGAAAAGTCCAAAACTTCATAAAGGCAGAAGTCATATTGTAGCTGAAACTTACACTCAATTTATAAGGGACTCAAAAATTTGAATATGGGAGAGGAACTAGAGCCACAAATGAAAATGTCTAGCTAATAATTAATGATCAGTTGCCTCCAAGACTGCAGTGGCCTTTGGAGACCATCTCATCTCCAACCTGGTTCTTTCCCACTTCAAGGATGGTATTCACAGACATCAAAAAGTGCAAACGGGGTACTTTTTTTTAATATATCAATTTGTGAATAACAAACTTTAAGCAGGATAAAACAACTTGAATATTGTCCCACAGGATTTTAATAAGACAGGTTTGAACACCTGTTAGAAGTGGAATGTTATCTAGGAGCCTTGAAAGCTCTGAGAAATGTTCTATGATTTGTTTGGAGCTTTTGTTAGATTGTTGTCTGTTTGCTTGCTTACTCGTTTATTCTGACTTAGGGGTCAGACTATGTAGCCCTGGCTGGCTTACAACTCACTATGAGATGAGGATGTCCTCCAATTCACAAATCCACCTGCCTCGGCTCCTACCTACCCAGTGTTGGATTTAAAGACGTGTGTCACCTCTCCTGGTAACCTTGAGGAATGTTACATCTTTTGGGGGCTAGAAACAGATGCTATAGTTAATTCTGTCTGCAGCTGAGGTAGAAGTTCAACATCTCCGAGGCTGAGGATGGATGAGCGTGCTCCCCACCCCCACTTCCTGTAGCCATTGGTTGAGTCCCAGGACTGACTGGAAAGTACTCCCTGTCTGGGGATGCGAAGTCAGCATCTCCAGTGAGACTTAAGGTGGCCTTTCGGGTCTGGATACTCAAGTCTTCATCCAGAGCTCTTCCCCTGAAAAGATCAGGTGCGTCTGAGGCCAGGCTCAGCTGGAACTGGGCTGTGGAATCTTCTTTCTCCATCGGCTCCTAAGGCAGTTCTCCTGCCTTCTGTGGACTTTAGCCTGAATTTATAGGGTACCAATTGGACCCTATTTGGCTGAATGTGAGTATGCAAATGAGCTAAAGAGGTGAAACCAATCAGGGAAGAGTTGTCAAGCCTGGTGGGAGAATAGAAGAACCCTGAGCCAACCAAAAATCTCTGAACATTCACAGTCAAATCTGCAGGTCCCTCCCTGGAGTTTCTGCAGAGGGGAACTGATAAGACAATTACCATGTGTTCCCAGTTATGTGGCCTAGTTTCCTTCATCTGGGGAATTTTTCTCAGATAGGGTTCTTTGTTTCTTTGGGGCCTATCAGCAGCGCCTCTGTCCTCAAGGTTTGAGCCTGCCTGCTGTCTGAACAACTGGGGCAGGGTGAGGTGGGGGAACAGCACCTGTCCTTAACAGTACTTCCACAATGGTGAAAATGCTCTATAGTTGCTTTGTCCAATTGTTGATGACTAGATTGCTCTTATCAACTCTAAAAATACAACCAGTATGACTGAAAAACACTGAGGACTTGTGTTTCTGCTTGTCTTGTCAGTATTTGGCTTAATAGAAAACAACGGATTCTCCTATCTGCTTCTGAATTCTCTCCATAGAGATGTTTCATAGCCTGTGTCATTTAGGAAACTCCTTTGTGCTCATGAGATAATGAGAGTTTAAACGGTAAATAGTGTCTCAGTTAACCCCCTCTGAAGGTTTCTAGAGGCCCCTGGGGTTTCCAAGGCTGACCTCAAGGGTTCCAACTCTAAAGAGTCTCTCAGGTGTCTGCTCAGCATTACTGAGGAAGGTCTAGACAGCTGCATTCCAAAAGCAATTAATGATATGGTCATGAGAAATGGTATGTAAGAACCTAATTCTCCCTGCCTCGGACATGTACAAATTTTGTGTGTTCTTTTTCCATTATAAAAAAAAGTACATATAATGCCACTATTAATAAAACAATTTAATAAAATTACAATATTAATAAAAATATTGTAAAAATATTTAAGGCATAATATGTCTTGATACGTCGAGGGTTTTTTTTTTACTTCATATAATTGAATTTTGAAACTTATTTCTACATCTTAGAAATCAGATTTTGAAACCCAGTCTATGGATAAGCAGAAACATGGTTGCTGTGAGGGAGACAGCGGAACTCAGTGTGACTTCCGTGATGACACAGGATCTGATCCCTTGCGTGAGCAGTCTTGTTCCCACTGTGGAGACTCATAAAGTTCCTTTTATTGTTACATTTGGACCGGTGGTAAATGTTTAAAAGGATCAGTTACTCTACAAGTCGTTTTTAATGTTGTGGACACCATGGCTTAGAAATTCTTTATTCCAAAATCACAGTATTTGACCTTCATATTTCCTGGTTTCTCAACTCTCTTCATCCGGTCGTCTTTGCGTGTTGTGACCAACAACATTCAAGTACCAGGGACAAGTGATCTTCTCAAAGATGGGTCTATTTTGTCCCAATTCCAGTGGAAATTGTTTTTTCCATTGGTTAAAGCCTCTTCTCAGACAAAGAGGCAGTTCGCTGTGAACTCAGCATGCACTAGCAGGGAATCCGTATCCCCAGGAGCCTGTAATGGCCTCAGAAGAGCTGTCGTGTCTGTGGTCAGCCAAGAGACTCTCAGAAAGGCTTATTCTAAATTCAGAAAACTTTGCAAAGAAGCAGCCTGCCTCCTTCCTTCTCACAGAGAGCCACCTGCTCACTCTCGGTTTGCCATTTCTCATCTTTTCCCTCCTGAAAGGGAAGCTGTCTGTGCTCCCCCAAAACTGGGGCTATGCTGTAAGAAAGTTATTGTGGGCATATTGGGGTACACATGCCCCTTATATCCGTCCCTCTTATATTTACCCTTATAGAGTTGAAGAAATTTTCTCTCCAGTGTAACTACTCCAACCACAAACAACTAGACCCTTCGATGCTCCGACGTGAAAACTGCTTAAATCGGTGGGTGACCTGCCCTGCCATGTTCCCCCTCTCCTCCAGCATCTGCTACTTGAAAGGAACAAACATCTGCTCTTGAAATCAATTTAAAAAAAAATATTGACATCCTACATGATGGGCTGTTGTTGTTTTAACCAAAGCTGTATGCTGGCTTCTTCCTGGTCTTAATTTTTCGTGCCCTGTTGCTTATTTTTCTTCGTGTTAGAATTATCATTTCTCTTTTGTTTTTCAACTCGTGTCGGTACCGTGCAGGACTGTGGAGTTCTCGGGAGACATGAGCAAAGGGTCAGTAGGGTGAGCCAAGTGACAGTGCCATGGGGAACACAAAGGCCAACGCCAAAAGGTGTTTCTAGGAGAAGCCAAAGTAGGAATCCGTTTTGCATATGTCCCCAAATAGAGCCTGCATAGAAGGGCCATCGAGAGCCAGGCTACAAGGCAAGAATTCGAGACTGGGCATTGGGAAGCCAACAAATCCGCCCACGAAGAGTCTTTTATTGAATACACTCTTTAAGGACACCATCTGCCCTTCTGAGTATAATCTTGCATATATAGCCTTGACCTAGTAACTTTTATACAAAAACTGGAGATTTTGAAAGTGTTGAGTACCCATTTTTAATCTCAGGTTTAAGGCATTCAATTACCATGGCCTATAATCACATTCATTTATTATTTTCTTTAATATGAATTCTGAATCTGTGGGGTGAAAAGTGAATATTCTGGTTTCCACATATACTGTGTTAAAGAGGAAAGTTTCAGTTCATATAACAGAAATTTTTATTATTATTATTATTATCTCTAATACTCTGTTTTATGATGGGCATATGCTTTTTAAATCTTGAACTACTAAGCTCCATGGAGAAGCCACCCAGCCTGGGTGACCAAGCGAGTAGACACAGGCTGGACAGCAAAAGAGAGGAAACTGCAAAAGCAAGACTGTTGTGGCGCTCAGGTCCACTGGGAAAGACCAAAAACTTAGACGCAGTTCAAACTTAAGATTAAATTAATGTATTCCTACTGCTGTCAGAAAGATGGCAGCCTTAGAGCCAAACAGCGTGCCAGGCCAAAGGGGCTAAAGGAAGTGTTTGGAAATGTGGCTATCAAAGGTGTGTATTACAGTTATCTGGGGAATCCGCAGCTGGGCAGGACGATGTTTGACTCCTCTCAGTTTCTCTTTCTCATTGTACAGTAACAAAGAGACCATTCTATCCCAGTCCCACAGCGATAAGCAAGTTCACAAAAGCAGAAAGCAAGCCATTAAATACCTCGCAGAAGGAACACCGTTAGCCTGTGTTTGTTTCCGGGTTTTGGTTTTGGTTTTTTTGTTTTGTTT
Source organism: Microtus pennsylvanicus (assembly GCF_037038515.1). Lineage (NCBI taxonomy): Eukaryota > Metazoa > Chordata > Mammalia > Rodentia > Cricetidae > Microtus > Microtus pennsylvanicus. The sequence continues at coordinate 7,693,577 of NC_134587.1, forward strand.
TGTTTTCCAAGACAAGGTTTCTCTATATAACAGTCCTGGCTGTCCTGGAACTCGCTCTGTATAGACCAGGCTGACCTCGAACTCACAGAGATTCTCCTGCCTCTACCTCCTGAGTGCTGGGATTAAAGGCATGCGCCACCAACCGCTCATTATCCAGTCTTTTTTAAAAAAAATATTTATTTATTTATTATGTATACAATATTCTGTCTGTGTGTATGCCTGCAGGCCAGAAGAGGGCACCAGACCCCACTACAGATGGTTGTGAGCCACCATGTGGTTGCTGGGAATTGAACTCAGGACTTTTGAAAGAGTAGGTAATGCTCTTAATCTCTGAGCCATCTCTCCAGCCCCTCATTATCCAGTCTTATCTCACCTGGAGGTCTCTAAGATCTCACAGGCATTCCAGGACAAAGGTCAACAGCCCTTAAGGGATGCCTAGTAGCATATTAAGTTTCTTTAGCCATCCCAGGGGAGTTACGTATGAATTATGGCACAAGTCTGAGCTCTCTGGACGGAGTGTCATTAATTGTCTTGGACAGAGCAGGCAACAACACAGTGCCATCAGGTTAGGATTGGCTGTCAGAAGACAGGCAACGAAAAAGCGGAGTTTTGGAAAGAGATGGACAAAGGTGTCTGATTTCACCCAAGACAATGGACACATGAAGAAATTGTCGCTATGCCATCGTCTTCAAAGGGGAGTTTGCACCTTCAGCTGAAGGGCAGAACTCCTAAGGTCATGGAGAGCAACACCCCCTGCCCCAGGAAGACTGACAAGAAATGGCGAAAGTTGTCTCAGAAGCAGGAGGAGGAGGCAGCCAAGCAAGGACCTGTGGCCATGAGCTTTGCCAATGACTAGAAAGACAAATATAGAAGCCTCATTGGCAGGGGAGCAGCCAAGAGTGATGTCCACATGCGACAGGCCAAGACTGATATCCCATTATGTTTTGGTGAGAGATGAGGAAAAAAAAGTCATTAAAAAAACAACAACATTGTACAATAGCCACTATTGATTGTGTTGGATTCAAGGTGAGATCCAGGCGTGAACTAGGGTGAGCAGAGCCATGTCTTCATCCCATCCATTGAAGAAACTGTGGGAAGGAACTAAGATATCTAGTCAAGTTCTAGCCCCAAAGTCTGGTAAACCATCCAGACCAGGGCACTGAGAGCGACTGGCACCTGCAGAAAATCAAGGAAGGATTTCTTCATCCTAACCAGAGAGACAGTATTTCATGTTACATTTGTAGATTTTGGCTAACAACCACTGGGTAACAAAACGTAGGAGCTTAGAACAACAAAAAGAGTGTCGCATTTGACATCTCTGAGGGTGATGAACAGACGAGAGGCTTAGGTGGGTGGTGCTGGCTCCCAATCTCTTAAGAACATGCAGCCGCGCTGTGAGCCAAGGCTTAACCACTAAAACAACCACTTCCAAGTTCGTGCTCAAGATGGTTAGCCGACCTCAGCTCCTGGCTACAACAGCTGTCCGGAGGCTGCCCGAGTGTCTTGACGACACGGCTGTTTTCCCCTAAAATGATCAGACAGAGAGAAGTGAGAGAGAAAAGGCATTAAGAAGACCCACAAAGGCGAGAGTGTCTGTGATAGCATCTGCATCGTCTGTCATCTGGTGTAGGAAGCGATATGCCATCATCCTGCCTTTTCCTGTTGATCATACGTTGTCAAACCAAACCAAACAAGGGTGTGACTACTGAGACACGTGGATTGCTGGGTGCGTTTTAGAGGCTGGTTACCACATGTGGGATGAAAAGAAAAAGATAGCGCCCCTTAGCGCTTGAGATAAGATAGAGGAATATAGATCTGCAAAAGAAATAACTTGGACTCTTTTTAAAAAAATAAAGTCAAAGAGAGGGGGCCAAACAGTGACTATGAAGCATTTAAAATATTGACATTTTTTGTGTTACAGATGTCTGTGTTTAAGAGCAGAGAAGCATTATTAAGCACCCAGTTGAGGAGTTTCCTGACTCACGATATTCTTAGCTGTAGAGAACAGTGCTAACAAGGACGGCTAAGTTCTGGGTTCTCCCTACCTTTCTTGGGGTTAGCTAAGCTCCCGGCTTTTAGTCCCACACGTCTCTGCCTTGACACAGCTGCTCTACTTCAGCTTCTTTGTTGATTCAGAAATTTGACCACCCTGAGAAAAGAACCATGGTGGATTTTCACTGCAACGAACCTAAAATTGCAAGTCTTGGGAGGGCAGAGGCAAGCAGCACTCTGAGCGTGAGAGCAACCCAGTCTCCTGCAACTGGAGTCACACAGACAGCTGTGTACTTCCATGTTGGTTCTGGGAACTAAACCTGGTCCTCTGGAAGAGAAACCAGTGCTCTCAACCACTGAGCCGTCTCGCAACCCCCACTGCAAGTGGTTTTGAAAGGATAGTTTTAGGTTTCCTCGAGAAAGCCTGAAATCGGCGCAAAACAGGTCTGATCCAGCTTCCTCGTCAATCAAGTAACTTCACAGTCATTAATGTGGTTGAGCGTTCAGAGCGGGGGTGACCTCCAGCCTACCACGAGAATCCCATTTACTCATCAATGAAATCGATCAGGTTGCGGTAATCAAGCACAGTCTTTGGACAAATAGACATCGTCATGTCAAAACAGAAGCAAATACGAGAATAGTCTGAAACATGGTTAACTAAAACGGTCACCAAGGCCTGAGACGGAGGAAAAGGGAAAGGTGAGTGACTTCTCGGTGCCTTCATACCAGCTCTTGTGGAAGAAATAGTCTATAATGATTTTATTTATTGCTAAAAGAGAAATTTAATCATTCATTTTTTTCTACAATCACTGGGATAATAAATTGATTCTGTTAACTGGAAAGAGTTTGATACATAGGACCATTCCTCCTGAGTCTAATAGCCAATATCAATCATATCTCCTCCCCACGGCGCCCTCAGTGGCCCACAGTCCTGATGTTTTCTGAGTCCCCTGATGCTATCAGAACATAAGAATTAGTGTTGCCAGATATTTTGTTCTCGACATGATAATTCATTGGTATCTCTTCAAGGGAGGTCTTCACTTTAAAAAATACAGCATTTATTCCCAGCAAAGGTAAAGCATAATTTCTTAATCCCAGAAGAAAGAATTAACCAGGAACAATGGTATGTCTCTTCTGGCTCACTCTTTGTGAGTTATTATGTTTATACACCAGATTACGAAGGTTTTCTTTCTTGGTTCACTTCAACAGACACTTTTTCCCAGGGAAAGTCATGTTGCTGAGGGAGGCAGTGAGTCCAGTTCCTTTCTCTCGTTTGTTTTTGAAGACCTCCCACAGACCACCTTGTTCTGTGGTGTTTGTGCTGTGCGGTTGGGAGATGTCAGGGAGAGGACAGCAATAGGAGGGTGGGGGGAAGTCTCACTTCATGTAAACCTGTAATTGCAACCTCAGATACTCTCGTGGGGCTATCCCCCCAAGAATCAAAGGGTGACATCAGACACTTCGTTAATAGCAAGTTTTGATGGGCCAGAAAGATACCGTGAGAGCACCAGGCCCCTCTATACATGGGTCGGGACAGAATAATGGAACATTCTACATCCAGAACCAGTTATGTCTTTCCATCCAATTCCTTACGAAAGGCAGGTTGACCCCTCTGGTTCCCAAAGGTGCTTAAAATGAACATTTGAAAATACTCTAAAAGCTAAGGATATTATTAAAATATGTCTGAACGTTTACTGTTTGTCCATTTGTAATTTTTTAAAAAATTAAACTTGTGGTTTTAATAAATTAATTTAAATTTTAATTAAAGTTATTAGCAAAAAAATTCTGTTTTATACCTTGGAAGAGAAAATGTCCTAAAAAGTAGTAAAAGGGTGTATCTGATACACAATGCTAGGAAGACTATTTAAAAAAAAAACTGCAATTTGTCTTAATTTTGATGCTGGGAAGCAACAAGTGGCCTCCTTATTACACTGAAACTCATTCTGTAGACCAGGCTGGCCTCCAACTCACAGAGATCCACCTGCCTCTGCCTCCCGAGTGCTGGGATTAAAGGTGTGCGCCACCACTGCCTGGTGATTGGTTTAATAAAGACCCGAATGGCCAATAGCTAGGCAGGATAGACTAGGCAGGACTTCCAGGCAGAGAGAAGAAGTAAAAGGGGTGAATCTAGGCACGCGGGAGACACCAGTGGACACGGAACAAATTGGACACGGGACAGAGGAGAGGTAACTGAACCATGTGTTAAGATGTGGATTAGTAGAAACAGGTTGATTACGTTAGAAGAGCTAGTTAGAACAAAGCCTAAGCTAAGGCCAAGCTTTCATAACTAGTAATAAGTGTCTACGTTACTTGTGAGTTGGTGGTCCAAGAAAAGTCCGACTACAGCACACAGCCCAGCATCACACGGAAGGTGTGGCCTCTGGGGCAGCTTATTTATATCTCAGTATGTCAGGGAACTGTAAGTGCTCAGCCAGAAGCCTCAAAGGCTTGCCTGCCCCCAGGGGTCCTCCTCCACCAGACATGCCTCCTGTCCCCAAAATTCCACAGTCTTTCAAAATAGTCCTGCCAGCTGGGGACCAAGTGTTCAAACATATGAGCCTGTGGGAACACTCTATATCCAGTGCCGGCAAAGCCCATTGTCCAGAATTATCAAAGAGTACCAAATGCTTTAAATGCATGTGCGATCTTTAAACACATCGGCTTCTGTTTGTTCTCCCTTGACTACAGGAGTCCTGCTGCAGAGAGCAGAATGCATGGGTCGCAAAAGGAACAACTCGACGTGAGAAATCGTGGCCTTCTCTACGCTGCCATGATTTATCAATCTCTGTGTTGGGCAAGGACGGGCCAAAAGGCATAGAGGAATTAGCCATTATCTACAGGCTTTACCAAGTCAAAGAGCTCGTGTCATTTCTAGGATATATTATTTCTGCTTGCGATTAGAATCGCTGTGTAGTTTACCGTGTGCACAATGATTACTTACACATTCTTCTCATGCACAAAGAGTCAGTGTCCCCAAAGTTACAGAAGCGGCTACTCTCCTCCAGTCTTGAGTTACAGACCTGCAAGCTTTCTGCGTGTGTCCATTCCTGGGCTTCTAGTCCAGCCATCACCATGGTTTCACCAGAAATGGAATCACCTTTTCCTCACCATTTCCACTACCACAGCCCACATCAGGTCACGCCTCCTCATTCCCACTCCATAGAACCTTCTTGGGGCCCTCTGTTGTTAATCACGCTACACACTTCCCCTGGAATCATATTGTTAGTACATCACACATGACATTCTCTAAGCAAATCTCTCTTCTCCAGACCTTAGCAATTTCTCCACACCAAGACTACCCCCAAGGACCTATGGTTATATCCACATAACTTAGCACTTAGGTGTTTTCAGATAATTCTGTTCAATTCATCTTGTCTTCCCTGCAGAAAGAATTATCCCATATTTCTTTGAAGCTGCTGTGCAAGATTTTTACAAGAATACCTTTCAAATTCAAGTGGTACTCAATTGATGCTGGGAACGTAGCTCAGTGGTGCTGTCTGGCACGTACAAGGCTGTGGGTTCCATCTCCAGGACCACAGACAATACAACAAAACAAAAATCAAATGCTACCCAATTATGACGACTTAAATTTCATCACAGAATGTTCTATACTATGCTAGTAAGAGGGATATTCCTATTCCTTTTTCTTTTCAATCACTCGCCAGACATTTTAAAGCTGTCTCTCTTTTCCAAATATCATGCCAAGTAATGAATACTCCTTGCCTTCAGAGGGTTTGTGGGAGCACCTGACAAGCTCATTGCAGTGAGAAGGTTCTTGAGACCACCCAAAGAGAGACCTGAAGTCTGACTGAGTATCAGTATCCCTACTGGATTTTACAAGCCAGTGGCTATTAAGAACATTACAAAGAATGCTCCCAGAGGAAATCTGGAGAGAGATTGCAGTCTCTAGTATTTTCTCGTGAGATAGTCAGTAGGTCTAATGACCAGTACAGGCTGGCCTTTTAAGAAACTTAACTAGAAATGGATGGGTAGCAGTCAACAGGACAAAACACGAGAGATGAAATGTTGAAGGAGCGTTATCTATAACAAAGACTCTTGACCTTCTTTATATGCTGGAAACGTGGTCAAATAGATAGTAAAGATTAAGATGGGTCCAAGGAGCAGGTGCTTGACAAAGCTGGATAACTGTGCAGGCAAGCGGAAGAAGACAGACGAGAGACAAGGATGTGAGGTAGAATTAACCAGAAGAAGGAGGAAAAAAGAGAAAGAGAAGACAAGTAAGACAGAAAGTTGTAGGTGGTGGAAAAGTTACTAATAATAACATTAAATTAGTATTCCTCGGGGTCCCTATTCTATGCCAGCACTGCCATGATCAGTTTCTATCATGCTGGGAAGTATAGACTCTTGCACAGTCTCAGAACCTAAGTCCTCTATACTCCCCAAAGTTTCTCACGAAATGCATTCAAATTAAACATTTCTTTTGAAAGACATCAACAATTTGATTCTCTCAGTTATTATGTGTGTGTGTGTAATTAAGTGCATATATACATATGACTCCTAAGGACATTCTGCTATACTCACAGATCAGTGCCTTGCTCTGCTGTCATCACAAAGGCCTCCTCTTGCAGAGAGGGGAACAGGCATAAGTCACACAGCTGGACCACATGCAGAGAGTGAGAACACTCAGCCCTAAATGAGATGTCCCCATCAAAGGGAACCCCAAGGACAAGGACGCAGAGTGCAAGAACCAGAGAGGACGGAGGACACCAAGGAGGCAAGACCCTAATCCATCATGAGCAGAGCTCACATGAACTCACAAAGACGGAGACAGCAAGTCCAGGTCTGCACCAGGCCCTCTGCATAAACATTATGGCTTCCAGGTAGCGTTTCCTGGGATTCCTGCGCGTGCAAATGAGAGGTCCGCATTCTTGTGCCTTCTCCTGGGGTATTTTCCTCCTGTTGGTTTGTCTTGTCCAACTTTGATGGGATAGGTTTTTTTGTTTTGTTTTGTTTTTTGACTTGGTTTGTTTTGTTTATTTAGTTGTTGTTATTGTTGGAGAAAAGGTTTCTCTGTGTAATGGCCCTGACTGTCCTGAAACTCTCTTTGTGTAGACCAGTCTGGCCTTGAACTCACAGAGATCCACCTGCCTCTGCCTCCCAAGTGCCTAACATAAAGGATCTGGATTTGGTTCCTAGAACCCACACTGTGGCTCACAACCATCTGTAACTCCAGTCGCAAGAAATGCAACTCTTTCTTCTGACCTCCGTGGGCACCAGATACGCTTGTGGTATACATATATACGCACAGGTGAAACACTAATGCATGCCATATAAAAAGTAAATAAATCTCTCTTTATAATTTAAAGAAAATTTCTTTGGCAGCCTAGCCAAAACTGCAGAGCATCTGGGTGTGGTGGCTCACGCCCGCAATGCAGCACGTAGGAGGTAGGAAGTTCCAGGCCAGCCCGGGCTGCAGTAACAATAACAACAACAAATGTAAGTGCCCACGTTAGCATAAACTTCAATTGTTGTAGTTGGTGATGTTTTGTCTCCCAGGCAGAATCTAAATGGGGGGACAAGGAAAGAAAGGTTTAGAGTTGCCAGCTCCTGGAGAAGAGGCACACAAATCCTCAGAGACAGCCACCATTCTCTACAAGTTGGTTCGTCCCTGTTGCTCCCCTGTGGGGATAAGCAGAAGGCTTGCTGTATTCCCACAGCAGAATAAGATTCATCCTGGACCGAGGGTATGGGGAACGTTAAACAGCCCACGCACGCGTCGGCCTTCAAGCCTCATCTACGGAGAAGCAAATTAAGAGAGTTCAAAGCAAAAAAGAAGGCGTAAGTTAATTTTCAGAGATGTCAGCTTTGAGATGCTTCCACTTGGAAGTTACCACCAACAGGCACACACAGAGAGGAAAAGGTGCCAGCCGCCAATCTGATAATTTATCACAGAACACAAAGATCTTTAGGCTACCTGATGCCCATGATTGGGTAATTACTGTAGCGCTCGCTACTTGACCCAAGCGGAGCAGAAACAAAGCCTGGGATGCTTTCAGGACATGGACTGGACAGAATGTAGAAAGTCCAAGATGACCAGAAGATTGCAAGAGGGACCTATGAAGGGTTTAAGATTAAGCAAGCGATGGGGAAAGCACCTGGAGCAATTGCAAAATCAGTTCGCCTTTGTTTCATCTTTCACAAACTGGCCTCAACCCGCCTTTAGCTAAGCGGTAGCAAAAATATTCTGGGTTCAACAGCCTGGTCAAGGTATCAGAACAAGGCCTGGAACAATCAGTGCTAACTTCTCGTTTTTTTCTTTAACCTGTTATCTTTGTTATACTTTATATCATAAGTACTCTCTTACTCCCACCAATATTGCCTCTTACCCCCTCTTTGCCCAAATATATGTGTCTGTGTGTGTGTGTAATAAAACCCCAAAGTTACAAATTTGCACAAGGAAATTATTGATCTCCCTGGAGGTGGTGGTACACACTTTTAATCTCAGCAGAAGCAGGAGGATTTCTGAGTTCAAGGCCAGCCTAGTCTACGGAGATCCAAAGTGAGTTCCAGGACAGCCAAGGCTACACAGAGAAACCTTGTCTCAAAAAGGGGGTACGGGGTTGTTCCATTTAATAGCGAGTTGAAACGTCTGTTCTCCATCCTGGACTTGCTTTTACACTTTTTTTTCAAGAATGAGAATGTGACCAAGGACCACATCAGGAACATGTCAGGAACATGTAGGGAACTAGAGAGAGTCACCTCAGTCACGTCTGCCAAGTAGATGAAGAATCTCTCGTGAGCACCACGGTGCCTACCCTCAGCATTCACAAGTACAGACCTTTCTTAGTGGATGCTGCTCATACCAGAACTCTCAGGGTTGTCTATGGCCCACCTGCTGCTATCAAACGAGGCTTGATCAACTCTCAAAGCCTTCTTGTTGCTGTTTTTAATCATAAAAATAAAAGCAACGTCTAGCCTGTACTCCACACAGTGATACTAATGACTTAATGAAAGTTATTTTCTTGGGGCTGGAGAAATGGCTCAGTGATTCAGAGCGTGCACTGATCTTGTGGAGGACCTGTCAGGTCTCAGCACCTCCGTGGCAGCTCACAACCACCTGTAACTCCAGATTCAGGGAGCCTGGTTCCCTCTTCTGTTCCCTGAGAGCACCAGGCACATGTGTGGTACACAGATATACATGCAGGCAAAACACTCATACACAGAAAAATAACAATATTTTTAGTAAAAGCTCATGGTCTGATTGTTTTCATAACAGTATCTGCTTAGAGCAGGACCTCTTGTTTCTTCTCTTCCTACCTCCCTGGTCACAGCGCTGGAGTCTCTTCCTAGCCAGCACTCTCTTAGGTCTGTAGTTGGGCTCAGCCACTCTTTGTAGGTTACAGAGGACCTGAGTCAGTTGACAGCATCCACCTGGCAGCTCACAGCCATCTGTAGCTCCAGCTCCAGGGGGTCGGCCCTGTTCTGGCCTCTGAAGGAACCAAGCATGCACACAGCACAGATATGCATGCAGGCAAAAGACACCCACATACATAAATAATATCAAAAAGATTTAAGTTCTCTTTCCAGCAAAGAGAAGGAAAGGGGTGGGGGAAGTGCAAAAAGAAGAGGTGGACAGAGGAGGCCCAGAGATAGGGTGCTAAAAATTGAGAAACTGGATTTTTAATTTTTATTATCCTCCACGCAGTTAAGAGTAACAGGTCCCGGGGCTGGAGAGATGGCTCAGAGGTTAAGAACACTGCCTGATGTTCCAGAGGTCCTGAGTTCAATTCCCAGCAACCACATGGTGGCTCACAACCATCTGTAATGAGATCTGGTATACATGCAAGCAGAACACTGTATATGTAGTAAATAAACATATTTTTTTTTTAAAAAAAAAAAAAGAGTAACAGCACAGTTCTGGCCGTTTTTTGGGGTGTTTGGATAAGGCACCGCATACACTATTCTGACCCTAGCCAGGGACCCTTATCCAAGTGAGGAGATTATGTTTCCAGAATGCCCAACTCAATGTAGTGACGTTATTTACCAAGATAAAGATGGGTGCTAGGAGCAAAGCCGGAAATCTACACCACTCCAGCGGAACCCTCTACCAGAGAAGCAGGAAACAGACATGTAAATTGTTTACAACAGGTCTGAGACTATCCCTCAAAGTGGTATAAATCCGACTTAATATTTTTCTTTTTCTTTCTTTTTTCATTTGTTTCTTTGTTTTGTTTTGTTTGAGATGGTTGTCTCTCTACAGAGCCCTGACTGTCCTGGAACTCCCTGTATAGATCAAGCTTAAACCCACAGAGCTCTGCTTCCTGGAATTAAAGGCCACCACACCCAGCTGCTATTGTTTTCCTGCTTGCCTATATGTGTGTTTACCGTGGGAGTTTTATGTTTCTAGCCCAACTTTTGCTATAGGATACTTCCCCAAATCCCCTAGCACCAAGACCTCTGAAATGATTACAAAAAAAACAAAACCTAATGGAATTAAGAGACTGACTGTTATCCATTGTTCTTTAGCAAGGCCCCTGGGAGCCTCCCAAGAAGTAGCTCATTCATCTACTGTAAGAAAAGAGAACTATATAGTATCTAAAGGCTCTTTGTTGAAAATTTGCCTTTTGACAAATACGGCTTGTCTAAAGACTCTTTGTTGAACTATTGCTCTGAGATTGTGTTTGTTCTGATTGTGTTCTTCTCAAAAAGAAACAAGGTAAGAAGCTTATGAGAAGAGGGATCCAACCACTTTTCTGGCCTCTTTTGAAACAGTTCTGATTGCCACAGTCCAGTTTCCTGTTCCTTTACCCCAGATTCAGGGAGCTCAAGTGGGAGACCACAGTTTGCAGATGCTGATAGTCCTGAAGGCTCCTGGCCAGCTCCCTGCATGTACTTCCACTGCCATGTGGAGAGAATATGATTAGTTAAAAGTTATAAGAATTGTATCTACTTCCTTTGTGCTGGAAGACTGAGAGTAAAGAAGCCTGGGTCTGAGGAGGCTGAGTGGAAACTCAGAAAGGCCCAATTCTTAGCAAGAGCAATGAGCTTCCTGGATTTTCAGCAAAGTTGTTGGAAATCTGAGGGCTGCATTAAAGACAGAATTACTTCAACACTAACAGATGAGATGTTGGGATGAAAATCAGTAGGCAAACCCGTCACTTTCTATTCTGGAGCCCAGATAAAGGGCCCCACAATGGGATCAGGCTCTGCTGGCCGCCTTGAATCTATGCACACCCTTGGGCCTGGATTTCCTTTACTATACAGACCAAACATTGTACATACTTGGTTTCCATCTTTTATAATCTCCTTACTTTAAAACTGAGAAAAATACAGATTTCTCAAGGCTCTACCAATTGCTAGAATTCCAGAGCCTAAACTCAGTTTTGTATGCCCTGAAGTTCCCACTCCACGACAGCAGCCAAGCCCCTGTGTGTCCATATTTCCTTCTCCTTTTTGGAACGAAGTAATAGAAGCTGGGGACTCAGTTTGCGCTGACTTCCTAGCCCTAGAGACCTTGGGACAGCTCCATCTTGTACACTGTTGAATTTGGCTTTGTTTCAAGTCCTATATAGTTGGTGACTACGATTTCCAGATTTCCAAGCCTTCGTGCCAGGAAGATGTTCTCAGAAAGTGTCGTTCATCTCCGCCCCCAACCGGAAGCTCCGGGGGAGGGGGGTTGACTTGCGCCAGTAGCTCTGTAACTCAGCCCATTCGTTTGCCTTCCATTCTGTATAGCTGACTGTGGCTCTGCATCTTCTTCTACCTTCTAGAAATCCTTCATTGCGGCTCTGCTGACAGCGGAGCACCAGGTTATGACAGGGACCTCTTGCGGTGCGTTGCCATAAACCAACCCCAGTACGTCTCAGTGTGTGTGCCGTAGAGAAAGAAGGCTGCTCCCTTGAAATCCTCAGCGGACTTTGGGCCTGGTTTGGAGGGTGAGGATTCTGAAGTGGAGGAAAAGAGCTCCTACTCATCCCCAGTATTTGCCATCAAAGTGATGAGTATTGATCCCCTGACGTCCCTTAACTGACCCTCTGGTGACCCTCGGCAATGGTCAGCTATGAGGCAAAAGAAAGGAAAACATCAGTCTCCACGTTCCTTCTTTCTGCCCTGTAAGTCGTCAGAGGGTTCTGACTCTATCCCAGACACTCTGCAGGTCTTTCTCACCAATACATGCCTGCTCTGTGGTTGAGTTGCTCGTTCCTTTTCTTGTCTGTCTTTCCTTCTCTCTGAACTTACTACACTCACCCTCCCCACCCTCGTTTCGTTACTGGATTCTCAATAAGCCTCCATAGCTCCCGACCATCCTTTCCACATCTATCCCTAACTCATTCTCATCCCTTCTCAGTCTTGCCCTCTGAGCAATTCCTCCACCTCCTTAGCTTCTGTAGCTCTGTGTGGGTCATCCACAGGGATGCTACCTCCAGCCTGCTTCCCATGACCTTTGACTCTTCTCTAACCCTGCTTCCCCTACCCTCTCCTCTCTGTGCCCAGTGCAAATACAACTTCTTTAAGGACAACTTCCCTAACACCCAGACAGCTGTTAGCTGCCTCCCTAGTGTCTCCTCTCAGTGCTTATTACAGATGTGATCGTGCAATTAATCGTTGCTTTCCGCAGATAAACTTGTGAACCCAGGGCCTCTGGTTGTGCCATTTACTGCTTTAGTCCCAGCATCTATGCCAGGCCAACTCGAGATAGAATTCATTAGGTATCTGTTCAGTGACTGACAACATTCACATAGCAGAGACCCACGTGCCATTGCCTCTTCCTTGACACAAGTTTTCTGTGTTGTTTTTTGTTTGTCTGTTTGTGAGGGTTTTTTTTTTAATCTGCTTTGCTTTTTGTGTTTATTTGAGAGTTTGTGGAAGAGAAGAGGGCATGCACACAGTGTCATGTGTGGGGGAATCAGAGGACAGCTCCTGGGAACTGGGTCACTTCCCCCATCATGTGGCTTACGGGGATCAAACCTACGACGAGAGAAAGCACCCTTACCCACTGAGCCATCCCGCCAGCCCTGGTCTTTTGATTTAATCGATCAAGGTCTCATTGGGTAACTTTGGCTGGATCAGATTGATGCGCACCAACTTCATGCCCCAGCTTCCCAAGTGCCTAGATTACAGTCATGCACCACCACAACTCGCCGTTTTCACATTTTACCTCCGAACGTGAGAGCATGCACTCTCGGGTACACCTGCACATGGCAGGGGAAGCCACACCAGTGTTCTCAGAAATGTCCTGCTTCCCTCCATGTCCTTTGCGTGGGGAGCAGCGAGAAACTGGAAGTGCCAAGGCCACAACGGGATTGTGACTGCTGAAGAAAATCCACCAAGGCCCAGCTGCATGCCACTTTCTCTCCACGACCTCTTCCTGTCGGTTTCTCTCTTCCAAAGCATTTGCTGCTCACCTGTTTGGCGGCTGTGTTCTCTTGCTTTTTACGGTGGTCATTTTGATGCCCACCTACTGAACCTACAGATCAATCTCCCTGCGTCCCTCCCTCTCTCTCTTTCCAGATGTGCCAAGCTGGTCGATGTCTGAATCACCTTCGTGTCTTCAGCCTGCAGCACAGTATGGGGTTTTGGTTAGGAAAAGTTGGCCTTATTGAAGGCGCAGGAGCAGAGTGAGCGGGGTGCAATCTTACAGACCTATTGTTGACATCCATTCCATCACATGCCCCCCCGTCTTGTTTCCAACAAAAAGTGCCAAGACCTGAAACACCCTATGCCTTTGCCCTTTCTAGGAAAGGTTTTCAGAATGACTGATAAAGAGGGAAGAAGCAACGATGCTTATAGAAATGGAAAAGAAACTGAAAAACACCAAGAAATACATTTATTCCGTGTGGTTCATGTTTAAAACCCCAAAGATCTTCCTCAAGTCAGTTGAATTTAAAAGTGCCAGAGGCATCAGGCCAAATGCAACTGATGACCAAGGAGATAAATGATAAAATAAGGGAAAGGGTAGTCCTGGTGATGAATTGAGCATGACTTTTGGTTGCTTATGTAGAAGGACAGTATTGTTCATGGTATTGCTGTAGTGGAAATTATTTTGCCCAATGTATCCATTTCTCAAAATAATGTAATCACTGAAACCAGATGTGTTGCCCTAGACATTTCTGGCCCTCTCTACAAGAGTGACTTAGAGCATGGCAGAGACCTGTATGCAGCAAGTTGTGCTGTGTGTGGGTCCTCTTGACTCAGATGGACAAAAACAGATAACAACTCACGGGGACTTCATTTCACCTCAGCCGGTCCTGGTGGAACCAGCTGTGGATGAGGGAAGACTGTCAGGTCATGAGCCAAGTGATAAGCTAGGCTGATGCCATTATCGATGACAGATCCATCTAGGAAAGCAAATCTTAGATGAAACCACTCCTTACTCGTGGCCAATTGACTCTTAGCCACGCATTCCTTTTCTCTCTACTTGGACGCTTGTCGGTTGCCAGAAGAAAGAGCCAAGCAATCGAACGCCGGAGCCCAGTGCTCTAGGCCACTCTCAGCTGGTCTTTAGATGCCTAAAGCCTGCTCTGCTAGACTCTCAGCACACACTCCTACCAAACCCTCCATGACCAGCACTGTTGGTCTCGCTATAGCCACAGCTAGAGAAAGCCTTGTCACAGCAAGTACTGAGACTACAAAGTCATTTCTCATTAATGACTGAATCCTTCAGACACCAACTCTTTTCCTACTGGAAAACCAAGAAATTTAATTATGAGACCTCCAGAGAGAGTAACAAGTAAAAAAATCCTGATTCTCCCTCTTACACTCTTCAATGTTTTGATCTGCTGTAATAGTAAGCTCAGAAGAAGAGCAGCACTGAAGGCCTGTGCCTACCCGCGGCACAGCACTCAGGAGTAGCGACCAGACTGAGCGGGGGAAGGGGGGAATAAGAGCCACTAACGTAGTTCATCTGCTGCTGATAAGAAGTGTGCCTGTTGGTGTTTAAATCTGAATGTTGGCATTATCCCAAAGCTTTTAGCAAGTTTACCCATAACCGTTATGACGTCAAGAAGCTGGGCAGCTGAAACATCTCTGGCTTGGAGCGATGCTTCATGACCCTGAATTTATTCGAGACGTTCACACCCAAGTGAACTTGGGAAGCCTGTCAATACCTGAGTTTTCTTCCCTTTTCCTTTGCATGGTCGTATACTTAGGTGCCTCTCAGTCCCGAGGGGGAAATATCTAAGCGGAACTGCCAGTGTCTGGAAGAAGAGAATATTCTAGGATGAAATTCTTCCCATCATAACAGATTTGTAAGCAGATTCTGTGTGTAAGCAGCTGGATTTTTGCATACTTAGTACATGCTCAGCATACAGACAGCCCTGGTTGGTCTTTCCACAGAAAGGCTAGCCAGAGAGGCTTTGCTTGCCTCTGTAAGGCACCAACAGCCACGCTTCAGAAGCTCGACTCCCGTTTAAAACCCTGAGCAATTTCCTGCACCAAATCCAGATAGAAGAGCAAGTTAGTGAACCTCTAGATTTCTGTTGACTCCTAAGGCTGCCATAGGACCAGACTGGAAGGGTGAGGCGTTCTCATTCTTTCTGCAGAGAGCACACTCTGAGGAAGACTGATGGAGCCAGTCATCTCCTAGGGCCACTTTCGGGCTGTGATCTGGACAAGCCTTTAGTAGAGAGGCCCCCTCAACTCCGCTGCTTCATGTTACAAAATTAGAGGTTTATCGGCTCTCTCGCTCTGTCTCTCTCTCTCTCTCTCTCTCTCTCTCTCTCTCTCTCTCTCTCTCTCTCTCTCCTCCATCCTCCCTCTTCTTCTCCCTCCCATTCTCCTCTCCCCTTCCCCAGCCCCTCCCTTCCTCTCTTTCCCCTCCCCCCTCTCCCCATCCTCCCCCTCTCCTTCTCTCCCTCCACCCCTTCTTATTCTCCCTGCCACTGGCTTATTTAAATCAGAAACCAAACAAAGCAAGGTCTTCACACTGACTCCACACTGATCTCTGCTAAACCCTTTCTAATCCCGGCAGGGTTCGCCTCCTCCGCATTCTTTCCCTTGTGGGTGTGTCCATGGCTACCTTCTATGCGTTAGAGCCTCTGACTCAAGGTACCAAAAAAAGAAAAAATTTAATGTTTTAAGTAAGTTTGTGACTTTCATAGTACACTGTATTGGTAGCTATCCTGAGCTAAATGCAGTCCACAGACTGGCTCTCAAAAGAAACCCTTCATTCATCCTAAAGTTTCCAATATCAGATTATATCTGTTTGTTATCACTGTTTCCTGTAAACTGTTGGTTCTACTTAGATGTTTACTCTTGTTCTGACTGGATTTTGTACTTTCTTGCAGGAATACCTCATTAGAGACAATTTCACTTTCCTTGGGAGGTATGATGTCCAACTGTCCTTCTACAGTGTGAGCAGGACTTAGGACAATGCCTAGCTCTGACATGACATCTTCACTGTTCTCTATACTTTTATTGATAGTTTGATCATTAAAGGTAACTTGAGACTTTTTTGCAGTGTGTTCACGTGTGTGTGTGTGTGTGTGTGCATATTCACATGAGTCCGGGCACACACATTGCACAAGTCTGTGGAGGTCACAGGTTGGTGTCAAGTGTCTTTTTCAATCACCTGTCACCTTACATTTTGAGTCCAGGTTTCCCACTCAAGACTGCTGGCTCAGCAAGTCTAGCTATGCAGCCTGCTCCAGGAATATCCTGTCTCCACATCCTGAGACCGAGACCGAGGGCAGGCCACCATGCAACCTGGCTTTCTTATGGAGATCCGAATGCCAATCTTCCCACACACGGGAAATACTGTAAGCTCATTCTGCCTTTTACCCTTCGCCACCGTTACACACGGAAAAGTTGAAATTTGGTGTCAAATTAGAATTGGGAAAGAGATAATAAAGTGATGTGATCTCCAACAGTTTCAAAATGAATCTCAGATTCGTTTGTGGGTGAGAGAGAGAATCAACACTGTCCAGAGTAAATATTACTGCACTCAAAACAGCTAACCAAAAGGCCCATGAGTCCCTCCCTCCCTGTGAAAGTGG
The DNA here is from genome assembly GCF_037038515.1 of Microtus pennsylvanicus. Classification (NCBI taxonomy): domain Eukaryota; kingdom Metazoa; phylum Chordata; class Mammalia; order Rodentia; family Cricetidae; genus Microtus; species Microtus pennsylvanicus. The sequence continues at coordinate 7,710,523 of NC_134587.1, forward strand.
CCCGAAGGGCCTTGTCCATCAGACTTCTAACGCGAATATCATATCAGCAGTGCAGCTTGTCTGAGAGTCAGCCTCCAGCAGAGGAAAGATGATTAACTCCAGCTTCTCGCTTTCTTTTGTTTGCTTTTTCTTTTTCAACACAAGGTGTCTCTGTAACTTTGGGGCCTGTCCTGGAACTCACTCTGCAGACCAGGCTGGCCTCAAACTCACAGAGACCCACCTGCCTCTGCCTCCTGAGTGCTGGGATTAAAGGTGTGCGCCACCACCACCGCCAGGCAGCTTCTTGGATTTTTAACCCAGTCTCCAAACTCGTCTTCCTTATGTTTATTTAGCATCCTGCCAGGCTTGCTAGGCCACACCCCCCACGTAATTAGCAAAGCTCTTCAATTCTTTGGTCCTTTCCTGAACTTCACTTTATAATTGCTTTTTCCTCCTCCTCCTCCTCCTCCTCCTCCTCCTCCTCCTCCTCCTCCTCCTCCTCCTCCTCCTCCTCCTCCTCCTCCTCCTCCTGTCCTGAGGCTTGAAACAAGAAAACCTGGCATACTAGACAGACATTCCCCATTAAGTCTGCACAGCCCTTTAATTTCCTCTTGAATCAGGCTAGAATCTGACTCTAATTATAGATCTGGAGAGATGTAGCGAGAATAGGCCTGAGGGAACTGGCGTCCTCTCTTGAGGTAACCTCCTCAACCTGGGGATTTTCAATAGCAACAGAGGAGCTAAAGTGTCAGCTACCATGATGTCTAAGAATTACATCCGGGCTCTTTGAGCTCCTCCAACTCTGTACTATCCGGCACTTTAATTTTACAAATCCTAATCTTTCTGGATCAGCACGCTGATAATGCTCATATATGAGCCTGAGTAAGAAAGCAGACCAATTGATCTGCAAGTCAGCAGTCAATAATAAGACCCTGTGTTGTTTTATCTGTCTCCGCTCGGAGTGCCATGAGCATTTCTTACAACACATTCACGCTTTCGGTTTCAATGCGTGTTCTAAGATTCGAACCTAGTGGTTTTCACTGTTCAGTCTCTCAATGGAAGCAGCTCTAGCATCAGTGCCCAGCTCTGGAGTTCTCTATGCCCTCCACACTGTCCTGGGGCAACCAGTGGTCCTCCATGGTTCCAATGTTCCGAGGCATTCTTTGTATTAATTGTTTCTCTACCGAAGGAATGGGATTTCAGAGTCTTATCTTTGATATTAACTGATTTTTATTATTTTTCAAAATAGTGAGTCCAGATAACCAGAGCCTCCTCATGTACTTAAGAGTTTGTTTTTCGATAATAACACCCTATTGCCAACTTTGGGGTGTGTCAGGATTCCTAGTGGCAAGCATTAGCAACCAACTCTATGTACCTTAACTAGAGAAGAACGTATTGAGAAATATCAAGTAATCACAAAGTCCCCAAGGAAGCTTAAGGTCAGGCTCAGGACACAGACAAGGGTCAAAGGGGGTTGACCGCTGAAAGCTAAGGACCCCTGCAGGCACAGTCAGTTACGGTGCTTCTGAGGCATGGTCAAGAACTGCGACAGACAGGAAGTGGAGGTTGCTATTTCAGGGGGAGTTTCTCTGTCGCTGCTGCCCCCAGCCCCCTCTCCTGGACTGTTAGCATCATCAGTGTGAATAAATGATGTGACGGACACAGTGCTGCTCCTGTGTCTTATTCCTCGGGACTCCGTGTCACGGTAACTCTGGCACACTTCATCCCCAACCTCTCTAAAGGAAAATAAAAATAGGCCCTTTTCTAGTTTCTGTGATGAGCAAAGTGTTCAGTTACTGAGTAACAAACTCAAACACACACACACATATACACGAGAGAGAGAGAGAGAGAGAGAGAGAGAGAGAGAGAGAGAGAGAGAGAGAGAGGTAAAAGACATGGCTGCTCCTAGGTGTGGTGGAGGAGAAAATTTATTACAGATATGTGGGAGAATGTAGTCAGAGGTAGGGACATCTGGGAGAGTCCAGAGTGGTCACGACCCAGGGTCATGTGAGGAGAGAGAGGGGAAGCAGGGGCAGCAGCCAGGAGCCCCAAAGATACAAAGAGAGTGGGTAACCAAAATGCTTGTACTATATAGGAAAGAGAAGCTGAGCCCCATGGGCTGCAGAGTTCAGGGTAGGGGGCAGATACGCCAGCCAGGAGGGCCCTGTAACAGATCAGGACTGAGAAATGCAGAGAGAATCTGGTGGCCAGTGTCTGCTTTTGATCTATTAAATAGACACCTTAGCCATTTGTCCCAGGTTTGAAACCGAACAGTTATTTTCTTTTATTAGCCTATTTGTTTTGTAGAAACTATAACAGCTTTTTGGATGAGTGTGTGGCATGTGTGTGTGCTGTGTTGTGTATTGCAGCATGTGTGCTGATTAGTAAATTTATATGTGCATATTGGGTACATGTATGTACATATATGTGGAGACATAAAGCTGATTTGGGGTGTCTTTCTTTGTTGCTGTCCACTTTTTAAATTTTTGTTTTCGTTTTATTTATTTAGTGAGTATGTGTGTGTGCACGCATGCATGTGTGTGCACATGCGTGTTTGTGCACAAGTGAGTGTACACACATGCACATAGGTGACTGTCATAGCATGCATATGGAAGACAAAAGACAACTCGTAGGAATTCATTCTTTCCTTCCACAGTGTGGGTTCTGGGAACTGAATGTGCTTCATGGAGCTTGGTGGCAAGCACCTTTACCTGTTGAGCAATCTTGCCGGCTTTATTTTTTTAAATTTACTTATTTTTATTTTTGGGGTAATGGTATTTTGCCACGGGTGTTGGGAACCCTGGAACTGGAATTATAGACAGTTGTGGGCTGCCATGTGGGTGCTGGGAATTGAACATGGGTCCTTAACCACTGAGCCATCACTCCAGCCCAGCTTTATTTTTTTGAGGTAGGATTTCTCCCTGAATCTAAAGCTCTTCAGTTCAGCAGAGTTGACAGGCCAGGGAGCTCCAAGTATCTGCCTGCTGTTTCCCCACCTAGCCTGTCCCCAGTGCAGGACTTGCTGCTCCTGGCTTTTTGTGTGCATTCTTGATATCTGGCTCAGGTCTTCAAGCAGGAGTGGCAGGTACATTTCCTACTCATGCAGCACTGGAGACCAATAAAGAGATTTTTTATTTTCAACTTCTTTATGATTACAAACAAACAAAAAATAGTGGTTCAACTTCTGTTCCCCTTCAAAAAGTTAGAATTTTTTTCCTTTAATTTTTATTGCTTAATTGTTTCCCATGAATTTCAGAACTATTTCATTGAGTTTCTAGGAAATATGGAGTAGAGTTTGATTGTGATTGCAAACATGTGAATGTGTTTGTAGACTAGTGTTATTTTTGTTTGTTTGTTTGTTTTTCGAGACAGGGTTTCTCTGTGGTTTTGGAGCCTGTCCTGGAACTAGCTCTTGTAGACCAGGCTGGTCTCGAACTCACAGAGATCCGCCTGCCTCTGCCTCCCAAGTGCTGGGATTAAAGGCGTGGGCCACCACCACCCAGCTGACGAGTGTTATTTTTATACGGAGCTGAAACTTCTTATCCATGAACACGGTATATCTCAATTTTAAGGCTTTTTTTCTATTCTCGAGGAATTTTGTAGCTGTCTTCACAGAGAGTCCGCACACTTCTTCATTCATCTTGTTATAGAAGCTGGGATTTGTCCCACTCTTTATCTCCCTTAATTTCAACCTCCTAACACCATAGCGAAACCATGAGCCACTATTCGCAGTGCCAATGGTGGTCCAGGGTTTTATATATATGCATGCATATATATATATATATATATATATATATATATATATATATATATATATATATATATCTCACATTTCTTTTTATTTTATTTGCATTGGTGTTTTGCTACATGTATGTCCTCATGTGGATGTCAGATCTTAGAGTTACAGGCAGTTGTGAGCTGTCATATGGGTGCTAGGACTTGAACTCAGGTCCTCTGGAAGAGCAGTCAGTGCTCTTAATTACTGAGCCAGCTCTCCAGCTCCTGCTCCAGGATTCTGATTTCTCAATCCAGCCACATTAGTTGAAGACTGAATTCTTCCTAGGTTTATACAACTGCTGTTACTGAATTAAATCTTTGATTTCTTAGTAGCATGAACTTAAATTTGACGGTTAAAGGTAAGGAAAATAAATTCAGGAGGGAGGGAAGGAGGGAAAGAGAAGAGGAAGGGAAGGAGAGGGGGGGAGGAAGGAAGGGAGGGAGGGAGGGAGGGAGGGAGGGAGGGAGGGGGAGAGAGAGAGAGAGAGAGAGAGAGAGAGAGAGAGAGAGAGAGAGAGGGAGAGAGAGGAGCATCTTAATTGACTTGGCTACATTGAGGTCCCTAAGACACTGCACCGGTACTACGGTGCCTCCTAGTGGATGCAATGAATCATGTCTCCGTTTGCTCACCTCCTGGCAATTAGAATCTACCCAGAGTTGCCTTGGCTAGGCTCTGGTTTCCAGAAAGAGACTGAAGAAGGAAAAGGAGAAATGATTTGTTCAGTTTCCCATGGTTGGCCAAGATTTTCCTCTCCCCCACCCACCTTAGTTCTTCAAGAATCCTGCTTCCTTTTCAGCACGTTGTATCTGTCATAAAACAAGAGGCTGCAACAGGAGGTTAACATTAGAAGGATCCCAAGTTACCAAGGCTACAAGTTCAAGGCTAACCTAAAGCTTAAAAAGAACGGGGAGCTAAGGATGACTCAAGGGCAGAGCACTACAGTGTGTCTAACATGGTAGAATTAACACAGTGAATAGTCAGGGTCACTGGCATTTAAACCTTTCAGATTAGGCGGAGCTGCTCTAACAATGGATGCAGCTATAGCAGCCTTCCTGTAAGGCTATTTTCTGCAGAAGAATGTGGCCTTGTTCCACAAGAAACAAAGTCCTACTGTCCTAGTTACAATGAATAAATCGGGCCTGGCAATTGTTTATCTCTGTAAGGAATCTTTGTACATAAGCTTATTGCTCCACTTATTGACTGGTCAGACAGCAGCCAGGCTCCGACTTTCTCAGCTCTGTTTTTCCTCCTCCTAGCCCCTTCAAGGAGTTACAGTAGACTAGATGTACAAAAAGTAGAGAGACATTCTTACAGTGTGCTCCTTGGCACAGAAGTGCAGGTAAATTGTGTCTTGTGCTATAGGTGAATTCATTGTGTTTTATCTTCATGTAGCAAACTTCAAGAAGAAGCTCACCTCTTTTGCATTCCTTCTAGGAAAAAAAAGATCAGTTGTACTGCAGACTGAAGATTAGGCAACTGCAGTCCAAGTCACTCGGGTTTCTTACCGATACAGCGTAGCCAGAGAACCTGTGGCATCACCACCACCGCCACAGTGTACCACTGGACATTACAGGCTAGTTTAGACACTAAGTATATAAAGTCACCATGACATCACACTTAGGAAAGTACACACAATTATGTACAATACAGAATGCTTCCTGAGGATAAAAACGGGCCGTGTTACCCCTATATTCATTGCTATGTTATCGTTTTTCTCTTTGTTTTAGAGTGTGGTCCCACTTACTAAGAAAACTAAACAAAGGGGGTTGTGGTAGCTCAGCAGGTAGAGTGCTTGCCTAGCATGAGCCAAGGCCTGCGTTCCATCCCCACCACCACATAAACCAAGTGTGGTGGATTCCTGCAATCCAAGCACTCAGGAGGTAGAAGCAGGAACAACAGAAATTCATGGTCACCCTCAGCAACAAAATGAGTGTGACGCCAGCTTGGGCTGCATGAGACCTCGTCTAAAAAACTGAGGGGAGGTGAAGATACGTCTCAGGGATTAACCGTTCTCTTGCTGCTTAACCATGAGGGCCTGAGTTCAGTTCCTGGTACCCATGGAACAAGTCAGGTATTGTCATGTGAATTCCTGGAACCCCAGGATTGTGGAGGGTGGAGAGGGAAGACTCACCGGGGCTTACTGAGTGTCCGCATCGTGAGTCATCCCAGGCTTAGAGAAAGAGAGAGACCTTCCTCCAACAGAACAAAGTAAAGAGCAACACAGGATGTTGACACCCTGGCCTAGCCTCTTCATGCATGAGAAGAGGCACAACACACAGCAGGGGAACAAAGGCGGTTACTTAGAACAGTTTGCCATGTTAGGCTGAGAGCAGTCCCATAACGCTGTGCTCACAGTTCCTGATTGCACAAGAGGACTCGCATAGAGTAATCCACCTATGCTGCTGAGGCTTGTGAAAGTACACTCGATGAAGCTCTCACAGAGACACATCCCTGTTGTTAGTGACCATGGTTACACCCCGTAAGCCACTCGACCCAAAACAAGGCTTCAACAATGTTTAGACAGAGAGGCGCACAAGAGCTGGGGGAGGGCTGGTCTGTTTGCACGTTGGTGTTCACGCAGCAGGCCAGTTTCCCTTCCCTGTGAGAATAGTTCCTGAAGTAGACACAGGACACCCGTTCTCTGAAAAGCACGGGCTTCAAGGTCAAGGAAGTTTAAGGAGGCTTGCCTGGCGTTTTCATTGTCTCAAACTCACAGAATACCCCAGTAAGTTAAACGCTATTAAAAACAATTCAGTATTGTTTTCCCTAGCAACATGTATTTGACTGACACACCACCTATATGTTTTGTGGCCTTGAACTTCAAGGAACTGCCTCCTCCTCTTGTTCATTCACCAGAAAAACAAAGCAAACAACAAACAAACAAACAAAAAACCCACTTCATCTCCACCTCCTGCAGAGGACCAGAAAAACTTCATGACTGATTTTATAGATCTAAGAAAATGCTCACTGGAGCCCTGGAAATGCCTGGAGTGTTGATACAAAGCCCAAACGCAGACAGATATTCAAATCCTGTTTGTAACTGGACCATCTGGAAAGAAAATAGAAAATCGAAATGTTAGAGTTGCCAAAGCTTACCGATTTTTCTTAGGGTTTTGTACAAACACGTTTCAAGTGTTGGTTTTCCCTTAATTCCATCTGGGAAATTATTTCATGTCCTTCCAATTCTCTCCTCCAGGTGGCAGCACGGGCATCTAAAAATGTCAGAAGCTCTGGCTCTCAGCCAGTTTCAGCTGCGGCAAATGGCCACCGACAACTACTCCAACACGCGCCTCTGTTGTTTGTTTCAAGTCAAGAGTGTCGCATTGTAGCCCAGGTTAGCCTTGAAATCACAGAAATCCGCCTGCCCCTGCTTTCTGAGTTCTGGGATTAAAGGTGTATGCCAACGTACCCGGCCAACACGTCCTTCTTAAGTATGTTTTGAAGAAACAGAACGTCCGGTTTGATGGTCTAATGCGTTTCTTTCTTCAAATAAGTTTGATCACTTTCATAACAGAGCGAAGAATTAATGACAGTGGGTGAGGGAATTGACCCCACGTACATATTTCTTGCCTGCTGACCGTGCTGTCTGTACCTGAAAAAGAACGCTAGCTGTACTCTTAGATCCTGCAGCGAACTAGCTATCGAAGCTCGTGTTTTTACCCTGGGCATTATCTGAGCCACCTGGTTTGCTAATATAGCGGCTTCATTTAAAACCTGTAACAAGGTTATGTCTGATCCTCTGGTCAGCTGATGCTCTGAGCCAGCTGTAAAGTGATCCCTGAACCACCCGGCGCTGCGCTGGACTGAAGCTCCGGAAGTTAGCGGAGAGGCAATGCTTCGTGGAAAGTGTGCAATTTACAGTCGAGCTAATAAGGCAGGAGAAAAAGAGGGCGACGGGCCTAGCGCGGAGACCTTTCCGCTCTTCGTCAAAGCCCCACGAGGGATATTTTTAAAGCCTTCTCCTTCAGTGCTTCACTGAATCTTATCATTAAATAATAAGATGGGGTCTACCAGCAAGATGTTCTCCACAAAACCTGCTGAAAGGGAAAACGGAGGAAGCTGGCCCCTGCAACGGATGGGATAGCATTTCAAGGGCTCCACAGTGCTCCACTGAATTGTTCTCGTGTCGTGAACTAGGCAGAGGCGAAAAGGTGGCCTATACCTTTAAAAAGGTAAAATGGAAAACCCCTGTGAGAAATAAAAGTAAATTTAATCCATAACTAAAACAACCTGAGGCCCAAATAAGAAACTAAATATCAGTTCATAAATTTTAAAATCGGAATGTATCTGAGAATTTTTAAATTCTATTTTAAAATTTTTGGGGAAATGAGGAGCTGAGACAGTTGCTAATGCAGCCCAAGTTGGCTTCGAATCTGTTGCGTGGCCAAAGTTGACTTTGAATTCCTGAACCTTCTGACTCAACCTCCCCACTAGAGGACTAGCAGCATATACCACCTGCCCAGCTGCCCCTTCCTGAGCTCATTCCAGGAAGTCACTCTCTCAATATTTCACACGCAAGCTTCCCTCTTCCCTGCTACTTTCCCTCTCCTCAAAGCCCTGATTCCTCCCCTTCTCTCAGCTCTGGACCCCTCCAGATGCTCCTGGGTACTTTCTCTCTCTTGGGCGGAATAAAAATCCTCCCCTTAACCATACCACATAGTGGTGTAAGTTTATCTGCCGCACCCACTTGCATACATCTCTGACCCCTTTCATCCAAAACAGTTCCTCGGGAACCCCATTTTATCACTGAATCCCATCACACCCCTACCTCTTCATCTTCTAGTTTTAAAAAAAAAGAAAGCCTAGGGCTGGAGAGATGGCTCAGCAGTTAAGAGCTCTGGCATGCAGGCAAACATGCAGACAGAACACTGTATACATAATAAATAAATAAATAAAAATTTAAAACTCCTAGCTTCTCCACAAGCACACTGCTTCCTCTGCAGGCCCGTGAGTGGAGGTAGGGCCGCCTCCTCTCTGTACACACTGCCCTCTCTTTGTGTCTCAGTTCTTCACCCGCAGAGACCCACTCCACAGAGTCCATGGATCCCGTGCCAGGTGTCAGCTGCCCCCCCCCCCCGCCATGTCCCTTCCTTCATGGATTCCATCTCTTCTGCTGTGCTTTCTCGTTTATGTCGGTGTCTTCAACCTGCCTTTCTACCAGCTCCTTCCGTCCTAGACCAAAAAAGCCCCAGCTCCCTCCATCCGCAGCCTGCTCTCCTCCCTCTGTCTGCCGCGCTCCTGGAGAATTCTCTACGCTCACGGTTTCAGCTTGCTTGCCTCTCGCCTCTCAGGAGCTCCCCAGCATTGTCCCCTTCAAGGTACTCTATGTGCTTCACACAGCTACATTCGCAGGATACTTTCCCCTCCTCTCTCTTTGACCTGTGGCAACATTTGGGCTCACGATTCCTTCTCTTCCTAAACATCTGTGACTCTTGAGCATCTAGCCCTACAGGTTTCCCAGGCATCTCAGACTCAAGCTGAACCCATTTCCTCTTCACACCTGTTCCTCCACACACACACACACACACACACACACACACACACACACTCCCGGGCAAGGGTTGTTATGCTCTACAGTGGTTGCCGTAGACTCCTGGATCACCCCGGCTGCTATGCCTACATTGTCTCTCACATCCGGTTGTTACACCAAGACCTCTGCCACAGAAATACCTTTTCTACCCTTTTGCTTGCCGCCTCCTCCTCCACCACCACCCACACCACACCTCACCAACCCCCTTCTCCCCCGCTTCCCCTCTTCTTTTCCAATCACTTCCCGTGTGATAGCTCCGTGTTAGTAATAAGCTAGGAAAGTCGCAGGTGCCAGATTCCACAAGCACCTGTGCAAAATTGAACACCGTTCCCCACCTACCCAGTAAACTCGACTTCCAAATCTAAACTCTCGGCCTTCTTCCTGGCAGGTGAGTTCATCTAAATGCATTCCAGTGTCTCCTGTGATCTGTCTCTTGATCGAAAGTACATAAATATTCTAGTTCAGAATTTCAGACCTGCGTTCCACCCTTCTAGCATTATGGGGTTCCCTCGACAGCTGCCCAAGGGAAATGAGGAAGCAGATAGAAGGCCATGTGTGATTGGCTGTGGTATTTTGTGGGGAAGGGAGACCTATTATTATTCTAAGCAGCTAATACAGTTGGGCCCAGTGCAACCTCTGGAATATTGGGTGCAGCCAGTTGGCTCTCATAAAGCAATTTCCTATCCTACAGGAAGGCCTGTATCCCTTGGAGCCCCAGCCATCAATCTAGGACTAACCCTTCCTCTTCTCAACCTTTCCCTGACCTTTAATACAGTTCCTCGCGTTGTGGTGACCCCCAACCATAAAGTTATTTTCATTGCTAATTCAGAACTGTAATTTTGCTTCTGTTATGAATGTTAATGTAAATATTTTTGGACGTAGCGGTTTGCCAAAGGGGCCGTAACCCACAGGTTAAAAACCACTGCCCTAACACATCTCCTTCCACACTGTAGTGACCCTCATTGGCTCATAGATTCGAACACTTAGTCATCAGCCAGCCGGTAGACTGTTTAATAGGAGGTATAGTCTTGATGGAAGGAAGAGGCGTGTCCTTGTTGGAGGAGGCGTGTCCTTGCTGGAAGAGGCGTGTCCTTGTTGGAAGAGGTATATTGCTGAGAGTGGGCTTTGAGGTTTCAAAAACCCAAGCCAGTTTATCTCTCTCTCTTCCTTCCTCCCTACCTTCCTCCCTCCCCTCCCTCCTTCCCTCCCTCCCTCCCTCCCTCCCTCCTTCCCTCCCTCCCTCCCTGTGGCCTATGGATCAGGATGTAAAGCTCTCAACCATTTCTCCACACCATGCCTGTCTGCATGCCAGCATGCTCCCTGCCGTGATAATAATGGACTAACCTTCTGAAATTGTAAGCAAGCTCCCAATTAAATGCTTTCTTCTATAAGGTTGCCTTGGTGTCTCTTTATAGCAATAGAACACTGACTAAGACATAGATCAACTGTTTCTTCTCCCACCACTGAAGGGAAAATAACAAATTCAGACTTATACATTTGTGCATATCAGTTTTACGGCACAAATTTAATCTCCAAATTGAGAGGCAAAATGCTTTATGTTTAAATTTTGTAATATAGCCGGGCAGTGATGGCACATGTCTTTAATCCCAGCACTTGGAGGCAGAGGCAGGACACAGAGAAACCCTGTCCCTAAGAAAAAAAAAGGAAGAAAAAGGAAAGGAAGGAAGGAAGGATGAAGGAAAGAAAATTGTGCTATCGAGTCCTGCTCTCTGTCAATGGCAGACTCTCTTCCCAATAGCGTGCGTTACATCTGATTGACAAGGGAGTTTGTAGAGTGGTGGCAGAACAGATACATGTGTGCACATTTACATATAGAAGATACAGGTTGGCAGTCCATACATGTGTGCACATTTACATATAGAAGATACAGGTTGGCAGTCCAGAGCCTGGGGAGAAGGCTGAGTGAGGAGAACACCTGTCAACACTTCCCATATCGTCCTGCTGCATGCTCTTTCAAAATCATGATATTACATGGGTAATTCACTTGCTTAATGATGGAGGAAGGTCATTGGTTAAATAAAAAGAAACTGCTTGGCCTTCATTGGTTAGAAGATAGGTGGGAGGAGTAAACAGAACAGAACGCTGGGAGGAAGAGAAAGTGAGCTCAGACTCCACAGCTCTCCTCTCGGGAGCAGATGCCTCAGAAAGATGCCATGCTCCCAGCTCCCAGGCAGACGCACGCGATGAAGCTCCAACCCAGGATGGACATAGGCTAGAATCTTCCCGGTAAGCGCACCTAGGGGCGCTACACAGATGATTAGAAATGGGCTAAATTAATATGTGAGAATTAGCCTAGAAGAGGCTAGATAGAAATGGGCCAAGCAGTAATTAAATGAATAGTTTGTGTGTTGTTATTTCGGGCATAAGCTAGCCAGGCAGCCGGGGTGCTGGGGACGCAGCCCCGCTGCCCTTATTACTACAGCTTAAAGTTTCCCATTGCCTTTAGGATAAAATCTAACCTTTTAACCTTGACAGGTGAGTTAAGATCTACCCACAAGGAACTGAGGAGTTGGCTCAGAAGCTAAGAGCACTGTCAGCGCTTGCAGAGGACCTGGGTTCTGTTCTCAGAAATTGCATGGTGGCTTACAACCATCTGTAACTCCACTTCCAGGGGACCCAACCTCTTCTGGAGTCAAGCGCCAGGCACAAATGCAATGCACATGTAGAAAAATACTCCTATATGAACAGTAAATAAGATTTTGAGACAGGGACTCACTGTCTACCTCTGGCTGTCCTGGCATTTACTGTGTACGCCAGGCCTGGTTTTGAACTCACAATAAATAAATAAATATCTTTAAAATAATCTGACCTTGGGAGCTGGAGAGATAGTTCGGTGATTAAGAGCACTGGAGGCTCTTCCAGAGGACCTGGGTTCAATTCCCAGCACCCACAGGACAGCTCACAACTGTGTTCCAGGGGATCGGACACCCTCACACCAATGCACATAAAAAAAAGTTTAAATAAAATAAACAAAATAACCTGACCATAGATTATGTCCAGCTTCTCATTTCCCATATTTCCTGCCTCTTCCTTCAGTTCCATGTTCTCTCTGGCCTCTGGGCTATCTCCACATTTCAAGAAGACTTTCTCCAGTTTTTACCCGATGGTGGCTAATTCCTGCATGTTCCCTGGGTGTCTGGTTAGATGCCACCTCCCAGGAAGTTCTTTCTCACTCTGACAAGCGTGCCATCGCCGCATGTCCCCAAAAGCGTCCTGTGTGAAGCATTTGTCATGCTATAGATGCTCGTGGGTAAGGCAGTGCTGCCTCCTAGCACGTAGCGCATACTCAGTGAATACTCGCTAAGCAATAAAGTAAGGAAATAAGAGTGCAAACCGGATGTTGCCTGGCTTCATGGCACACACAGTCCCCAACACATCCCCTCCCAACAAATAAACATAATTTTTTTAAAAAAAAAATAGTCAGCTGGGCAGTGGTGGCACACGCTTTTAATCCCAGCACTCAGGAGGCAGAGGTAGGTGGATTTCTGTGAGTTCGAGGCCAGCCTGGTCTACAGAGCAAGTTCCAGGACAGGCTCTAAAGCTACACATTGAAACCCCGTCTTGAAAAGCAAACCAACAAAAAAAATTAGCAAGATGGGCAATGCCATACAAGCTCAATGAGGATGGAAGTGAGGCAGGCTGATGACGACCGGTTGGGAGAGCAACTAAGAGGGTCAAGGGCCTGAATGGTGGACTGTGGGCGTGGCTCAGCAGTAGAGCGAGTCCCTATCACACTCAAGGCTCTAGGTTCAAACCTCAGTAGCAAAGTGGAAGAAAGGTGGAAAGGAAGGAAGGAAGGAAGAAAGGAAGGAAGGAAGGAAGGAAGGAAGGAAGGAAGGAAGGAAGGAGAACAGGAGAAGAGATGATTGGCTGAGTTCGTGTAAGAGAAAACCCTGGCACAGTCAGAAACAGATGCAGGGCAGCAGAGCGCCATGCCGGCTTCAGTGCAGGGACCAGGAGCCTACAGGATCCAGGACTTAACAGAAAAATAAACCCTGGGTGTCTTCCCCTCTGAAGTGAGACAAAAACCAACCAACCAACCAACCAACCAACCAACCAACCAACCAACCAACCAACCAACCAGTGTCGTCTTTTAACTATTTCTCAGCAGAGAGAAGCAGGAGGAAGAAAGTCAGACTGAAAATGTTAATAATCTTAGATTAAGCAAGAGGGGAAGTTGTACACAGAAGTAGAACAGTGCTTGAGGGAACTGGGAGAAACATAGAAAGGGAATTCTGGAGATTGTGGGGAGGGTGGGGGGTTTTGGTGGTAGTGTTTTTTCTGGGTGGGTCTGGCAATGTAGCCTAGGCTGGCCTAGAACTCACAGCCCTCGCCTTGATTTAACTTCCAAGAGCTGGGATTGCAGGTGTGTGGCACCACGCCCAGTGTAAGAAGCAGCTTTGAACAAGCAGGAGTGAAAGCTGAACAAGTAAGTCAGTTTACCCTGGCTTGAGGCCATCTGGGACTTTTTCTCCAGAGAGAGAAAGTGTAGTGGCCTTCGTTCGGAGGTGGAGTTTAGGAAGACAGGAGACAAGCTGTCGGGGAAAGAAGGTCACTGTCGGGATAATTACTGATAACAGGATTAAAAGGAAAAGCGAGAGCAAGCAAAGGGAGCGGATCCTTGGTGCAGTGGACTGCTGGAGGGCGGGGGAGCAGAGAAGGCGCTGCTCAGTGAAAGACGGACGGACGCTCTGTGAGTCTGATAAAGCAATTCCAGAACCTTCTGGTATTTCCTCAACAGAGCGAAAAGGTAAATGTCCTTTTAAATCATTAACCTAACTGGCACTCAAGTCTGGGCAGACTCTGCGGGGTGGATGATAAGACTGTGTGCCCTCTCCAAGGCTCGAAAGGCAGGCTCCACCATTGCTGTCTGGACAAGCCCAATTCAGGCTCCCTCCTCCTGCCAGAGCAGGTCAGAGGTCTGCACCAGGACTGCCTCACTCTGGCTAACAACCACATTCCAGGAGGTAGCACTGTTGGTACCAGCTTCAGGCTCTTAGGGAGTCCTGCTCCGACCCTTGTTAACTCTGCCCCTCACCACAGGAGACAGAGGCCAAGGAGATATTCTCAGAGCTCATAACTTCCTTCTTGACCTCACCAGGGCATTACTTCAGAATTCCTTGTTCAAATGTACCAAGACTAATCCCAGGACCTGCCTAGACTTCTTTCTCAGCCCTCTTTCTCAGAGTAGACTACAATAGTAGGATGTGTAATTGGCTCTAGGCTTGCCAGATGGAACCTACTACCCAGACGTGGTGTGTGGCCTGGGGCATCCTCACAAAGGATGGGGAGAGAAGAGAGGAGCAGGGTCCCGGCTCCCCCAAGACTCTACTTTCTGGTCCAGAACCAAGAGAAGTCCAAGAATTTTACATCCTAATCTGGTTGGCTCTCTAGGAAGACAGTTTTTAGCAAAGTAGGAAAAACTTCTTTAACAATTTCACTGGTAACCCCCCACCCCTCACCCCCCACCCCATCCCTACAGTCAAGCATATGGATTATATCACCCCATTTGTCTCCTACCTTGGACCCTTGATGAATCAAACTGACCCCCTCTTAAGATTAAAAGTCATCTTGTGGCAAAGTCAAAACAAATTTATTCCCATTTTTATGTAAAACTTTGACCAGGTCTTGACCAAATTTCTGGAATTTTCCATGTTCCACACCCTATACCCTGACCTCCACCCTGATAAGATGTTCTGCCAAATAATATTTGAAATATTTATCCAAATTCATACGTAACCAAACTTCTGCTGGAAATCCCCCAATCCTTGAAAACCCCCTAGTCTTGAAGGTTTGGGGGACTGCATAAACCCCACCACCTCCTATATTTGATGCTGTTTTCTCTAACTCCACTTTAGGGAGATAGCCCTGTCTGACAGAAAATAAAGCTTGTGTCATTTGCCCAAAGCATTTGACCCGTGGTCTTTACTCTCATGCGGCAGGGTCAACACTTTACAGACATTAAACAGGGCCTGATCCTATAATGTATTGCTTACCTGCTAGGAAAAAAAAAAAACACCTCCTTTAAGATGATCATTGTATGGCAGCCGGGCGGTGGTGGCACACACCTTTAATCCCAGCACTTGGGAGGCAGAGGCAGGCGGATCTCTGTGAGTTCGAGACCAGCCTCGTCTACAAGAGCTAGTTCCAGGACAGGAACCAAAACCACAGAGAAACCCTGTCTCGAAAAAAAAAACAACAACAACAACAAAAAAAACTCCTTTAAGATGATCATTATATGGCAATGGGTTTTTGATCCTACTGTACGTACTGGCTTTGTGGGAGCCTAGGAAGTTGGGATGCTCACCTTACTAGACCTGGATGGAGGTGGGTGGTCCTTGGTCTTCCCACAGGTCAGGGAACCCTGATTGCTCTTCCGGCTGATGAGGGAGGGGGACTTGATCGGGGGAGGGAAATGGGAGGCGGTGGCAGGAAGGAGGCAGAAATCTTTAATAAATAAATAAATTAAAAAAAAAAAGATGATCATTGTAGGTTTACCTGACATCACTTAGGTTTGAATTGCATTTCAAGACAGCAAAAAACAGAGATCCATTTAAAATCCTGCTTGGATTTCTGTATAGATTTAGTAGCTCCAGATTTTGTTATTATTTGGTGCCATTTGACCATGTGTTTCTGTGTTTTATTAAGCTGCTCTGATTATATTTTAAGTTGCCTGTTTTTATCTCCCTATGACATTTATATTACACAGTCAGGCCTTATATATATGCCCCACTGGCCAAATACCAGAACATGTTCCCAGTATGTCCCTTTCAACGCTCACTCATGGCATCTTTTCACACACTTCAGAAGCTTCCTGACACACGCTGCCCAGTGCTGCGTTTGAGTGAGTCCTTCCCTGCAGGTTCCCGAGCCATCCTCCTTCATACTTCAAGGCATAGAATCGAGAGAGATTGACAGTTTTAGTGGCTGAACTGGGTAGAATAGAAGAGCGATTCTCCGGATGGCCCTACAGGATCTGCCGTCTTTGCTGTCTTTCACCTTGACCAGCCCTGCACTGCAGAGCAACCTCAAAATGGGAGAGGAGCTCTTGGGGGAACCTAAGCGAGGACTGCTGCAGGAAAATTTGCCAATACATCTCAAAGTCCTCTTTGGCTGATATCAAACGGAGCTCAGTTTCTAAAGAGCGAGAAAAGAGCAGGGATCTAAGATGGAGACTAACTTCCCGACTGGGCTGCCTTTGGGTCACCAGTGAGGGACACCCGGTGAGGTCATGTTACATTTCTCCTTCTGGGTTTGTATTGCTGTGAAGTGTGCCTAGAGAAACAGAGCGGTGAGAGTCTAGTTAGCTTACTCTGTTACCCACACAGCAAAGAATTATCCCATCCAAATGTCAATATTGGTAAGAGGTTGAGAAACACAAGAATAAATAAACTGTTTCTAAATCTCCTTTCTGCCAGAACCGAATGAGGTGTTCCTTTCTTCCCTTCTTTTAAGCACACAAAATCGTTTCTCTTCCACTCAAAATCGCTTAGCTGTGGGCCTGAGTCTCCAGAACATCCCTTCCGCGTGTGGGCTCTGTGTTTCAGCTGCCTGACTTTATGGCACCTTCCTATCTGTGCTTGCTTCCGCCACTTCTTTCCCTCCATTCCCCCACAGTATCCCCAGGCAAACACTAATCGATGCTCTATTTCTCCACAGTTACCTTTTCTGAACCTTACACTCATCATGGAATCATAAATACATGTTCCTGGGCTGGGCAGTGATAGCACACGCCTTTAATCCCAGCACTTGGGAGGCAGAGGTAGGCGGATCTCTGTGAGTTCGAGGCCAGCGTGGTCTACAGAGCTAGTTCCAGGACAGCCAGGGCTGTTATACAGAAAAACCCTGTCTCAAAAAAACAAAAACAAACAAACAAACAAACAAACAAAAAACCTGTTCCTTTGTCGTGGGGTTCTTCCACATAGCCTGCGTTCACTGTCCATACAAGTTATACCTACTTTTTAGATGTTGTAAATGTTATGAACATTTATAGTTAAGTTTCATGTGGTCATATTTTTATGTCTTTGAGAACATAAACTTAAGAGTTGTTGGGTCGTATGATAGCTAGATTTAGCCTTTGAGAAACTGACACCCTTTAGGACCAAGCCGATGTCTCAGTGGGTAAAAGCACTTGCCACGGAGCCTGGCAATCTGAGTTCCATGGCCAGGACACACAAGAAGGTGGCAAGCTGTCCTCTGATCCCCACATACCTGATGTGGCACCTGCATACCCACATACAAATTAATAAGTATAATAAAAATAAAGTAACGGAAACTGCCCCCTTCTTTCCCACATAGCTGTACTCTTTCCCATCCCTGGCAACTATGCATGAGGGGCCCTGTGACAGCATTAGTTTGAATAGGAATCTTCTCTCCCATCCCCCCCCCCCAAGTGTTAAAATTGTTTTAAAATAAAGCTCCCCACCACCCCCTCCCCACCACCACGCTCTGAAACAGCACAGCCAAAGGCTGAAAGCCTTGGAACTGCGGCTAAGATAAACCCTTCCTCCTCTACTTTATTCTCTCAGTTATTTTGGCCATGGCTATGCAAAAACAACACATACAGCCCCAAGGTCCCCACTCCCTCATGACCCCAGTCAGTCGTCTTTTGACTGTAGCCAAGGCAGAACCTATCTCGCGGTGTCCCATCGCGGTTTCGATGGGCATTTTTCTGAAGATTCCAGACAGCAGGCGTCTTTTCCTGTGTTTACTGCTCATTTCTGTTGTCAACACAAATTCACCAGGAAAGGATGCAAGATAAAAAGGGAGGCTTAGTTTCAAATACGAGCAGTTCCCAAGCCAGGGAAATTCAGACTTTGGTACAAAATTAAAGCATGTTTCAAGGAACAAAATAAAAGTTTGGCTCATGCTGAGACCCACATTCTCGCCCCCATCTGCTTATGCAAATTAGGCTGCAAACCCCAGGAAGTGCTCAGCCTCGAGGAGTTGAAGGGTCAGCACAGGTCATTGGCCAGATCCAGGAAGCCCCTCTGGTAGCTGTTTATTTGGGCAGCTGAAACAAGAACAAGCCCAGGCAAGACACTCAAAGTTGAGTTTGAATTTCACCAAGTATTGTGATCCCTCCGTCATAAATGGCCACCAAGCTTCCTTCTGAACTCAGACCCAGGGAACACTGGCTGCTCTTCTTGGCGTTCTGGCTTTTTATTGAAGTTCACTGTGTGTCGTCTATAAATCTCTCTTCAGCTCTCCATCCATTTTCAAGCTGGGCGGTTTGTCTTTTTATGTTACTGAGTTCATACCTATATTCTAGACACAAACCCCACATAGCATGATTTGAACAGTTTCTACCATTCTATAAGTTTCTTGTTAGTATTCTTTCAATAAAAAAGTTTAAGGTTGGGAGTAGGCTGTTTGGTTTTTTAGTTTTTTGTTTGTTTTTTCCTTTTTGAGATAGGGTCTCCTACAGCCCAGATTGGCGCCGAACTCAATACACAGTCAAAGCTGGCTTCAAAGTCCCATCCGCCTACCTCCATCTTCTAGAGTCAGGGATCAAGGCAGGGCCACTACATCCAGGAAGGTTTTTAATCTGATGATGTCTACCGTATGCTGCCTTTGTTTCCCCTGCTTTGGCGTCTAAGAGACCATGTGAACCAAGATGGTGGTATTCTCTCCCAAGCATTCATCATCTGAGGCTCAGCCTGGCCTCTGATTCACTCTGTGCTCCTTTTTATGTTTCCTGTGGAATAAAAGTCTTTGCATACGGACGCAGTCCTGCTGCCTGCTGCTCTTTACCTGACGATTTGTTCTGACACCCTTGTGACAAGTGACCGTAAAAGGCAGTGTGGGATGAGTTTCAGAAAACTACGTCTTTCATTTCTACAATGTTTAAAGAAGTACCTCAACGTCCTAGCTCAAGTTATGGTAACTCTTTTGACTAAATAAAAATGTTCAGAATAGAAACCACTTCAAGGCTTTCTTGTTTCCTCAATTCCAGTTAGAAAACTACTTATATCAAGACGTGGTTTTTCACCAGGACAGACCATGGAAGTCAATAAGCTGCAGAACTGAGTGTGTGCATAAGGCTTCCCTAGTTGATGTGTGTGTGTGTGTGTGCGCGTGCGCACACACATGCGCGCGCTTGCTTGTGTGTGCATGTTTGTGTGCATGTATGTGCTCATTTACCTTGAATTCTACCACTGAGCTATGCCCCCATCTCCAGCCTTAACTTGTTATAAAACTTATAGAAATTGAATTTCTATATTCTAGTATTTCCATATCTAGTATTTCAGCCTAGAATGCTATTTATTTTTTAAGATTTATTATGTATTTATTTAATTGTGTGTATGTCGGCACATGAGTACAGGTGCCTGAGGAGACAAGAGGCATTCAACCCCGAGTTACAGGTGGTTGTAAGCCAGCTGATAAGGAAGCTCTTGGGACCTCTGCGAGAGCAGTAGACTCCCTTAACAATTGAGTCATCTCTCCGGGCCCGAGAATGTGTTTCTTGACTCAAAGATCTCTTTCCAGCACTTTGGCAGGTGAGTGGGAGAAATAAAACATACGACTCTAATCTCACAGGTGGAGTACAAGGGTTATCTCCTCAAATAAGATAAGGCTCAGGATGGGAACATGGATGTTGGCTTTATTTGTTAAGTTTGTTGATTTTGGGCAATGCTGGGAGTTGTTCCCAGGGCCTCTGGCGTGCCAGGGAAGGACTCTACCACGGGGCTGAAGCACCAAGGTCCTCTGCCTGGATGGGACCTTGTTCTGGATTGAGGGTTTTTTTGTGAGTGTGTGTGTGTGTGTGTGTGTGTTTTGTAAACTGATTGATTCCCATTCTAGACCTATTTTTAATTTAATTACTTTAAATTCCATTCTGACTTGAGTACTCATAACTAATTTCTCTTTATACTTTTGAGCAATAGCTAATGTTTTGACATTTATACCGTACATATTTTCTGCTGTTTGGGGTGCTGTAATCCTCTCCTTCAAATGTGTGCAGGCATGGAACTTGGCAGTGATGGAAGCTGATTAATGGATGTGTCGGTTGTTATCAAGGCCCAGTTATTAAAGTCTACTTTAGAGTAAGTTATTAACTCTCCGATTTAAAAACAAAAGTCTTTTATCAACTTCTACTTCCCAGATGAGATAGGGACACTATTGACGGGAGGTAATCACCTATGTACTTTAGCCGCTGAACGATGGGGCCAAGTGGATGGCTACTTGTTCAAGGACCTGGTTTGAAATCCGTTCAAGTTGATGAGGGTGGGGAGAAGGGGCCTTTGAATCTTGTTACCTTTGCGATACTGTCTCCTTACATTTCGTAAAGTCTACGTTGTCTCTGTTCCAAATCCTTCAAAATCCTTCTGGGATGCCAACATCCCAGAAGCCCCCTCGGCTTGCTGCTTTGCCAAGCCCAGTTCTAGGAAGAGACAAGCTGTGACACTCTCCTCCTTGGGGGCCTGCCTTTCCAACATGGGCCAAATTCCCAAGCTGAGTGAGTCCAGAAGCTGGGCCTGTGTCTTCACAAGTACCCTGAATAACGATATGACTTCACTCCGGGGAAGGGTCACAAGGCGTTGCTTCCATTCAAATTCTAGTATACACCCTAAACTTTTTAAATCAAATGGATTCGGGTCCTGGCCAAAAAGGAGTGGCGCTCAGTCATGGCCCAAAAACATGAGCCTGTTACAACATCCTCGCATTTTCTCAGGGCAGAGTGAATAGGTGGATTCTAGTGTAATTATCTTTGTGTAGCTGAAAATTAAATGACTGATGATATTATTTAAATATCTATTTAAATACCTTCCTCTTGTTACATTAGTTTTGAACGACATGCTACTAGCAAATGGGCTGCTAGTTTTCCTAGTAGATTAGAATCTGAGTGGGTACATGAAAAATGAGCCTTGCTCCGATAGGTACCTTCTCCAGGGACCATGAGAGAGTTGTTCTGTTTACTCTAGCTCTTCACACGATCTGCTGTTATAAGACCTGGAATAATATAGGCCTTGCCCTGAAGAGTATAGATACTTAAATAATAAAGAGAGTACCTGTGGTGCTTGTCACTGTGTGTGTGTGTGTGTGTGTGTGTGTGTGTGTGTGTGTGTGTGTGCAGGTTCCAGAGGTCAATTTCAAGTGTTATTTCTCAAGTGCTTATCTACTTTATTTTTTAAGACAGGGTCTCTTATTGATTTAGAACTCACTAAATTGGCTAGTCAATAAGCCCCAAGGATTGCTTGGTCTCTCTCTGCCTTTCCAGCACTAGGATTGCAAGTGTGTGTGTGTGTGTGTGTGTGTGTCTTTGAGTCTGTGTATGTGTTGTGTGTGTGTCTGTGAGTCGATGTATGTGTATGTGTGTGTGTGTCTCTGTGTGCAGGTCTGTGAGTCTGTGTGTGTGTGTGTATGAGTGACTGGAGTGTGTGTGTGTGTCTGTGTATGGGTGTGTAAGTGTGGTGTGTGTGTGTGTGTCTGTTCTAAGGCTTAAACTCAGATTTTCATGCTTACTGGCCAAGACTTTACTGACTGAACCATCTCCTTAGCTCTAGTCCCCAAATTTTAACATCCATGTACATCATCTGACAAGGTCATGTTACAACACAGGCTGTAATTTGATAGGGCCTGAGGTCTGAGATCTTACAACACTATCCCTGGAGTGCCAATGTTGCCAGTGGGAGTCATGCCTAGAAAAGAAGGCGTGAGCAGACCAGAAGGCATTAAACCAGGACCTGCAAACACACCAGAGGTCAGGTTCCTGGTCTAGATGGACTTTTTCTAACATCCACTCCAATTGTGTACCCCCAAGCTTCAGTAAGTCCTCTTCGGCCATCATGCGATTTTTATTTGGGCTTCTGATTCTCAGTGCTCATGTTTGCTACTTTAGGCACTGTTTTCTATTGGAAAGCTGGGTATAAGAGCCTTAGGCTGGCAAGTTTTTGTTTCCAGCCTTTCACCAGTCTACTTTGATCCATGGAAGTCTTGGCTGGTGACAATGTCATAATGGGCTTGTGCCACTAGTGAAGGGTTTTGGTAAAATCAGCAACTCAGGAAGATGTCCAAAAGGAAAGGATAGGTAATGCTACCAGAATAGGGAGTCTTCCTGTGGCAGGGCAAGATGGTGCAGAGGTTCCTCCATCTTGTTTCCTTACTAAGGCCATTTTATGTTTGACTAGAATTTTATCTTCTTGGTAAGAATCCCCATGGAAAATCAGCCAACTCTATTCTAGGAACCCAAGGTCAAGATGGCCCAGCTAACTTACCTTAGCTTCTCTTAAACTGCTTGCTTGTGCAGAAACCCCTCTCCCACCTAACTGCTCATCTCCGCTTTTGTCAAACTACTTGCTTTTGCAAAACCTCCCCTGAAGCTGCCAATGGAGATACCAGGTTGTGGTTTTTACCTTCAAAACATTGGCCGCTTTCTCTAAACATTGGCACTACACTTGGGTCCTGGATACATGAGTAGTCTCAGCCAGCTGGAATAAAGACTTTCGGTCGGCTCTCCACTGTGTTTGTGTGGTCCTCTCTGGAGGGTTCCCTATTGCACTTAACGAGTCCCACAAGTGGAAAGAACTGTGGGGCACGTAGGGAAAAGTAAAGGCACCTGTGCTGGTTACCCATGAAGAGAGCACAAACCACGTTGGCTATTGAGTGGCAGCCGAAGCCAGCAGATCTGGTGGCATGAATGGCTGCATGGCACATCAAACAAAGTCAGGCTAACTTTCTCCTGAAACAATGATGGCCCTAGATGGTAGAATTTTAAGTGCTAGTTCCCCTTCCCGGAGATTCCTGGAATCAACCACCAGCTACTCACTAGCTACCCATCAGCTTGCGGGCTGCACTCACCCCACAACTGCCATTGGATACCAGTAACCATGTGCTCCAGGAACCACAAGAAGGGCAGGGGAGAGCAGAAGTCAGAGACCGTCCTTCAGCTTCCTGTTCAGACCACATGGTTACACTCTAGGGGTCATGGAGCTGCCTACAGAGCCACTGTGGACATCACTGCCACTTACGGCCAATGGCGTTGGTAGGAGTGGAGGCCCAGAAAACCCCATTTGACATAGCAAGCACACCAGCAGCTGCTGTGACCCCCACAGCTAGGGAAAACCCCTCTCATCTTTCTTTGGCCTTCCAACTCTCCCATCATTCCATCTGGCTGGCAAAATCCCAGCTACATATAGAATTCTCCAGGCAGGGCAGCCTAAGAACGACAGTGTTCTTGTCTTAACTGCAAATCACTTTGCACTGATGTAGAACATCCTCACATGTTCAAGCCATAGTCAGGGAGATTCATGAATTTTCATAAAACAAGCACACCCCTATGTAGCCAGCACCTAGCAAGGGTATAAACACTCTCAGAATACCAGAAGCCACTGCTTATTCCTAAGCCTTATCTCTCCTCAAATCACTTCAGGGGCTGGGGTAGCTGAGTGGTAGAAACAGGGCCCCGGATTTGATCTCTACTACCCAGTAACAAGCAATCTAATCAATGATACAAAGGTGAGCCGAATAAATAGTGCTCAAAAAGAAGTGCTAATGGTCAGTAAATATATACACAAGAAGTTCAACGTCCTCAGTCAACCAAACAACACTGAGATCCCATTTCACCCCAGTCAGAATGGCTGTTCTCCAGAGAACAAACAGCAGATGCTGGAAAGGATATAGGAGGTGAGCCCTTAAACATGGTTGGTGGGAAAATAATTATTCCAGCCATTATGGAGGTTTCCAAAACAAAGCAGAGACTCTGTTATATTATCCAGCTGGTCAATTCCTTCGGATACCCAAAGAAAACTGGGTCCAAATGCCACAGAAAGATCTGTACACCCACATAATCGCAACATTATTTCACAACAGTCACGTTGTGAAATCAGCCTGGGTGTCCACCAACAGATGAGTGGATTAAGAGAAATGCTATCAACCTGGCATGGTGGCACATGCCTTTAATCCCAGCGCTTGGGGGGCAGAGGCAGGCGGATCTCTGTGAGTTCGAGGCCAACCTGGCGGTCTACAAAGTGAATTTCAAGACAGCAAGGGCTGTTACACAGAGAAACCCTATTTCCAAAAAGAAAGGAAGGAAGGAAGAAATAGAAGGAAAAAGAAAATGAAGAAAGAAAGAAAGAAAGAAAGAAAGAAAGAAAGAAAGAAAGGGATCTATACACTCAATGGAGTATTATTCCCAAAAACAAATAATATCATTTGCAGGAAAAGGGTAGAACTGGGAGTCATCATGTTATATGAGAAAAGCCAGGCTCAGAAAGACACATGCAACATTTCTCTCATATGGAGAATCTATGAAAGTAGAATGGGACTCACTTGAGGGAAAGGAAAGGAACCTGTGAGAAGGAAGGGGATAGAAGACAATAGAGGGGGTGCAAATGATCGAAGTACATTACATATGTGTGTGAAAAGCGTGGTGGAGGCGCCATCCTGTACAATTAACACATACTGGCAAGCATGCCGGACAGCTGGACTCTGGAGTTCCCAGGCCATGGACCGATCTTGCCTATTTGAGACCTGTACGTGAAATAGGGTAATACAGAACACACCCTTGCCTGACTGACATTTCTCACTCAACATCCTGTTGGCCAAATGTGTCCATGCTGCCTTGGATAGCAGGAAGAGTCTTCCATGTGGGAGGCTGGTTTTGTGAGCTCTAGGTCAGTAGAAGAACTTGTTTTCAGCATGAGCGATGCTGGGTTCCATCCACTAAATCATAAAAAATGTGTAAAGTAAGATTTGTTCCCAGTGGGTCTTAGCAGTTTCAGAATAGATTTTTGTCTTCTTCCTCTTAAGTCAAGAGCTTTTACCTTTCCATGTAAAGAAACTCCATGGAGTTGAGAGTGCAGCTCAGCTGGTTAGCAGAAACAAAGCCTAGGGTTTTTCACCAGCACCACATAAGCTGGGCGTGGTGGTCAATGCCAGTAACCCCAACACCCAAGAGCTGGTGACGGAGAAGACTTTCAAGGTCATTCCTGGCTACGTAGCTAGTGGGAGGTCAGCCTGAGGTACGTGAAAACCTATTTCAAAAAGAAACAGAAAGAGGGATGCTGGAGGGAAGGAGGGGGAAATGCTACTTCGTCACTACCCTTCGGGCTGTTCAGTTGACAGATTCGCTGCTTTCTTGCTTTGGAACTCCTATCAGGTAAATTAAGAGCCGCCGAACATGAGCGATGTGTCATCCTGGATTCAGAGTCACTAGTCTGGCCACCAGTAACTAACCCACTGGCAAGCTGTGTGACATGCTTCCCATCCCAGAAGCAGCGGAGTGGGACACTGAGGTTGTAGCAAGCTGTTCAGAATGCCATGCAATTTTAAGCTTACATATTACTCATTTTTGGAATTTCCCGTTAAGAATATTTGAACCGGGGCCAGCAACACGGTTCAGTGGGTAAAGGAACTTACTGCCAAGCCTGATGCCCTGAGTTAGATCCCCAGATCCCTCATGGTCGAGGGAGAAAATTGGCCCATGGAACACGCAGTGCATAAATACATGTAATTTAAAATCACATTGTGGATTTGGTTCCTGTTTTCCTCATCTCTAAAAAGAAGACTGTTTTGTTTTTGGATTTATTTATTTATTAACCATATAGTATTTTGTCTGCAGGCCAGAAGAGGGAACCTGATCAAATTACAGATGGTTGTGAGCCACCACGTGGTTGCTGGGAATTGACTCAGGACCTCTAGAAAGAGCCGCCAGTGCTCTTACCCTGAGTCGATTCTCCAGCCACAAGGAGGATTCTTTTTCATATGCTTCTTGGCCACTGGATGCCCTCGTCTCTGAAACACTGTTGTATTTGTTTTGATTGATTATCCACCAGTGTGCCGAGCTTTTCTTGTTCTCTGATTCATTCATTTTACCTACATCCACCTTAGGAAATCGTTGCCAGCTTCAGTGACATGGAGGGAACTCTCTTGTTTTCTGATTAAACTCTTTACTGCTGTGCTGTTCACACTTACCGCTCGGCTGGTGTTGACGTTCATGTACAGGGAAAAGCAGGGAGTTCACCATTGAGTTTTCCAGTTGCTGCTGCAGCTATCAGACTGGCATAGTGAGCGCGGGTGAGCATTCACCGCTGTGCAGTCGTGGACGAGGGCGGCTTAGCCCTGGCGTTCATCCCAAGCACTGCAGGCAGAAAGGAGACTCCTAGGCAAACTGCCAGCCCCCTGGACTCCTTTTCAAATACCTACTGTCTCCAGTGGGGCAGCTCTCTCTGCTTTCAACTCTCTCTCCCAGCAATTGCTCTGCCTCTGCTTTCTCACCTGGCCTCTTGGGATGTCACCGCTGTCATCTAGCCCAGCCTGGAGTCCTAACGGGAACAGACCCCTCAGATAAATTGAAAGAAGGCCAGGGTGAGGTCTATTGTTAATCACAGGTGTTAGAATACTTTCAGAGTGTGGTTTCGGCTCAGGGAGTCTTGCTCAGTAACAGAGGGTTGGCCTACTCTGGGCAAGGCCTTGACTTTGACTCTTAGGATCAAAAGAGAAGGAAGGGGGATGAGAGGGGGTGAGAGAGGAAGGGGAAAGAGGTCTTAGAGCTTAATCAGAGAAAGCAAGTACAAGACTGGAGGAAAAGTTGGCCATCACACCCTAAAAAGGCTACTGGAAGAGGGAGGTTCTTATGAGTTTACAATGATATAGCAAAGACTGGTGGACAAGGTAAAGTTCGGGACCCCTTCGTGAGAAGGGCCCTCTATCATGTCTGGGTCGTCTCCAGAGGTCTGACCATCTGCATGGCTTCTAAGATCTTGCCAATTCTGGTTTTCCAAACACTTTACTGATTACTCGACAGGCATTGTCTTACTTAAGCCGCATAATAACCCTATATTACGGGTGTTCTCACTGCCTATGTTTTATAGACGGGGACCTGGAGGTTAGGCGACACACCCAAGGCCCTGTGTCTCATCAGTGGTGAAGCACCTTTGGCTGTGGATTAACTTCTTGACTCTTGTGTGAATGTTCACTAATAATCCATCAGGACGCTCCTGCTCTGCCTGGCAGATCTTACACAAACCGCCTATTACCACCTCAAAGAATTCATCTCTGTAAGAAGAGCCCATTGCGCCAAGGCACGCCAGTCATCTCTGTAAATCCCCTTACTCACTACACGGAACCACGGTTTCTTGGCGCCGACTCTGTGCCCAGCAGCAGTACTGATGATCAGGGTAGAGATCAAAAGAAATACAAGGGTGTCCACCTTACCAGTCGTCGCCCACTGAGGTTAAATTATTGAGGAGAAGCTGGGCCCTCCAGTCACTAGCCTGTGGAGTCGACCTTCGGGATTCAGACAGGCGAAAAGTTGATTTTGTTCTTGGTGTGCCTGACTCCTGTGTTATCCCCGAGAAACAGTTTCCTCCTGTGCTCATTTGAAGGTTTCCGCGCTCAGAAGGATCCAGGTTCACCATCGCTAGCTTCAGCTGTCCTGAAGACTCAGTTTCCCTGCTGCGTGCCAGGCTTCTCTGAAGATGGAATCTCAGAGAAGTGGAAAATGCCATTTCAGAGTAAATACAGTTTTTCTTAAAATTAGTTAATTTATTTGATGTGTATTTGTGTTTTGCCTACACATATATGCTGGGTGTCCTCAGAGACAGAAGAGGGTGTCAGAACCCCTGGAACTAGTTACAAATGGTGAGGAACCAAACCTGGGTCCTCAGGGAGGGCAGGCAGTGCTCTTAACGACTAAACATGTAATTCCAGTAGACTTTAGGGACCTGGCAGCTAACCCCTGGATATGTTTTTATAGAAAAAAATCTGTCTGTGTCTCCAAACAACAATTTTGAGACACAATCTGATACAGCACTCGATAAGAACCATGGTGCTTGCTTTGCACGGCTCAGGGGATTTCACTCTTGCAAGCCTGGCTACCCTAACATGGACCTTCTGCTCGTCTTCCTCTTCTTTACTCTTGGAGACCCTCCAGTTCTAAACTTAAACAGTATCTGCCTTTAGCCTCTCTGAGGCACACAGCAATCTGGTGAGCATTCCAGAAGACTGGATAGCATTGCTTTCCTGGGTTCTAGTCCTTCTTTGAAAAATCTAGAATCTTTCGGAAATGAATCTGTAACTGGCTACCATTGGAGCTGGTGCTACTGACATTGTCCATCTGGGGCTCCTGAGACTGAGTGTATGCCAAGAGAGGGAAAAGGAGAACATTCTCTCTGTGGCAGGAAGGTCCGAGCAAAATTCACATCCCTACTGGAAAGCGTAAAATCCCTAACGTGGGGGTAGCTGGTTGGACTGCTTGCTTTTCTCTCCCTCAGCAGTCAGGGCCTGAATGTGGTGCCCTGGGGAGGGGAGAGCACTCACACAAGCAAACCCTGGACTCTGTAACCTCCGTCTGCTATGACTTTGTCACCTGTAGAATGCGGTCACACACCGTCACTACGGCAGGCTGTAAGAACACACGACGTGATGTGACCATGCCTTACAGACGTCAGAGCTGCAGGACACCACAGCTCTTGAAACTCTGTTTTTACGTTTTGGGTTTTTGTTTGTTTGTTTGTTTGTTTTGGGTTTTTTTTTTGGGGGGGGTTGGTTTTGGTTTTGGTTTTTGGTTTTTGGGGTTGTTTTTTTTTTTGGTTTTTTGTTTTCGAGGCAAAGTTTCTCTGTAACTTTGGAGCCTGTCCTGGAACTCGCTCTGTAGACCAGGCTGGGCTTAAACTCACAGAGATCCACCTGTCTCTCTGCCTCCCAAGTGCTGGGATTAAGGTGTGCACCACCACCACCCAGCTGATTTTACGTTTCTTTAGCTTTTCAACGTAGAAAACACACGGACCAGTCATGGCGACCACGTTACCTTTTAAATCCTTTCGTATCACAATGGTTGTAGTGTGGACGGTGGCAATAAAAACAGGGCAGGGGTGGCTTGAATCCTGTGTGCTGTACGCTCCTAGGCTTCTGATAGCCGGGAGATCTTCAAATCATACAGGGAATGTTCCCAGGTCTTGGCAATCCATGGGAAACTTGCTGCTTAAATAGATGTCCACACAAGATCATAAAAACAAACAAACAAACAAAAAACCAGTCACATGGACTGGCCATGTGGGCATGTACCTCTGTAGTGGAGTGTGAGGCCCTTGCCTCTATTCCTTCCCAGCACCTTTTATTTTGTTTGCCATGCGGGGATCTAACAGAGCCTTGTGCACTATAGGTATAGGTCCATCATTGAGCAAACACCTTCAGCCCTCCCTCTGCAGGTTTTACTAACTTCTGTGAGCTCCCACAAATCAACCCTTAAGGTAAAAACTTAGTACGGCTTTGTCTTAAGAGATAAGGTGAATTCCAATATGAAAATAATTGAATAGACACCACGTTCCAATTCTCCTTCAGTAGAAACTTCAGGCTGAATCCCACTTGTTGACAAAAAGAGAGATAGAAAGGAAGGGATGTGTATGGAGTCAGGAAGGGTGGGGAGAGGAAGCCGAGGGTGACTCACAGCAGCCTTTGAGAGGAGGATTAGGCTTCCACCCCCACAGCCTGATGCTGTCAACTCCCACTTTGGAAAATAAAGCTGATCTCCACACGAAAGCAGTTTACAGTGGCTCAACCAAGAAAAGGAACTGGATTTATGGTTAGCATCCAGATTGCAGTTTAAATGTAAGAACACGCCTGGCTAAGCAGAGCCGTCAGCTTAGGTGGTGAGCAGAGAGTGCGCAGATGAAGAAAACGGTGGCGTACGTGTGCTGTGGAATATTACTCTGCCCCAAAGGGGAACGGGGAACGGCAAAATGAATAGCTCCGGGAGACGTCGTGTAAAGTGAATTAAACTAGACATAGAAAGCCAAGGACCGACCACATGTTCTCTGTTAAACACGGGTGCTAAGGAGTAGATTAGGATGTAGATCAGTGTTGGCTGGAGTTGGGGAAGGGTGGAGGCAGGGTGAATAGAATCAAGCTGGATGGATTAATGCACTCAGTGTTCATCAGGAAATATCACACCACACCTCATTAACAAGCACACTTTAGAAACGCATTTAAAATGAAGGGAAAGAATGAAAAAGAGCGTGCAAGAATTGTAAGCACACAGAGGCCTTAAGAAGGCGCCTACCGGAGAGGTGTAGCTCAGTCTCAGGGCTTTCCCGGGATGTGTGAGCGGGTGCTCAGTACCAAGGGTGAAGGGTGGGGATAAGAACACCTGTTGCCTCATTGTTATTGCTCTGTCCTCCGGAAGCAATTAAGGCAGTCATTAGGGAGATCATTCAAGCTGTGTTCATCACACAGAAAGCATAAAGCAACCTGAGTCCATAGGAGTTCCACAAACACATCCTCATGAGCATATGCTCTTTATATTTAAAATAAGATTCCAAATATTTGTGCTGGGATAAGATGTCACAGATGTCTGAAAGGCAAACATAGGAACCCATGTGTATGCACGTGGTTTTGTTCTGATAAAGTAAATAAATGTGTGAATATATATGTGTGTGTGTGTGTGTGTGTGTGTGTATGACTTCCAGAAGCTCCTAAAGAATTAGTCACAGTGGTGTGTATCTATAAGCCCAGCACCCAGAAGGCGGAAACGGAAGGGTTCTGAGTTTGCAATCTGGGCTATATTCCTAGTGAGTCCCAGGCTAGTGAGACCCAGCATTGCAAGATCCTGTCTCAAAGATAAAAAGAAAAATCAAAAACTTCTGAAAGCTCTTAAAGGGCTACAAGTTCAAGATGATGGACTGAGTTCATGCTTTTAGTCTCCCTATTTCCCAAGCCCTCTGAAATAATCTAAAACCCACACATACAGAGCCCCTGAGAGCAAGGTTGGTAGAAGTTGTTGGTAGAAGTCACGAGGGGACTCTCCACTTCTCTTCTCCCGGCTCTGGCTCTGAGCCTTTCCTGCTTCTCCGAAGTGGGGGAGGGGGGAGATACTGGGGACTGAGACAGGAGAATTTTTTTCCTGCTTTTTGTACTGTGAGAGTCTCTCCTTCCTGGTACTGGTGATGCTCCAAGACCCGGGGTGAAACTTCAGCCAGAACACACACTAATATACACTGTGTTATTTCTACAAATTTGATGCTTTTTCTACCTTAGTTACTTAACATAGTTTAATTTGTAAATTAGGCTAGAAAGGATTAGCGGTGATAATGTAATCAGACAAAAAAAATTGTAATGAAGTTAGTTTAAGGCTCATGAATTACTGATTTCTGGACTTTTTCACTTAGTGCTTTTGGGCATTTGTTGACCAACAGTAGCAGAAACCTCAGAAAATAAAATCACAGATGAGGGGGGAAACACTGTATTTGGACTTTTACATTAGTACTGTGAATTTTTTTTTAAATTTTTTTTTTTAGCACTGTGAATTTTTGTGAGCAGTTGCTAAAGCCCAGGTTAGCCCACATCTGTAATACCAGAACTTTGGAGGTGGACGCAGAAGGAACTAAAGTGTGAGTCTGGACTTGGTTAAGAAGCTAGGTCCAAGCCAACCCGGGCTGCATAGTAAGATTACCCCTCGGGGCTGGAGTGGTTAAGAGCATTGCCTGCTCTTCCAAAGGTCCTGAGTTCAATTCCCGGCAACCACATGGTGCCTCACAACCATCTGTAATGAGGCGGAGGCAGGAGGATTTCAAGGTGAAGGCTAGCCTGTGGTATATACTGAGACCCTGTCTAAAGGGAGGAGGAGGAGAAAGAGGAGGAGGAGTTGGGCAGGGGAGAGAAAGAGGAAGAGGAAAAAGAAGAGAAGGCAAAGGGAAGGGAAGGACAAGGAGAAAAGACTATGAAGGTCAGATACAAAAGAAATAGCTCATTGGCATGAATTCGCTTTTCACTTAGCTTAACTAGAATTCACCTAAACTTGAGAAGGATGGAAGGTGACTGAACAGGATTTTTACAAATGGGGGTGGGGGGAGAAGTAGGGAAAGGGAGAAAGAGGGAGAGAGAACATCTATTTTATGCCATGTCTTTTATTCATTCTTTACTCATTCACCCCGAGGGTGGAACCTATGGCCTCACACATGCTGGGGAGACTCCTGCACCCCAGGTATGCCTATAACTCTTCTAGAAAACCTGTCTTCCACCAGGCCTGGCTCGGATGAAATATTTAAACAGTGTGCTGATTTCTGCCTCCAATTAACCCAAACTAAATCTGGAAGAGAAAGTGGAAACTTGATCCATGCTGGTCCCGTGTGCTTTTTATGCGTTGAACACCTGTCACGCTGAGTGAGTTGAGTGTTAGCAAAGCCTTTTGCTCTTTTTTGTTAAAACTTCAAGGACATGGCACATGCCCCGTTAGTTATGCAAAGACCATGCAATGTTCTCTCCCAAGGTGATGGTTAAAGGTATTTTCCAAAGTCATTCTTTTAAAAAACATTTATTACCTTTCAATTTTGGGGTGTGTGTGTGTGTGTGTGTGTGTGTGTGTGTGTGTGTGTGTGTGTGTGAGAGAGAGAGAGAGAGAGAGAGAGAGAGAGAGAGAGAGAGAGAGAGAACAACCTAAGGAGTTAGTTTTCTCCTCCCACCATGTGGGTCCCAGGCTTGGTAACAGGCGTCTTTACCAACCAGCTCCCAAATCATGACTCCTTGCTAGTTCTGAATGCCCAGACTAGCTTAGGCTCGTTTCTTGCTAACTCTTTCAACTTAGCTTGTTTCTCTTCATCCACGTTCTCACGGCTCTTCACCTTTCTTACTGTATGCCCTACTTTGTGTCTGTTTCTTCCAGTGCCTGACTTCTGACTTGGGGCACCTCCCTCTCTTTCTCCCTTATTCTCTCCTCTCCTTCCTCTCTCTTACCTAGATTTCTCCTCCTGATTATTCTGCCTACCAGTCCAGCCTATCCCTCTCCCGCCTAGCTATTGGCTGTTCAGCTCTTTATTAGACCAATCGAGTGCCTTAGGCAGGCAAGGTGAAACGGCAACACATCTTTACATAATTAAGCAAAGGCAGAATAAACAAATGCAACACACCTTTGCCCAGCTAAAATCATATTCCACAACACACTGAGATACCAGCCTCCAGGGAAACTTCTCAGAACTTAGAAATTAACGTCTAAGAAAATGGGAACTCAGTGTTCACATTAATAATAATTAATGATAATGATTCTCTCTCTCATCAGATTTTCTATTTTGACAGCAAGAAGTATTCTTCTAGTGACAGGAAAACCATATGCACATTGGATAGCCCTTATCCAAAAACTTCCAGCCAGAAGGAGACTGGATTTCAGAGGTTTCCAGACTTTGGGATATTCGTATACTCTTTACTTGTTGACCATTCCTAACTCAAAAATCTGAAGTATGGATTCCGGTGCATTTCACGTTTTCAGGTAAGGCCTGCTCAAATTGCAGGCAGGAGAAAGAAAGGGGAAAGACGTACGGCTCTCCTCCACCTGTGCCTGCTGGCGGCCAAGGCTGAATCATTTCCAAAGACGAGATTGCCTAAGAACCACGTTCTCATGCCAGCTTTCCTCCCACCCTGCCACACGGAGCACAGTCTAGTGATAAGATGTCCATATCATCATGGTTTTATACTCTTCCCATCAGATACAAACCTCAGCCACAGTCTGGGGCAAATGGGGTGTGTTGCCAGCCTGCTGGTAGCTTTATTCTCCTCATGAACTCAGGGTAAGCTGCCTGATGAACTTAGGTGAAGCTCAAATTTACTTTGATGTTACGATTTTTTTTTTTCAGGATTTGAAACACACTTAAGAAATGAAATTTGAAGCCGGGCAGTGGTGGTGCACGCCTTTAATCCCAGCACTTGGGAGGCAGAGGCAGGCAGATCTTTTGTGAGTTTGAGGCCAGCCTGGTCTACAGAGTGAGTTCCAGGAAAGGCTCCAAAGCTACAGAGAAACCCTTTCTCAGGAAAAAAAAGGGAGGGGGGAGAGACAGACAGACAGAGGGAGAGACAGAGAGAGAAGTGGTAGCAGTGGGGAGGCAGAGGCAGGCGGATCTCTGTGAGACCCAGGCCAACCTGATCTACAGAGGTTTTCCAGAACAGCCAGGGCTACACAAAGGAACCCTGTCTCAAAAGCAAGCGAGCAAACAAACAAAGGCAGCAGAAGTGTTAAACAGGCTGCCACTGCATTGTGTAAGCTCAAGTCAGATAGAAACTCCAGCTAACAGAGAAGAGAAACTCGCGTGCCGATGGTTATTAATCTGAGCTTCTGTCTGCAGCATTGAGCAATTGCGGCTGGGCTGTCCCCAAAGAATGTCTTTGAGAGCCTACATCACAACCAGGTGTTTATCTTAACTGTGTATGGAGCAACCAAATCCTCTGGATCTTTTTGAAGATAAGGAGTAGGAAGCCACTGAGCCACTGAGTTGGAAAACTATCCACTAATTCATTGAATTGGAAACTATCCACTCTTTCCACTGAGGTGGAAAACTATCCAACCTGGGAGACTAAACCAGGTTGTGGGTCCACTGGTTCCAGCTGGTGGGCAGTGGAAGGAGCAGACTGCATGGTCCTCACAGGAGAGAAATGCTTGCCCAGAAGCTTGATTCCACACAAAGGAGTCCTGTTTTAATATCTTTAAGCTCGCACTTTAAAACCTTTTATTTTATGTGTACAGGTGTTTTCTCTGCCTGTATGCCTGTGTACCACGTGTGTGCCTGGTGTCTGGGAGAGCCATAAAAGGGCCTTGAGTCCTCTGACACTGGAGTTACAGGCAGTTGTGAGTCACCATGTGGGTGCTGGGACTCAAACTCTGATCTGCAAGAGCAGTCAGTGCCCTTAACCACAAAGTTATCTCTCCAGTCCCATAATCTCAGAGGCTTTTTAATTCTGTAGATTTGAAATGGAAATAATTCTATTTATCCTTCAAATTAAATGTGGGCATACAGTGACAGGGTCCTAACATGTAAGGACAAGCATTTTGTTTGTTTTTTAGGGTTTTTTTTTGTTTGTTTTGTTTTTCAAGACAGGGTTTTGAGCTTTGGAGCCTGTTCTGGAACTCTCTCTGTAGACAAGGCTAGCCTCAAACTCACAGAGTTTGCCTCTGCCTCCTGAGTGCTGGGATTAAAGGCGTGCACCACCACTGCCCTGCCATGCATTGCCACCACCCAGCCAAGCTTTAAACCAATATTTCTCAACCTGTGGGTCACAACCCCCTTGGGAGTCAAACAGCCTTTTTACAGGGGTCCATATTTCAGATATCCCACATATCAGATATTTACATGATGGCTCATAACAGCGGGAAAATTACAGTTATGAAGTAGCAACAAAATAATTTCATGGTTGGGGGGTCATCACAACATGAGGAACTGTATGAAAGCATCAAAGCCTTTGGAGAGTGAGAACTGATGCTTTGAACTATTAACAAGAGGACAGGGCTGAATGTCACCCAATGGCAGAGTGCCTGCCTAGCTGTATGCAAGGTTCTGGGTTCAATCCCCAGCAACAAACACACACACACACACACACACACACACAGAGAGAGAGAGAGAGAGAGAGAGAGAGAGAGAGAGAGAGAGAGAGAGAGAGAAGATAAAACATCCATCTATTGGCCCCTTTCAGCGTGGAAGGGGCAAACAGTTCCCAGTGGAAGCCTAGAAATAATTTCAAGTTTCCCTTGAGCGTTTTGTAAGTCGTTACTCATTCTTGGCAACAAGAACGCCATTTCTCTTGCACGGAATCCATCTCTAAGAAAATACACACTTGGAAGCTATCAACAACAATAAGCTTGCCCACTTGGGATAAGCCCATCGGCAGATTTGGCACAGATCAGCCTTAATCCTTTCTCAGGCGCTGAAGCAATGTGTACAAGAGGGTACCTGTCAGGAGCTGTCAGGGAAGTCCCATCCTTCTCGGTCACCCACAGAGCCACAGCCACATCCCGTGACATCTGCAGTAGGAGCGTTAATGGTGCCTGTGGCAAGTCCTGATGAGCCAATTTCAAGAGATCTCAAGCAGCGCAAGTCCAGATCTGAGTTCTGAACATTAGAAGACCAATGTCTGTCAGATGCACCACTACGCCAGCTCCACCAGGGCCTCTCTGTCATCATCTCTGTGATCTCAGCCTTGCGACTAATCTACTTCTCTTCCTTCCCATACCACACTCACCCCCAAACTCAGCCCAACTTCCCGAGGACATTCTGTCCTTTGTATCATTGTACTCCAAAGTCTAGAGGACTGTAAAACACAGCTTAGACTGTGCACAGCAATCTCATTGCCATTCTCTCCACGGTCCCAAGCTCGGCTCCCACCAAACCTGCGGGGTTGAGACTATCCTAAATCTCCACCCCACGCCCACCAGTCCCCATTTTTATCGGATCACTGATCACCTGAGGTAGGTCAAAGGGCAACCGCATGCTTTGTGCCTCTCTTTTTGCCTTTGTTGACTATGGTCATGTGCTGACATGCCTACGGTATTCGGTAGTCAAGAGGGGATGGAGGCATGTTTTCTGCTCCCCCAGACTTTCCCTGTCTTTTTCTATCCCTGCTTCTGAAAAAAGAGATCATTGGGGAGTTATCACCTGATCTGAAAAGGATGAGCTCTCAGATCATGGAGTCTGACCTCTGAGGGAAGGAATAGGCAACATTAATCCACCAGTCTCATCGTGATGTGTGGCCAGAACGGTTAAACATTGGAATTAAGAACAGCTAGGAAAATATCAGCTTTCTAATGAGAACAAGCCAAGACAAGGTCACGGTGATGGAAGTACTTTGCCAAGATCACCTGCTTGAAACAAATCACGTTAAATCTCTGAAGTGACTTGATTTCAAAGGGAAGCAGTCAAGACCTTGAGTGAACAGAGGTCGGTAACACCCCCCACCCACTGTCACCACATCCCACATTTTCTGTGGGAAGCAACCTCCCCATTCCCTCCCCAACTCCTCAGCTCAGATTTTCTCACCTCCTTATGCACCAGTGGGAACTTCTCAACTTAGCTCCCAGTCTCATCATCAAGGCAGAGAGATGGCCAATGGAGAGCGAGCGAGGGCTAATCCTTCCGGAATGTATCTGCCTTCACATTCTGTCAAGTGAAAGGATTTCATTTGGGTGAGGAGAAAGGAAAAACTGAATTTTTATTGCAGGTTTCATTTTTTTTCATATTTTAAATGAATGTGCACTACGGCCGACAGGAACATACTCTTGTTTTTACCAAAAATGTGTTGAAATATCCATTGGTGCATAATGTCCTTATTAATTCATAAAAGCACAAGCCAGAAACAATCTCGGTTTGTCTCTCATCACATGAAGGAACACTATGTGACCAGGGCGTTGAAGAAGCTAAACTACACCACAGCCTGGATGCGTATCACATGTGATGAACCGGGCAAGTCAGGGTGGGACTAGGGAATGAGGCGGTGGCCCAGAAGCAGCTGCTGGATAGTAAGACATGTTCTATTCTGGATAGTAAGACATGTTCTATTCTGGATTTGAGAGCTAGTGACTTGAGTGTGCTGACTTTGTGGCGGTTAACTGAGCTTCAAACATACACTTTCTGCATCTATGTCATGCTTTAAAAGTTGAGACTGGAGCCAAGGTGAGGAGGTGAGGAGCCCTTGCTACTCTTGCAGAGGACCTGGCTTTGTTTCCCAGCACCCGCCTGGCGGCTTACAACCCTTCCTAACTCCAAAATAGAGAGATTTCAAAAGAGGACGAGGAGGAGAGAGAAAGGAAAGAGAAGAGAAGATGATGCGCTCACAAGATGGCTGCGGGCGTCTTCCTCTTGTGTCTGCGGCTGCAGTCATCTACACCAATTTGCCTGTCTATGCGCTGGTCCAGGGGACCTGGAGCTCTTTTCTGGCCTCCTTGTATTTGACGACACTCACGGTGTCTAGTCATACATGCAGGAAAACATTTATACACACAGAAGAAAAATAAATAAATCTTTACTTCACGTAGCAAAGCAGGTTTGATAGAAAGCTATAACTACTTCCTAGAGCGTAGGAAATAAAGAATGGTAAAGAATTGTCTTTAGCCGGGCAGTAGTCATGCATGGCTTTAATCCCAGCACTTGAGAGACTCGAGAGGCAGAGGCAGGCGGATCTCTGTGAGTTCGAGGTCTACAAGACCTGATTCCTGGTCTACAAGAGCTAGTTCCAGGACAGGCTCTAAAGCTACAGAGAAACCCTGTCTCAAAAAAACAACAAAAAAAAAAAAAAGGAAAGAAAAAAAGAAGAATTGTCTCTAAAGTGAGCTCAAATTATGAGCATGTATAAATGTAGAATGAACACACTGGGCAACGGATGTGCCTCGGGGCTGCAGTGCCCACCTAGTGCGCATGAACAACTGCTAAATCAATACATACAAAGATTTTATTTAAAATGTTAACAAGGAAACCAGCAAGATGCTGAAGTCAGTTCTTCATATGATTTTGATTTATGGTCATAAATACAGAGCTAGACACAGAATGTGTGAGTTCCTATGTACAGGACTGTGCATAGAGGCCAGTGGTCTATACCAACTGTCTTCCTCTGTAGCTGCACACAGAGGCCAGTGGTCTATACCAGCTGTCTTCCTCTGTAGCTGCACACAGA
This sequence comes from Microtus pennsylvanicus, assembly GCF_037038515.1. Lineage (NCBI taxonomy): Eukaryota > Metazoa > Chordata > Mammalia > Rodentia > Cricetidae > Microtus > Microtus pennsylvanicus. The sequence goes on from NC_134587.1 coordinate 7,749,192, forward strand.
GGCCAGTGGTCTATACCAACTGTCTTCCTCTGTAGCTGCACACACAGGCCAGTGGTCTATACCAGCTGTCTTCCTCTGTAGCTGCGCACAGAGGCCAGTGGTCTATACCAGCTGTCTTCCTCTGTAGCTGCGCACAGAGGCCAGTGGTCTATACCAGCTGTCTTCCTCTGTAGCTGCGCACAGAGGCCAGTGGTCTATACCAACTGTCTTCCTCTGTAGCTGCACACACAGGCCAGTGGTCTATACCAACTGTCTTCCTCTGTAACTGCACACAGAGGCCAGTGGTCTATACCAGCTGTCTTCCTCTGTAACTGCGCATAGAGGCCAGTGGTCTATAACTGTCTTCCTCTGTAGCTGTGCATTAGAGGCCAGTGGTCTATAACTGTCTTCCTCTGTAGCTGCGCATAGAGGCCAGTGTTCTATACCAGCTGTCTTCCTCTGTAGCTGTGCATTAGAGGCCAGTGGTCTATACCAGCTGTCTTCCTCTGTAGCTGTGCATTAGAGGCCAGTGGTCTATACCAACTGTCTTCCTCTGTAGCTGCGCACAGAGGCCAGTGTTCTATACCAGCTGTCTTCCTCTGTAGCTGTGCATTAGAGGCCAGTGGTCTATACCAGCTGTCTTCCTCTGTAGCTGTGCATTAGAGGCCAGTGTTCTATACCAGCTGTCTTCCTCTGTAGCTGTGCATTAGAGGCCAGTGGTCTATACCAGCTGTCTTCCTCTGTAACTGCGCACAGAGGCCAGTGGTCTATACCAACTGTCTTCCTCTGTAGCTGTGCATTAGAGGCCAGTGGTCTATACCAACTGTCTTCCTCTGTAACTGCGCACAGAGGCCAGTGGTCTATACCAGCTGTCTTCCTCTGTAACTGCGCACAGAGGCCAGTGGTCTATACCAACTGTCTTCCTCTGTAGCTGTGCATTAGAGGCCAGTGGTCTATACCAACTGTCTTCCTCTGTAGCTGCGCACAGAGGCCAGTGTTCTATACCAGCTGTCTTCCTCTGTAGCTGTGCATTAGAGGCCAGTGGTCTATACCAGCTGTCTTCCTCTGTAGCTGTGCATTAGAGGCCAGTGGTCTATACCAGCTGTCTTCCTCTGTAGCTGTGCATTAGAGGCCAGTGGTCTATACCAGCTGTCTTCCTCTGTAGCTGTGCATTAGAGGCCAGTGGTCTATACCAACTGTCTTCCTCTGTAGCTGCGCACAGAGGCCAGTGGTCTATAACTGTCTTCCTCTGTAGCTGCGCATAGAGGCCAGTGGTCTATACCAGCTGTCTTCCTCTGTAGCTGCGCATAGAGGCCAGTGGTCTATAACTGTCTTCCTCTGTAGCTGCGCATAGAGGCCAGTGGTCTATAACTGTCTTCCTCTGTAGCTGCGCATAGAGGCCAGTGGTCTATACCAACTGTCTTCCTCTGTAGCTGGAGGTTTCGCTGCCCAATCCTGCAGTCACTTTTTTAAAATATTTATTATGTATACAACATTCTGTCTGTATGTAGAGCAGAAGAGGGCTGCTGGGAATTGAACTCAGGACCTTTGGAAGAGCAGGCAATGCTCTTAACCACTCTGAGCCATCTCTGTAGTCACTTTTAAAATAACCATTCAGAGGCTTAATACCAATTACAAACTGTTTGGTCTATTAGCTCAGGCTTATTACAAGTCTATATTTTGCCACAAGGCTCATGGCTTGTTACCTCACATCTTGCTTCTCAGGCAAGATTTCATCTTCTCTCTCTCTCTCTTTCTTTCTCCCTCCCCCCCCCCTCTTTCTCTGCTTGGATTTCCCGCCTAGCTATATTCTGCCCTGCCACAGGCCAAAGCAGCTTCTTTGTTAACCAAAGGTAAGAAAACATATTCCCAGTATACAGAGACATCCCGTGTCATTCCTCTAATACGCTCCCTGCCCCTTTGTTCATACCTTACCTTGAAACAGGATCTGTCACTGAAGCTGGAGAGCACTGATTGGCTAGATGAGCTGGCAAGTGAACTTCGGTAATCTGTCTGTTTAGTCACACACATACGCATGCATGTACACACATACATACATAAACACACACACACTTTTTTTTTTCTTATTGAATCCATTTTTTTTGTTGTTGTTGTTGTTCCAGAAAGTCAGCTCTGTTTTCTGGTTGTGTTCTTAACTTTCTCAGAAGGGAAAGTACTAGATCAGAAGATAGCATTTTAAGACTCTTGCAGATTATTGCCAAAGATTATAGAAAGACCTTGGAGCACGTGTCTGGGTTAGAGAGCAGGAGGAAGGAAAGGTCTTTCTAGACTACTTGGATATTTAAATTAGTTTCATCTGTAAGATTTCCAGGCTTAGAGTTAATGCTTACTGTCTCCCAATATCCTGACTCCCATCCCCCCACTCACCCACCCCATCCCCCCACTCACCCACACCCATCCCCCCACCTTTATCCCTTCTCTTCCTTTGCTTTTGGACTTTGTGCAGAACCGGTCCTTGCTTGAGAAGAAAGTGTGGGTTGGCAGAGCAAACCCCAAAAATTTCAAATTCAGAGCAAACCCTAGGCCACCACAGGTCCTCCCTGCACATATGGCTTCAGCGAGGATTAGTGGACAAAACCCTGAAGGGATATCTCCAGAGCCAGATTTCATTCCCACCTCCTCTGCAGCAAGTCATGTGTTAACACGTATTTTCTGATTGATTTTGTCAATCTAGATTTAAAACAGTCAGAAGCCACATGCAACTGGCCATGATACTAGACCTCACTTTTATCAGCAAAGTGTGAGGCACTGTGGTTAGGACACCCAGGGCAGACAAAGTGGTCTTGCTCCTGGCCCGTGCAGTCAAAAGGTGTGGTTTTCATGTAAATATCCAGATATGTACAATGAACATTGTCTGTCTCAATGCTGGGCTACTTCTTACTTTGTTATATTAGCTAACCGTTCTCAGAAGGCAAATGTCTTAAGAGTCTTGCCTTTCCTTTTCTAACATCCCCCTAAGTGCTGAACACTTTGCACACACCTGGCAGAGCCCAACCCAGTTACAGCTAACAATATCTCATATGTGCACCAACCAAGCATTCCTTCTGGTCCCTCGAGTACTCCTAGAATCTCTATGGGAGTAAGAGACAAAAGATTATAAACAGAAAATAACTTACTTATGGAGCTAATCTTTTACACTGTATAGCAACAGCTTCAGTAGGACCATCAATGTGAAAACTACATTTCATGGTGGTACAGCCCAAATGTAAGCATTTCTGGTATTCATTCAATGGATTCCATTAGGTTCCTTCCACACAACAGCGGTTCAACCAGTCACGGCTGCAGTGCGTGTCTGCAGATACTCTTATCATGCTTGTGTTTCCAGGAATAGGACGTGCAATTCCATTTTTTTAATTAATCCTTGTCTTAAAAAAACAACGTTTAGCTAGACGGTGGTGGCACACGCCATTAATCCCAGCACTTGGGAGGCAGAGGCAGACAGAGCTCTGTGAGTTTGAGGCCAGCCTGGTCTACAGAGTGAGTTCTACAAAGCTACACAAAGAAATCCTCTTTCAAAATAATAATAATAACAACAAGAATGCTGATAATAATGTCTAGCTGAGTGTGGTAGGTCACATCTATGATCCCAGCACTTGGAAGGCTGAAGCAAGAGGATTTTCATAAGTTCAAACCTAGGCTCTATAGGGAGTCCTGGACCAGACTGAACTGTAAAGACTCTCCCAAAGAGGGGGGCAAACTTTGAAAAAAATATATAGTGTTATCTAGCCAGTAGTAGTGATACACACCTACAATCAAGAATCTGAAGACAAGCTGCTCTAAACTGTGAGAGTAACGTCTTAGAATAACAAACCAAATAAATGAATAAAATAAGAAATAACATCTAAATCTTGGCTGGGGATTCAAAGGCAATTTAACAGTTGTCACTGTGTGTCTACCAGTCCACCCTAAAACCTTTCTCTTTAAGTGTTTATTTAGACTTATTTTACATGTATTGGTGTTTTTGCCTCTGTGTTTGTCTATGTGAGGATGTCAGACCCCCTGGAACTGGAGTTACAGACAGTTGTGGGCTGCTATGTGGGTACTGGGAATCAGACCCAGGTCCTCTGGAAGAGCAGCTAGTGCTCTTAACCACTGAGCCATCTCTCCAGCCCCTAAAATCTTATTTTAAAAGATGGAGAGGAATTAAAAAAGCCAACGGAAAAATCTGGGTGTTTTTGGAGGGTCTCTCAGCAGGACTAAATCCACACTGGCTTTTAGTTAACACTGTTTCCCACTTCTCCACGAAAGGAGCGTTCGTGTTTGGGGAAGATAAGGGAAGTGTGGACCACAGCGGGATCCTTTCCGGGCGTCCAGGCTGCAGTACTCCATCTGGAGATCATCAAAGGCCTGGTTCTCCTTGTCTGCTGGGAGACAGCTGCTCCCCTAAGCAACCTGAGGTTACAGCTGTGGAGTGTTGAGTGTTTGCCCGCTGCAGAGAGCTGGGACTGGAGCACAAAGGGCAGGCCTCTGCTCCCAGGACCTCTGGGAGTCCTGGTGAAGAAGGCGGTCCAGCCACCCCTCCTGATATCACTGTCTTCTGTACAGGCTGAGGGCCAAAAGGGGGCTGGAAAAAGAAAGAAAAAAAAATGGGAAGAATAGTGAGAAAAATAGGGCCGGAATATAACGCACACTGCCATGTAAGAGTCGCCGATCTCTTGGATTAGTGGCGGAAGGAAGGGAGCTTTGACAAGTCTGTGCTTCCTTTCAGACCTTCTTCAGGGATTTGGGAGATGGGTGAAGATGGGGCGAGCTGCAGGGGTTTCCAATCTAGGAAACCGCGAGCGTGTCTCAGGCAGTGGTGGCTACAAGTGTTGAGTTCACGTAGCAAGTTCTTCATGGCCCGGCCTCCTAACCTTCAAAACGAGCTAATCCTATGCCTCATGAGCTCATCGGGAGGACTGGACAAGAAAACATGCCTGACGCTAGGGTTGCAGAAGCATCGGGGTCTCGCGAATTCAAAGCCGGCCTGGTCTACATATCAAGTTCCAGAATAGAGAGCTTCCTAGCAAGACTCTCTCAAAAAGAAAATGAAACAATCACAGGAAAGTATTCAAAGACTTTAATAAAAAGAGGGCTGGTGTGTAGCTCACTGGTAAAGTCCTTGTCTAGCACAGGCCAAGTCCTGGGTTTAATATCCCCAAACTGAAAACCAAACAACAGGAAAAGAAGTAAATCCGCAACTGCGGGATAGCTATCGTTATCAGTACAAGCAGCTTTAGGTGGCAAAGGCTTTCGTAAGAGAGGTTTGGAGACCTAAAAGAACTCAGAGGCAGAGGGCTAATGTGGTAGCTTGGAGTTAGGAGACTGGACAGAGCAGCTGTTCGTAGCACTGGGAGAGCACCGTAGGCACTGAGCTCTCAAGGATAGCAGAACTTAAGGAACAGAGCTGGACACATTTGTAGCAGAGGTAGTTCAATTCACCTGCCGTGATGGTCACATGGCAGGAAATGATGAAAATAATTAACCGTGAAGACGGGCGGGAGGAGCCGGGGCTTGAGAGAAGGCTCAGTGGTTAAGGGCACACACTGCTCACACCAGTGGCTCACAACCTCTGCCATTCCAGCTTCAGGAGGTCCCCTGCCCTCCTGTGGCCTCCTTGGACATAGACACATATGGGACATACACTCATATGGATACAAATAAAAATCTCACAAAACAAACAAAGAGGTTGGGGCTGTGTACAAGGTGTAGGCCAGTCAATAGAGTCTGAACTTGATGCTTCAGGCAAGAGGAAGGAATTGGAACTGAGGAGAAACTGCCTCAAGAGGGCAAAAGACACTGGAGCGGTAACTGTAGGGAAGACGGGGAGTGATTAGTTCAAGTGCCGCAGAGGAGACAGGAGTGAAAAATGAGAAGTCCGTGGTCCTTTCCAGAACCCACACTATGCTTTGGGGACGTTCAGCCTCCAGAACTCTGAGCTAAAACTGTCTTCTCTTTATAAGTTCCCAGCCCTAGATATTTCATGATCATATCAGAAAATGAACTCATACAGTCTTCCTAGTGGGGCACAGCCCAGAATGCAGCTGTCCATTCTTGCCTTAGGTTCCTGCATTGGTCTAACGAAGCAGTGACTTGGGTGACTTAAACCATCACGTGCACTGATGTGCTCAGAAATGAGAGGTTAAGAAGCTCGTACGTTTATCTCTCACGCTCATTATATTTGCACGATTTGTTACTCTTTGGGGTGACCAGGGATTTGGGGAGCTGATTGAAATTTATTTCTAGTTTACCCTGTCATCTTGCTGGGCTTTTAAAAAGCTGATTCCGTGCTAATTAAGAGAGAGGGATAGTGTACATGCCAGCTTTTGCAGGCTTCCTTAGATGGATAGCAAGGACCGCCAAGGCCTTTCAGTTTTAAGCTGTGGCCAGTAGTTCTCAGGCCAAGGCAGGGGAGTTGTTGGAGCGTTGGAGCGCAACCAGTAGCAGCAGCAGCAGCAGCCTTGCATAAGGGTGAAAGCATAGACCTTTGTTGTCCTTGGAAAAGGAAATAAGAAACCGTACACGGCACAACCTAAATTATCTACAGTTGTATAACTCACACAAACAAAAGGCACATTAAATGCAGGAGCACAGTTGCTGCGAGGAAGAGATGAATGGGGGTGGAGAGACAAATGGATGGGTGATAGATGATAGACAGATATCGTCAACATAAAGATAAAATGAGAGAGGCTATTGAGAGAGGAAAGAAATGAACGAAAGCGGATACTATAGTCTAAGGAATATTATTAATCTAGTTTCATGTTCTTGAAGTTAAAAAGAAGTTGAGGATGTAGCTCAGTGGGAAAGTCTATACACATAAAAATGAGCAAATAAAAGAGCTTCTTATTATTTTATTATGGATACGGGTGTTTAGCTTGCATGTATGTCTGTGCTGTATATGCATGCCTGGTGTCCACAGATTCCCTAGAACTGGAGTTACAGAGGGTTGTGAGCCACCATATGGGTGCTTGGAATCCAACCTGGATCCTGTGAGAGAGCAGCCAGGGCTTTTTAAACTCTGAGCCTCTTACCAGCCTGTAAATTAAATATATATAGAAAGAGATAAACAGAGGAGAAAGATCTGTGAGGTAGTGTGATGTCAGACCCAAGCCAAAGATTTCAGTCTGTTTCTGGGTTTCCAAAACCTGACCAAACCTGAACTCCCGAGGGGGCCAACTCATGTTGGTGAGACTGAGTGTTGTTTTTTTGGCCACCTCTGGAACTAAGGGCTTGAAGAGCCTTACCTCATGGAAATGTCACAGCCACCTCCCTGGCTGTTTCACTAAATCTCTGGGTTACGGATCTCTCAAGTAGATCTGAGCCCTCATGGCAGTTGGGTTCTGCAAGGAGAATCACAGCTAAAACAGGCTGTCCGTGTTGGTTTCCCACTGCTGTGATAAACACCGTGAGCAGAAGCAGCTCAGGAAGGAGGGCTGAAACCACCTTAGAGCAGCCCAGATGGAAAGACCCTTTCACAGGGGTCGCCTACGACGTCAGAAAACACCCGATGCTGACATTAAGATTTATAACAGTAGCAAAATTACAGTCACAAAGTAGTATTACAGGTGGGGGATCACCACATTAGGAGGAACCTTGCTAAAAGGTCGCAGCATTCGGAAGGTTGAGGACCACTGCCTTTAAGCTCACAGCCCATCGTGAAGCAAAGCCAGAACAGGACTGAAGCTTACTGGCTTTCTCCACATAGCTTGCTCAGCTTGCTTTATTTATACACCCAGGATCACCTGCCCAGGTATGGCACCGCCCACAGTGGGCTAGCCCCGCCCACAGTGGGCTAGCCCCGCCCCCAATCGTTAATCAAGAAAATTCCCCCACAGGCTTGAGGGTCCTGATTCTGAAATGATCTAGTTTGATTGGCAGACAGACTAACACTCCAGGCCTTCCCTTCCCCAGTCCTGTTCTGTTTAGTTGTTAACATTTCTGAGAGCAAACATCCTCACACTGTGGTCCCCAGACCAGCGGCATTGTTACCATCTGGGGAGCCATAAAAAAAAAAAAATCCACAGCCAGGCAGTGGTGGCACACGCCTTTAATCCCAGCACTTGGGAGGCAGAGGCAGGTGGATCTCTGTGAGTTCGAGACCAGCCTGGTCTACAAGAGCTAGTTCCAGGACAGGCTCCAAAACTACAGAGAAACCCTGTCTCGAAAAAAAAAAACAAAAAAAAAAAAAACAAAAAACAAACAAAAAAAAAATCCAAATTCTCAGACCCTACTCCAGAGCTGATTCCTAAACTCTGGGGATGGACTCCAGAGATCTGGCTTTTACCCAAGTGACTTTGGCATGCGTTGGTGTTTGAGAACCATGCTCCTAGGTGGATGACTTGATTCAGCAAACATTTCCAAATGCTGATGCCTATGCCTCACATCACCCTAGAGATTCCGATTTAATTGGTTTAGGATAAGGCCCACACAGAGATCTTTTTAAAGTTCCACAGGTGATGGAGACCACTGCAGCTTGGACCTTCTGAAACAGCAAACTTCACTCAGGAACAACCAAAGGCACATTTGTAGTCTAAGGAAGCTGTGAGGGCCAGCAAGAGTGTAAGCATCATATTTCCCAATTTTAAGTCCTCTTTCTCCAAATCCACAACTGCCCCTGGAGGAACAGCTGGAAATGCTCTTGGGCTAAGGAGGCACGAACTTAGTAGTCTGAGCACTTTCTAAAGTTTTTCTTACTTTAAGCTCATAAATTTAGTCTTTAGTGAATGTTGAGAAGATGCGAGGGGAGGACAATACCAGCCACCCTCAGAATAATTTAGTAGAGGAAATGAGATCTGTGCGTGGCACAGTAAAGGTTAATATTACCAGCTATCAGCATCTCATTTCTTCTCAGATCTATGTGCCGTGTGCTAAAGGTCCCGTCATCTCACTGAGCATATCTCCGGTATTAGGAGGGTTCAATCAACACTTGTCTAACAAATGGATCCACTAATCAATTAATCAATCCATAAATTGCATCACTGAGGGAGGCTAATCTGTCCTTATTTGGTGTTCAAAGTCCAGCATGTCACTGCTCCCGGCCTGAAACACAGGGAAGGACGGTCTTATGGCTATGCTTACGTGTGGATCGACGTGCTGGGTCTGAATGTCACCTGGGGATGCTATAATCCCCGAATGGGCAGGAAGGAGAAATGAGTGTGGTGGTCGTTAGAACCAGTGACCCATGAATTCCAGGTCTCTATTTCAGAGGGTGAGGATGCCCCCTTCCCCTTCCCTTGGACGTCTCCTTGGCCATGTGAGCTGTCTAGGCCATTGAAATGAGCCAAGCATTGCCTTGCCTCCATTGGTAAGTTTAAGAACCACGAAAGGGTCAGGAGAGTAGTTCAGCAGTAGCAGCATGCTTACCTAGTATGTGCAAGACTCGATTGGATCCCAACACTTCAAAAAAGAAAAGAAAAAAATAGACACAGCGAGACTTAAGTTTTCCAAAGGGTGGCTGGTTATCCAGGTTGACTTGAAATCAAGGTATGGCGTTTTCAGTGCTAAAACTGGGTTAGTTCCAGACAGCCCGGATTTAGTCACTCGTCAGGGTAACTATCAGCCTTTGAGCTCTCATCACTCCATCGGCATGAGTCCAGCGTGATCAATGCCAAGCTGTGATTGAACTGGAGTCTCAAAATGTTTAAATGACTTTCCTGTGGCCACGTTGCCGCTGAAGATCAGAGGTAGATTCTGGACCACATCTGCCTCACTTCAGAGGCCATATTTCTGTGGGACCTGTTCCTGGAGAATGGTACTTTCTGTTTCTGGGTGTTATTTGATTATTTGGGTGTAAGATACAAACCTCTGTTTTGGACGTAAGACACAAGGAAGTGTTTCCATTTTGTTCCTTCTTAAAGTTCTTTAAGTGTATGGGTGTTTTGGCTGCATTAATATCCGGGTACTGTATGTGTCCGGTACCCAAGGACGCCAGAACTGGGTAACAGATCCCCTAGAAATGGAGTTACAGATGGTTGTGAACCACCATGTGGGTGCTGGGAATAGAACTTGGGTTCTCTGGAAGAGCACCCAGTGTTCTTAACCATTGAGTCATTTCTCCAACTCTTCTATTTTATTCCAGTTTCTATAGACAAGGTTCTACAAAGGCGGAGAGAAGGGCTAGTCTCAGATCACTGAATGTCATTTCATTTATGACACGGTCCTTCTGCTGTTGTTGTGAGCTATATGAAGATGGAGAGAGGCTATGCTTCCCTCCTGAACATACAAAGCAAGAACAGATGTAGTCATGGTTTACTAGATAATGCGGAAGTTGGTATGTGTTATTCAAATGTTTTACATATGGCTATGTTTTTAAATTTTACTACAATAAGAGCATATTAGTTTGTTATTTATTATTTATTTATTTAGAAAAGACATCCTGCGGGCTGGAGAGATGGCTCAGTTGTTAAGAGCATTGGCTGCTCTTCTAGAGGACACAGGTTCAATTCCCAGCACCCACATGGCAGCTCACAATTCTCTCTAACTCCAGTTCCAGTAGAACAGATATCCTCACACAGACATACATGTAGGCAAAACATCAATGCACATAAAATGAAAATAAAATAAAATACTGAAAAGAAAAGAAGAAGCTACGTCTTGCATAGCCCAGTCTGGTCTTGACTCACTGTGTAGCGGAGGGTGACCTTGACTTCCTGCTCTACAATACAAAGTTTTCTAGAGAGTTTTACAAATCCTTCTGAACCTTGATTTCAGCTCCTTGACTAAGAGGTCAAGTCCTCTGAAATGTTTGGTCCAGACCCCAACTACAGGAAACAGGTAGCACGTGCTACCTCCTTATACACTCAGCTTATGTGTGTACTGGTTTGGGGTATTCGTTTTTGAAACAGGGATCTCTCTATGCAGCTTTAGCTGGCCTGGAACTCACTGTGTAGGTCCAGGTAGCTTCAAACTCAGAGACCTGCCTGCCTCTGCCTTCTGAGTGCTGGTATTAAAGGAGTGCACTACCATGCCCTCTAAATAGATATTGAATTTTATGATTTTAAAAACAACACTTCAAGAGAGCTCAAGCATCTTTAGTCTTTGGGCTACTAATTCTCATTGTCATGGTGATAACACCTTGCTGAAGGTCAGTACCATTTGTTTGAAAGTGATGTAGCAAGCCAGACCTAGAGGCTAATGCCTTTAATCCCAGCACTTGGGAGACTGAGGCAAGTGGATCTTTGTGGGTTCAAGACCAACCTTGTCTACTTAATGAGTTCCAGACCAGCCAGAGCTACACAGTCAGATCCTGGAGGGGATGGAGAGGCAGTAGCACCGATCAGCCTTTATTAGGAAGGGAGCCCAGGTTACCACTGTATTCTAGTTCCTCCTTTCCCCTGTGTGGTCCAACTCTGCATGCCCACTGGGCAGGAATCTCCACCGTGGGTCAAAACCAGCTACTCTAAGAGAGGATAATATCTGTTACTAATGACTGCTTGACCCTCCCTAGAAATCCTTCCCATCCACCTACAGGCATTAGCAGAAAGCCTTATCTAGTGAGGGGTGGTGACCTGGTTGTAGCAGAGGTAGTTTGAAGCCTCAAAGATAGCTGGGCTCTTTTTCCAGCTCTGGACAGAGGGTACAGTTTCTGTGGGAAGTACTAGTTGGGCAGCCTCCAGAACAGAGAGAGGTTCTGCTCACTGGCCCGAGGAGACGTAAGGAACAAACATGCGCATGTTAGAACAGTTTGAGGAAAGCCTGAAACAATAAACCAACAGGTGAAACCTGCTTGGAAATCTTTTGTAACTTGGATGCTCCCTACAGGACAGGTTTTCTTCACTGTCTGGATCCGGGGCATCCCCTGGGTCTTACCCATTAGAGGAGAATCTGAGATGAGGAAGGACCAATGCCAACCTGAGATGCCATAGTGCAGAGTGTTGGCATCTGCTGTCCCAGGCAAGGGGCTCTCCTCGCTTTCTAAGGGGATGTCTATGGCTGATCAAACCAGACACATACGGTCCAGATCATCACCCTGATGGCATCTTTGTCCCAAAGCAGCCCAAAGTGAGCTTTTATGTTCTTCACGATGGAAGGGAAGATAGTTGACTTCTCACTCTCTCATACTTCAAGATCTCTCATATATCTGTATTTGCATATATATTAATATTACAAATATTCTACTATCATTAATTATAGTTTGGTGTTAGTTGCGACAGGTTAGATAGGTGGCATCAACACATATATCCTAAAATATTATTGATTTAATATGATAGACTTTGGTTCATGTGCCACAGTTCTAGCTGATTCTCTAAGTTTTAGCTGACATGAGGATTCGGGATCTTCTCACCCTAAAATGCCTTTGTCTCCAACACTGGGCCTCAGCCATTGCTGCAGAGAGAGTTCGCAGAAGACCACATAGCAGGACTTGGGGCCAGTTCTACTGCTTCTGCCATATCGCCTTAGCCAAAACCCAATCGCATGGTCCCATCTTGACTATAAAGTTCACTGTGAAATGCCCTCTTATGTGTGCGTGGGGAATGAGACGGGAGCAGGGAAATGTCATGAAAAACAAAGGTCCCTGTCACCTGTGTATCAGATTCAGTTCCATCAGGTCCTTGTGCGGTGAGCATCGGTACCATTTTATGAAGCTCACTAGGAGGGGAGGAGGCGTTGGTGGAAGTTCTTCCACTTGGAAGCTGGCAAGTTAGGAGTCTCCATCCTGATGATCTTTTATATGTCCCATTCCAACCCACCCACCTGAACCCCAAAACTCCACCCTAGGTGGCTTGGTCTTAACACACACACACGCATGAATTTGTATGTATGGAATACATAAATATATAAGCATGTTCATGTATGTCTGTGTGTGTGTGGTTTCACATGTTTGTGCACATGTGTGCATCTGGTATATTGGCCGGTGTTTTCCTCAGTCACTCTCTACTTTATATACTGCGGAAGACTCTATCATTTGAAACCAGAGCTCATCACTCAATTCTGGCCAGCTAGCTTGCCCGGGGAGACCACCACACCTACCCAGCGTGTGCACGGGTTGCTGAGCATCCGAACTTTGGTCCTCAAGCTTACAGCTAGCGCTTCACCCACGGAATCATTCCGCTAGCCCCAATCCTATAATCACAGTGACTGGGTTTCCAGTTAACCAGGGGCCTGGTCTTCTCAGAAGAAGACCCACACCTATGAAAGTCTATCCACAGGTGATGTGGTTGCACTAAATCCTTTTTTATTACATTCGTTTGTTTTGTGTGGGCAGCGCTTGCAGTGGAGCATGTGAGGATCAAGAGACAACTTGAAGGAACCGGCTCACTCCTTCCGCCCAGTGAGAATTGGCCTTTACTGCTAAACCCTCTCACCAGCTTCACACCCTCTCTCCATTTTTGTCTTCTAAATAGAAGAAAACATTTTGTTTCTTGGGCTTTTTAGGTGCTTGTCACTGTTCTGCCTCGGCTGTGAGACAGGCCAGAGAGCAGGCCTGTCGGAGGGAGGGCTGGGGTATGTCCACAGAAGCACTAACATGGCGTCCGCAAAGGCACACTGCTTGTAAGGGCTGGAGAAACTCAGACCAAGTAGCTAGGAGTATGATGCCCCAAGAAAGCAGAACATTTCATTACAAAACAGACAAAACAAAACAACCCTCAATGTACCAGTGTACCATAACCTATTGATAAAATGGGTTTTAAGATCCTTTTCGTGCATGCCAGACTTTCAAAAGATGTTTGTTTTAAAGAGTACAGTTGGCTTTAAGTCAAAAACGGAAGTTTCGGCAATGCATGGTGACAATTGTGGTGTAGTTATCGGCCACAAACGACCAGGTGCCCAACTAAGCCTTTTCTACTCCCTTAAGAGAGGGGAGCCAACCCAAAAATATGCCCTGCCTAGCTATAGTCAGAAGTTCAAAAGCCCAGCCTTTGTCATCAGGGAGGAATCAGCTTAAAAAGCAGAGCCATTACTAGGAACGAGCAGGCACCCTGTGGTAAACACCTTTTGTTAGGCACAGAGAGGACCGAACTTTCTCACGTTCCTTAGAGTCCTGCTTCTGAGAAACCTCAGACCAAGCCAGGTCTAAGGTTCTTTTCTTTTCTGCCTGACATCAGCTCCGTGGGAGTTGCGCAATGAGGAAATACTGGCGCTGGAGACCCATGGTTCTCCTAGCCACCATTTGCAAACACAGGCTTGTTCCCTGTTCTTTCTGGAACAGATTGCAGTAGCATCAAAGTAATGACCTTGAAGAGTGTCCTGGGGGAAGAAAAAATATACTAAGACCTAAAATTCACTTTTTCAGTCTATATAAGGAAGTTATTTCTTAACCCCTGAGCCATAAAAAGCCCAAGTAAATGTATTTAAGTTCCTAAATTTTACTTAATCATGATACTCCAGTAGGGTTTTGTTTCTTCCTGTTGGTGGGGAGAACGCCAACGTGTCTCCTTTGTAGTTTGGTAATGATGAGGCTTTTGTGTTTGTTTTCTGTGTGCTTCTCAAAGTGTGTGTATTCTATATGGGTGTATAATTAAATTGAATAAGACAGCCTGTCACATGGTTGCTATAAGCCGATGTAAGCTGAAGACAGGGCCCGACATTAGAGCAAACCTCATTCTTGCCCTTGACCCTTGTCCTGGTCAGCTGGTGGACTCAAAGGGTCCTGTGCGCTTTTTCACCTGTGACATTGGTGGCAGCCACCTCGCTGAGCTCACGGACTGGGAGGACCTCGGTCCCTCCCAGACTGCTGCCTCTCCGCGTTTCACAGAGAAAGTCAAGGGAAAGAGAGCAGGTTGGTAAACCAAATTGGGTAGACTTCCCTACTTCCGTAAACCAAAAAGGTTGAGCGTCAGCAAATTCATGTGCTTCTGACCACCTACTTCCCCAGTATCACAATGAATGGGGCCCTGATCCCCGAGGAATTTTTTGTGGTTGTGGAGGTAAGAGGTTGAGAGAGTATCTTCCTCAATCTCTCTCCATATTACTCTTTAAGACCGTCTCTCCCTGAACCTGAAACTTCCTGATTCAGCGAGGCTGGCTGTTCACCATGCCCCAAGGGTCCTCCCTTCTCTGCCTTTCCAGTACAGGAAATACAGAGGGGTGCCGGGACTTGAACTTGGGTCCTCGTGCTTGTGCACTAAGCACTTTATCAAGAGCCATGCGCCCAGTCCCAACTCCAGAGTCTGAACTCTCAACTTTCCCAAAAACAGAGAGATTCGTATGTATACTCCAAACGATAGGCTGGGCTTGGAGCAAACACAGAAAAAACAAAAGACACAATGCTCAGTAGATTGCTTCCTTTGGCTTCTATGGAGCCCCCTGATTCCAACTGCTCTCCTTGTTCAGATCCCTATGTAAAAGTTGACTCGAGTCAGACTGGATGGCCCTGTCTATGGCTTTCTCAGTTGTATTCCGTTGCTGTGAAAAGACACCATCACCAATATGATTTATTTTTTTTAAAAAAGGCATCTAACTGGGAGCTTGTATAAAGTTTCTGGGGGTTAGCTCGTCATCACCATGGATGGGAGCAGCCAGGCACAGTGCTGGAGCAATAGCTGAGATCTCTCATAGGATCTGAAAGTTGAAAGCCTAAGAGAAAAAAAGACTGGAGATAAACCTCTTCCCACAAGGCCATCTAATCTTTTCTAAGCAGTCCGCCGACTGAGAACCCCGCATTCAAATATGTGAGTCAATGGGGGCCAACGGCCTCGGCTTGCCCCAAACTAGCCCATCAAACCAACTGTTCACCAGGCTCCCTCTCTCAAGGGCCGCAGAACCACAGCCTTGTCCCCAGGGGAGTTTCCGATGGCTTCTTCCAGAGCCGCTGTTGACTTTCAGCTTGTAAACCTCACAGGAGTCTCGTGCTCACACACTGCCTGCGGACTTTGTGAACTCAGGACTTGGATCGAGTGATGGAAGCTGAGCTGTAGGTAGGGAAGACCAGAGGCATGGAGATAAATCAAGAGTTCCTCAGGCCTGACAGTAACATTGCAAACTGCGCTAGCCAGTCCCAACATTTAGTGAGTTAGGAAACTGATGTTCAGATACTGGAGCCTAAGAGTGTTGATTTTAGGGTGACCCTTTCTGTTTGCAAGGAGGGGCACAGGGTATAGAATTTCTAGTGTTTGAACCAGGGAAAGTCCTGGACAAACCATGGCAAGATGCCCACCATCAGAGATGTGGTCTTAGGCTCTTCTGGCTCTCTGAACAGCTGGGATCCAAACAGGCTTGTTAGGAACCCAAGCTGCATGGTGTCGCTCAAACGCGGTTTTATCAGAATGGCTCTACAGAGCAGCCACCTCCCCAGGCGTGGGTGTGGATGTCACGGGGGAACGACTGCCTTGTGTCTGACTCATGACTGCCCAGACTCCCAGCCTCATCCACTCCAACATGTGAGAAAGTTGCTTATAAGGAGTCTGTCTCTCAAAATGAGGCTGTGGTCTCATGTATTCCTAATATGCTTGCAGGGGGAGGTGATTGCGGCTCTGAGCGGCTTCCTATAGGCTGGGAATAGAGAAGTGTGGAGCAGAGAGACGGATCAGCAGGACACCCCATGCCCCCCTGACTTCCTTTTTCAGCAGTTTCCTCATTCGGAGGTTTTGAGTCCTGCAACAGTCAGTCATCCTTGGCCAACTTTGGACTTTTCCCTTGAATGTCAAACCCCTCATTTTAAAATCTTTCCTGGTTTTACTTCTCCTCCTGAGCTATTTTACTCCTAGCCTTTGTTTGTTTGGTGGTGGTTTGCTGTTTCCATGGCCTCCTCTTCTTTGTATGCTTTCAGCTTTCCACCTAATCCTCTAACTCCTGTGGACAGAACAAAGGAAGGGAGAGGGGACACAAGGCAAAACAATGCCAAGGCTTCAGGTAAAACGTTACTACTGGTTGAGTTATGTGTATATATGTCCATTCTCTTTCTTATAAGAAATCCTTCCAGATAATCTGAACATCCTAAACTCCATCCTTAAACACATGCTAACTTTTTTTTTTTTCTGTTTGTGACAGGCTGGCCTAAATCTTCTTGAGAATGAGTTTCAACTTCCTGCCGACCTCCACTCCCTGAGTTCTAAGATTATAAATGTTTGCCGTGATGCCTAGTTTATGCTGCGCTGGGGAATCGAACCCTAGGCTTCATTATTGGTAGCAGACACTACCAACTGAACCATATCCCCAACCCCTAAAATCTAATTATTCAATCACTTGTCATAATTGTCAACCACCACCAAAATGACCTTAATGTCCATGTGACAGATTTACTAACCTGGCAAAACTAACCTTGGATAATGGCTTCAAAAATGAGCCTCAGCTGTGACCCACAGATTTAATACCCCTACCAGGCTGTCTTAACATTTTAATGAACCTAGCCCTAGGAGAAGGATTTGGAGTTGGAAGAGAGGAAGGTAGGTGGTGGAAAGTATAGTTGGTTATTTTGGGGAAGAGGTGAATGACAGGGGTTGCCAAATTTAGCAAAGAAAAATACGGAGCAGCCAGCTGTATTTGGCTTTCATCTAAACAACGAACATCATCTGATACAGGTACATCCACGCAGGATACTTATTCCCAAAGTCAAATTTAACTGCGCATCCTGTGTTTTATCTGCAACCCTATCGTCTGTAGTGTAGAGAGCCAGGATCGCTGTGGAGTTTGGGACAACTTCCAAGAGTCTGGCAGGAAAAGAACAAACCCATCAGGGAGTGGATCACGTGGTACAGTCGGGTGAAGTAGCTGCCCCCAAAGCCAGGCAAGCTGACGCAAGGGGGGCATTTGAGGCCGGCCTGAACGGAACGCTCCTGGAGCCCGGCCTAGCTGCAGGAAGGCGGGCATGCTCGCTCTGTTGGATCCTTCCCAGAAGGTGAAGTGTCTGGTTCCAACGACTGCGCCCTCCGATAGCCACCGGCCTAGAACGTTATTTTTAGGCCCAAGGAAGGAGAGGCAAGGTTTTAAAAACAAGGTCACAGATAAAGGGGGGTTGCGTTCAGACAGCTCACTCCTGAAAGCGAGTTCAAGACCAGGAACCTCAATTCTGGGCCTACTCCAGTCAAATCTGGAAAAGGTTAGTACTGACAGTTTTCCGTTAAAAAAATGTCAGGGACCCCACTGTTTCCTTCCGTGTTCGTCACCACAAAGGTAACCAAGGTAACCGTATTAACGTCAAGAAAATCGCTTCTGTCACCTATATCCTTTTGTTTTCAACTGATAGAGAGGCTCATTTGTTCTCTGCTGTGTCTGCGTCGGACACACCCCACCTATCTCTTCCAGATCTATCTCTCTGGCCCTCCGTAGCCAGCTTTGAGTCTTTCCGAGGTACCTTTCTCTTTCACATTCTTCGGCCCGACTGATGGCCTTGTGCAAGCTTTGGAGGGTGGAAAATCAGAGCTCCAGAATACTGTTGTGTGAGTGTCTGTTAAAACGCTCACGGTTGAGCCAGGTGTAGTGGTGCACAGCTTTAACCCCAGATGTTGGGAAGCAGAAGCTGGTGAGTCTCTGTGGTGAATCTGAGGCCAGCCTGCTCTGTATAGTGAGTTTCGGGACGGCCAAAGCTACAGAGCGAGACCCTGTCTTAAAAAAACAAAACTAACCAAAAAAAAAATTGCTCATGGTTCAGCAACCTGATAAAAAGTTCAATCAACCTCACTACCTCGTGCTTGGTGAGGAAATACCAGAGGCAGCAGCACTCACGGCGAAGCGACAGGCATGTTCTCTGTCACTGTTACTGGCCAACTAAAGACACTAGCAGTCATGAGAAAGACTCTGAGGACGTGGCAGGGTTGGGGTGTAGCTCAGTGGTATTCAATGTGCAGAAGGCCCTCGGTTCAATTTATAACAATGCCCCCCCCAAATTTCAAATATAAAAATGGAAAAAGAAGAAAAATGTTTTTTCATTCCTTACATGGGGTGTGACTATATGCTTTCGGACTTGAGACTCAACTGAAAATTGCATAAATAGTAAGACAATTCAATAAAGTATGCAAAATTAATATGTAGACACAATTAGTCTCATATTCACAAGAGATAACCCATCCAAAAACAGGATAGTAGCAAAAAAAAAAAAAAACTAAAAAGGAAAGTGCCTAGAAATAGATCTAACAGAAAATACACAGTCTTAGCTAAAGAAAACTTTAAAAGAAAAACCAAAGGGCTCAAAAAGTTTCAAATGACTGGACAGATATGCATGGATATGAAGTATTAATGTTTAAAATGTCACCTCTCTTTAAGTGGCTATTTGAACATGATCCCAATTAAAATACCAACTTATTATCCTTTTATATTTGACAAGATGATTTTTAAAATATATTTTTAGAATCAGGGGAAAAATAGCCAGAAATATTTTGGTTTAGGTTTTGGTTTTTTGAATCAGGGTTTCTCTGTGTAACCCTGGCTGTCCTGGAACTCACTCTGTAGGCCAGGTTGGCCTCAAATTCACAGTGATTCACCTGCCTCTGCCTTTCAAGTGCTGGGATTAAAGGCGTGCGCCCCCACTACTGGCTGCCAGAACTATTCTGAGTGTTTAAAGTCTCTTATCTGCTCCCAGGGACCACAGCCTTTAAGTATACCACAGACTGTGGACACTAGTTTTCTTGTCTGTTTAAGGATATAGGAACCTTATTTCCTGCCTTACCTATTTCTGCACTGTGAGAAAAATCGTGTTTTTAAAGGTTCATGTGGCTCAAAATCCAAAAGCTATTTTAAAAATAGATCTTCATTGTTGGGGCTAGAGAAGTCACTGAGTGTAAAGTGTCTGGCTGTAAGAAGCCCAAGGCCCTAGGTGCAGTCCTCAGCACCATACAAGATAAATAAATAAATTCCATTTTGTGAAACTTTAGAATCATAAAGTTAAAAGGCATGCTAGAGAAAGGGTCTTCAGCTCATATCTTAGACAAAGCACTAATTTCTTTTGTATAAAAAACACTGCTATAAATATTGTAATATTTCATTTCCTTTGTACACAAAACATTACCAGAAATAAATTAGATTAACATTTGGCAATTCAATAGAAAAATGAGCAATAAGTATTGATATATCTATTGGTATATTCTAAAATCTGTCTTGTAGGACTACAAATTAACACTATTCTTTGGGAGGCAATTTTGCAAGGTGCTTTTAAATGAATAAGCACATATACTATGACACAGTAACTAGCTTGTTTTCACCATTGTACAGTGTGTGTGTGTGCACACACGTGCGCGCGCGCTAAAATGTCACATTGTATCCATAAATACATACTGCTAATATTCATCAATTAAATCTTCAATTTATAAAGGAGTGAAAAACAAAACCATTCATGAAATTCACTACTTACAATAGCAACGCTGTGAGCAACACAACGTGCATTAATACAAAATCGGTCCACTGAATCATAATTCATCAGAGCATTGAAATATTATCCAGCGATACAAATGAAACCTATGGAAAGAGACTGAAGAGGTACTACGTAGCAGCCTAAAGTGAAGGTCCTCATAAATATAATTCAGAATTTGGGGGTGAAGCTCAGACAGAGGTGAATACCTGTCAAGGCGTGAGGTCCCAGGTTCAATGCCGACCACTAAAAACAAAACCTCTGACTCTGCAAAAGGCGCTTGCTACTAAACATGACATCCCGGTTTGATCCCCGGGACTCACGTAGGAGAAGGAGAAAACAGATTCCCCTGACCCCCAGGTCATCCTCTGGCCTCCAGATTCATGCTGTAGCACCTGCAGATATGCACAATAAATAAATAAATGAACGTAATAATAAACTTTAAAAACATGGTAACATTGGTAAGATATTTTAAGTAAAAAACACAAGGTGTGCAGGAGTATGCACTGAGCTGCCTTCTCTGTGTAAAGGAAAGCATTATTGGTGTTTTTATATACATTCCAAAGAACAGTCACGGTGAAGGGGAAAAAAGGGAGGCAAGCCAGATGATGAAAATGTATGGAAGCCTTTTGAGTGGTGCTCACCTTTAATCCCAGCACTTGGGAGGCAGAGGTTATAAAATCTCTGTGAGTTCGAGGTTAAGCTGGTCTTCATAGTGAGTTCCAAGCCGGTCAGGGCAACATAGAGAAACTCTGATCTCTAACTCCAGACTTAGTTCCTTCATATCAGAACATTGTGTAGCGAGTAGGGAAATGAGGTTCTGTAAATATCCGTTAACAAAAGGCTACACAAGCTTACCTACCCAGAGTCTTCATTCCCACTAAATGCCCAGGGCTCTTGCCAGCCAGAAATTGATATTTTACAGCGTTTGCTCTAATCAAACGCAGCAAAACCCTGTTTCCACAACAGCCTCCCCGACATCTGTACAGAGCAGCAGGCCATTAGGAGAAACCTTAGACGCCGCCGGCACTTGCTCTTGTGATTGTTCGTTCGGGTAACTAGCATCCAGGGCATCCCTACAATGTGAACCTGGCTGAGAAGGTTGACAGTTTGGAGCTCTTGAGGAGTCGAATCTTAGCCAACTCCCTCGTTTCGAGCTTGAAGAATCTCTAAGTATCTCAAGCTCAGCTGAGTATTTCGTTTTGGAAATTCTGAAATGTATCTGCATGTATAGGTCTGTGTTTGTCTGTGTGTATGTGCACATATGCCTGTGGGTGCCTGCAGAGGTCACAAGAGGGTGACAGATCCTCTTGGAGTTGTTACAAGTACTTGTGAGCTGACCCACGTGGGTGCTGGGAATTGAACTCAGGTCCTCTGCAAGAAGAGCATTGCTCTCAATTATCAAGTGATCTCTCTAAGCCCCAAAGGGCATTTCTTGTCATTATGTCAAATAACACACATTTATTAAAACACACACACAACTAAATATTTTGTACTTAGGGATTGGCAGTGGCCTAGTGTTAGATTAATAGTTTTCACTATTAATTTTATCCCCCCCTTCCTTTTTATTGTATTGGTGTGTCTCTGTGGATATGTGTATGCACACATGTGTAGGCATTTGTGTCATGACTTGCAAATGGAGGTCAGAGGACAACTTTTAGCCAACAGCTCTCTCCTCCTGCTACATAGGTCCCAGGGATGAAACTACGGTGGTCAGTTTGACAGCAAGCACGTTCACCTGGTGAGCCATCTCACCGGCCCAAATTCGGGTTTCAAACAGTCATGTCAGGATAGAGAACTGCTCTTCCTCTTCACAAGTAACTTCAAATGCTTTCTTAGCCTCCTGACACTTACATTTTACAGTTCAGTGAGATGGAGCAACGTTCCCAGGATCACACAGCTGTTAAGGAACTAAATCCAGATCTGCCGGACCCTAGAACTTACATTCTCTGCAGCACAGCCTCCAGCAGGACTTCTGAAAACATAGACAGAGAGAGCTGGAGAGATGGCTCTGTCGTTAAGAGACCACTGGCTGCTCTTCCAGAGGACCTGGGTTGGATTCCCACCACCCCATGGCAGCTCACGACCATCTGTAACTCTCCAGTCCTTCCTCTGGCCTCCTCAGGCACCAGACATGCACATGGCACACAGACATACATGCAGGCAAAACATACGCATAAAATAAATAATATATATATGCCTATATAGAGATGCAAACAAAATACATTTGGTAAAGAACTGCTTGGGTACAATTTCCATGTGAATGTTAAAGCTTCAGTTGCCTCACAGAGATTATCACACCGTATGTGTAAATACAATGTATTTCTGAGGTTTGTGTTACTTATCAGATGACCATGGGTCCCATTAGCACCAGTCATTACCTACCTTACATTAAAAGCAGTTGTGATTTCCTCCCCCTCCCGCATTATATTTCTTTGCCTTTTATCCTCAAAATTTCTTGGAACTTCATCTTTTAACTGCTCCGCTCCATACCTCTTGAATAGCCTTTTCAATTATGTTATGTCTTTAAAGACACTATAGAATTTCAACATTATTCTAGGTTTTTTTTTAAGTACCTGATTATCCTTTTCTGTTTGTATGTGTTCATGCCCCCCAACCCCCCTCCGTGTGCGTGTGTGTGTGTTTGTGTGTGCGTGTGAAAGAATTGTTCAACTGTGTCTCCTCCACCTTGCCTTCGGAGACATGGTCTCTCTCACTGGCCATGAAACTGGGTCAACCAAACTAGCCACCCAGCAAACTCCGGCTGGCCTGCTGCCTCGGCCTCCTCAGCACTAGGATTACAGTTGTATCTGTGGCCCCAGCTTTCGTGTGGTAGACCAAACTTAAGGCTCGAACCCACGTCCTCAGGCTTGCACGGCAAGCACTTTACCCACAGAGCCACATTGCTGGGTCCCCACTTAAATGTGCTCTTTGACCTTTTCTACTTGAACCTTCCAGGAAAGTCTATTCTTTTCTTTTTCCTCTATGTTTATCTGTTTATTTTGAGACAAGGTCTTAACATTTAGGCC
This sequence comes from Microtus pennsylvanicus, assembly GCF_037038515.1. NCBI lineage: Eukaryota > Metazoa > Chordata > Mammalia > Rodentia > Cricetidae > Microtus > Microtus pennsylvanicus. The sequence continues at coordinate 7,772,421 of NC_134587.1, forward strand.
AAGCAGGCCTGGGGTTTGTCGTCCACTCTTGCTTTAACCTACTGAGTGTTGAACTTCCAGGCATGCTCCACCATGCCTAGCCAAGGCAGGAGCTCGTTGGTGAATTACCAATTCACAGTGCACTCAGAGCAGATGCAAATATGATATAGTTCAGATATGAAACTAATCCTTCATAACAGAGATAGTTGGAGCAAAGGGCCCTAATCCAATGTGGTGTTGACTGGAAGTTGGTCTTGAAGACTTTGGACCGTGAGTGCACTCAGACTGTGAAGTTTGAATCATGTTCCTTTGAGTGATAATCTTCAAATTCACCCATGAACTACTAACAATCAGATACAGGGCTTTCAAGGCCCTTGTAATTTCCCTTTTATGTATTTACAGATTCGGGTCAGCGACAGAGGGTGATAAGCAGCCATCAAGATGGTAGTAGAGGAAACAAGATCCTTCAGCTGTCCCAACGGGGTTTCTTTTGCTTCCCTAGTGGACTTCCCCTTACTATGTCCACCACAAAAATAAATAAATAAATGCACACAGAGAAAAAGAAAAGGAAATAAAAGTAAATTTATGAGCATCTTAATTTGAATTTCAAATATGAAAAACACAGCTATTATAGCTTTATTACCCAATAGTGTAGAATTATGTTTCACCCTTCAAATTATGCCATATACTAAAGGGTCAGGGGCAAAGTTATGGTATAGATCACAAGCTCCGTGGTGTTTAATTCTTCACAAAGCGCTGGGGAGGTATTTCATGGCCTAGCCTGATCCAGTGAAAAGAGCAAAGGTGTTTGGACCGAGCTAACCTCGTATAGCACAGGCGCTCTGCCTTGGATCTTTAGCTGAATGACTAAATCGTATAACTATGTGACCTTGGCCACGTTCCCTGATCAAACCGAACCAGATTTTATCACCTGGAAATGGTCCTTGTGAAGATTAGCAACAGAGGGAACACTACAGGCACAGGAAGCAGCTTTGCCCACAGTGCCCAAGAAAGCCCAGTCTCTCCCGCGGACCCTTCCCACCGCAAACACAACTTCGCTGAGTCATATTGAGTTTGAGAAGATCAGCTCTTTGTATCTGACCTGCCAACCTCCCTGGGCAACCGAAAAGACATATTTACTGCTGCTCATAATTCAGGCTCCCCGATAGCCTGGATTGGGGTGAATTTTAGGAAGAAATGCCTCCGTAATGTTCCTTTTTAGAAAAGTAAAAAGCAAAACAAAACAAAGCTAGCAGAAGAGGACGTCTGCCTTGTCAGGACATTGTCACAAAGCGTAGCTGTTGTTGTAAGTTGAACAGTGTCTTACTCTGTAACCAGGCTAGCCTCCAGCTTGTCGGCATCCAGGCTCAGCCCAAGACCTGGACGTGCAGATGGACATCAAGAAGCCAGGCGCGCTGAACAGCTGCCTGTCTGGTCAATATTAAAGCCTTTCCAGAAAGATAAAACTGGGCCTGCTAGATGGCCCAGCATGGAGAGGTGCTTGCCACCAAACCTGACAGCCTGAGTTTGATCCCCTGAAGGAGAACTGACTTCTGAAAGTTGTCATGGCCTCACGTGCTGTTGTGGCGTGAACACACGCATGCCCAATAAGTAGAATGCGGAAAGGATAGTACTGAAGTGGCCTTGTCGGGTACTGAACCAGTCTGATAAAACGTGCTCATTATACGAGCAAAGAGTTCAAGAGAGATTGGTTAAGAAAGAAAAAGAAAGAGGTAACAGGAGCAGTTCTGAAAAAACTGCTGGAGTCTGGAGAGATGGCTCCAAGGTTAGCAGTACTGCCTGCTCTTCCAGAATTCCCAGGTTTAATTCCCAGCGTCCATGGGGTGGTTCACCACTGTTTGTAACTCCAATTCCAGGGATTCTGACACCCTCTTCTTGGTCTCCCCCAACACTGCCTGACCATGGTGTATAGACATCCATGCAGGTAAAACATCCATACACATGAGATAAAAGCAGCTCAGTGAGCTTGGGCAAATGGATCAGTAAGTAAGTAAGATATCTCTAGGATATCTCTAAGCATGAGGATGTGAGCTCAAATCCCCAGAGCCCATTTTAAAAAAGGCCTGGTGCTACAGAATATATCTGTAACCCTAGTGCTAGAAGGTGGGGTGGAGGCAGGAATCCCTGGAATTCACTGGCTAGCCAGACTAGCCCGACCAGTGAACTCTAGGTTTAGAGGTTCTGCCTCAACCAATCAGGTAGAGTGACAGAGGAAGACATCCAACATCAACCTCAGGGCTCCATAGGCATGTTCACACAAGTGCAGAAATACCTGAACACATATGTACATACACATGAACATGTACATTCATACACACATGCATACACACACATGCACACACACACACACACACACACACACACGCACGCACAGAATGAATGAGCCCATGATAGCAGAGGACTTTCCTTGTTTTGGTACAGAAGATTAAATACAGAGTCTTGTACATGCTAGGCACATGCTCTTTCCCTGAGCCACACCTCAGCTACACAGAAAATGCTGCCAATTTGAAAAGAGAGCCCTTCTTTTTGATAGCTTCTATTTTCAAAATCTAGATTTACATAAAGATGCATGTTTTATATTCCCTGGACATTTTTATACCATCTTATCAATAGTTCATGATACTTTCTCACTAAAACTTCTCCTTAGGTTTCTAGCAACAGGTTCATTTTATTTTATTTTATTTTATTAATATTTATTTATTATGTATACAATGTTCTGTCTGTGTGTATGCCTGCAGGCCAGAAGAGGGCACCAGACCTCATTACAGATGGTTGTGAGCCACCATGTGATTGCTGGGAATTGAACTCAGGACCTTTGGAAGAGCAGGCAATGCTCTTAACCACTGAGCCATTTCTCCAGCCCCCATTTTATTATTTACCTTTATTTTCTGTGTTTGAGTATTTGACTCCATGTATGTATGTGTGCTTTGTTTGTCCCTGGTGCCCTCAGAGGCCAGAAGAGGGTGTAATATCCCTTGGAACTGGAGTCGCAGACAGCTGTGAGCTGCCACATGTGCTGGGAACTGGACCTGAGCCTCGGAAAGAGCCGCAAATGCGCTACACTGCTCTGCCATCTCTCCAGCCCCAACCGTGGTTGGCTGGCTTTGCTTTTGAGGCAGGCCTGTAACTAACTGTGTAGACCAGGCTGGTCTTGACCTCATAGAGAGCCACCTGCCTCTGCCTCTTGAGTGCTGGGATTCTTAAAAGCACATACCACCATGCTCGGGCCACCAGCTGCAGTTTTTAATAATGAAACACCCTAGGAATGCAGTCCCTCCTCTCAGTCAATATTCAGAAAACATTATGTTATACATTAACACTCCTGTACTATAGAAAGAGAGCCACATCTTGGAAAACTAAAACTGTAGTTAGGAGTGTGTATAGATATATGTATGATGTTTGAGTATATAGCCTTTAAAAATGTCTATACCAGGTTGTCTTTTTAAGGGCAGAGAGGAATTTGAACTCTGACACATTCCCGGTAGGAATGTAAGTTGAAACAGCATAGAAAAAGGTCTGACACATTCTTCCAGAGCCGAAAATACTCATATCATCAAGGTATTTACCCCAATCCAATGACATGTTCGTTCATGTCAAGATTTGTACATGAATTTTTTATATAGAGTAGTCGGAAGCTTTAGTTGTAATTTAAATATATAGAAATAACCCAATGTCTGTCAATAGGTGAACAGAGAAACACCCGGTGACACGCTCACCCAGTGGGATACATGAGAAAAAGGTTTACTACTGATGTGTGTAGTCGCATGGCTGCCTCTCATGATGTGGAAAAGAACCCTGATTAAAGAGAGGCCATATTAGACGATGCTATTTATGGTACTCTAGAACAGCAACAAACACTTAGTTACCTAAAGCAGGAAAGTAGGCAAGAAGAAGCAGGATTAAAACTGAGCCCAAAAGCCAGGTGGTGGTGCCGCATGCCTTTAATCCCAGCACTGCACTCAGGGAGGCAGAGGCAGGCGGATCTCTGTGGGTTTGAGGCCAGCCTGGTCTACAAGGGCTAGTTCCAGGACAGGATCCAAAGCAAAAAAAAAAGGAACACACCTCTGGGATGCCGAATGATTTGTTATCTTTGATTGTGGTAATGGTGGCTTTATTAGGTTGTGTCGGTGTGTACTTACCAAATTATGTATTTTAAGTATGAGTCATTTATTGTATTTCAGATATACCTCAGTAAAACCTTTTTTTTTTAAAGCTACACTATACAGGTTTTATTTTTTTATTTTTATTTTTTTAAGATTTATTTATTTATTATGTATACAACATTCTGCCTCTACCCGCATGCCAGAGGAAGGTGCCATATGTCAGTACAGATGGTTGTGAGCCACCATGTGGTTGCTGGGAATTGAACTCAGGACCTCTGGAAGAGCAGCCAGTGCTCTTAACCTCTGAGCCATCTCTCCAGCCCTAAAACCTTTTTTTTAAAAAAAAAAAAAAGAAAAGAAAAGTACCTTGTATAGGTAAGGCCCTGAGCTCAATTCCTAGAACTTCCCAAGGAGGAAAAAAGGAAAGAAATTATATCAACTTTGCATAAAATAAAATTTATTTAAGAAAAAAGCCCCAGCCCTCTGTCATGAGAATGAATGTTCATAATTTCATTACTATAGGCAATTGTGATGCTTTATTTCTGGACTGTTGGGCCTTAAAAGTAAGATCTATATTTAACTCAAGTCCCTCAAACCCCACCCTGTCCCCACCAACATGCTACTACTCTCTAAATATTCAACTTGTGTTTTTTATGAATGATAAATTAATTGGATACCTTTTTGATAAACTATTAGGATAGTGCTAGACAACTTTCCACACTAACCTTGCAGTAGTTTGAAATATCCTTAGTTCACAGTCATTATCACACTTAAGAACGTGAGTGAGACAGGTTGTCCCAGGCCTGCAATCCCAGCCCTTGGGAGGCAGAGACAGGAGGATCGTTACAAATAGAGGCCAGCCTGGGCTACGAAGCCAGACTCTGTCTCAGAGACAAACACAGACAAGAAATGGAAGGCAGTGTGTAGTTGGTTGTTTTACTCTTTTGGCTTTTTGGGGGGAGCCCACCACTCTGCTCCCAAATAAATCACACACAGAGACTTATTATTACTTATAAATTCCTGGTCTTAGCTTGGTTAGTTTCTAGACAACTCTCCTTAAATTATCCCATCTATCTCTTGCCTCTGGGCTTTTATCTTTCTCCATGTCTGTGTACTTTACTAGTTTCTCTGCGGCTCGCTGTGTGGTAGCTAAATGGCTGACCCCTGGAGTCGTCTTCTCCTTCTCTGAGAAATCTCTCGCATTTCTCCTCCTGTTTATCCTCTCTGCCTTCCAGCCCTGCCTAGCCTTGCTCCTGCCTTGCTATTGGCCATTCAGCTCTTTAGACCATCAGATGTTTTAGACAGGCAAAGAATCACAGCTGCACAGAGTCAAACGAAAGCAATATAAACAAAAGCAGCACATCTTTACATTGTTAAACAAATGTTCCAGCACATAAACAAAAGTAACACACCTTAAAATAATATTCCACAACAGTGGCGCTCAGCTTCTTACTGCCTTAGTGCAGAAAAAAGTCCGTAGGCCTAAATTTCCATAGTTCTTAAAAAGAGAGAGACAGAGAGATGTATCTTATGTTTATGTGTGTGCTTGTGCAGAGGTCACTTCCAGGAGTCAATGCTTTTCTTCCAACATTTGGGTCCTGGGAACTGAACTCAGGTTATCAGGGTTGGCAGCTGTTGACAGAGGTTTCTGTCCCACCTGATCCTACAGTCATTCAGTCCCCAAGAATCACACTCGTATAACTTATATTGGCCCATAATTCTTGTCTGTGTCAGCCACGCGGCTGGGTACCGGTTTTTGGCGAGACAGAGGCAGTCACATTTTGCTTCCTCTGTGTCTGGATGACGACTGCAGACTGAATCTTGACTCTTCCAGGATTCTCCTGTTCTCCTTGCCCCGCCTATATTTCTTGCCTGGTCGCCCCACCTATACTTCCTGCCTGGCTACCGGCCAATCCGTGTTTATTCATTGTCCTACAGCAGGCAGCAGGCACCCGCACCCACTGAGTCTCTCACTCACCCTCCTCGGTTGTTAAGAGGGTTAACAATATACCCATGCCATTTTTTTTTCTCTTTTTGAGAAACTCAAAATGACCCAATTCATACAAAGCACTTGGCCCCAGTGATTAAGAATTATTCTTTTTTATTTTAGGTTGTTGTTACTATTCATAAGTACAGTATGTTTTTTGGTTATTTCCTTGGTTTTTTTCTTTGTTTCTTCCTTCTTTCCCTTCTTCCTTCCTTCCTTCTTTTTTTTTTCTTTGTTTCCTGTTTGTTTTTCAAGACAGAATTTCTCTGTGTATCCCTGGCGGTCCTGGAACTCGCTCTGTAGACCAGGCTGGCCTTGAACTCAGGGAGATCTCAGAGGCCTGCCTCTGCTTTCCAAGTGTTGGGACTAAAGGCATGGGCCACCACTGCCTGGCATGTTCAATATGTTATAAAAGGAATCCTTTAAAAAGCTTAAATTTTCTAAAAACCTGTCAGCATACATAGCAAACACGCAATGGATGTTAGAAGAGAGAAACTCCTATCCTCTTACTCAGTTGCGAGTGACTTAATCCATGTCCAGCACAAACATTTTAGTCTATGAACTCCACAGACAGACATACCCCATCTTTCATTAGGAGAGAGAAATCATGGTGGACAGTGGCCTGAGCCTTCCCTGGAGGAAGGAACCATGCCAAGCTGATATTAAAGTTCACCTGAAGGTTAGGCTTTCTAGAAGCAAGCAACCGGAGGAACTAAATTTATTGGAACAATTGCACGGGGCGCCGTAGCTTATGGTCTCGTCGGCATAGTTTATACCTTGTCCTCAGACCTCGTCATGAAGGGAAAAATAAAAACCCTGCTGCTGACTTTCTCTCTGCCCTCCACTTGGACACTCTCGCATGTGGAAATCCTCTTCCCATACTTGTTTGCGGGTTTTCTCTAGTGAAAAACACGGTGTCGTTCTGTCCTTAGAGAACTAATTAAACAGAGCGTGGATCTTCAGGGAGCTCGGCTGTGAGAGAACTCGGTAAATACAGCGTGAGCCAAGGGACTCCAGAGTCCCCGCCTCGCTTGAACTTAGCTGGGCTTTGGAACTACTCCTTTCCAGGATCAAATTTTTCTTGAGCTTTTTGAGTTACTTAAAAACAGTATGTCATTGTCTCATTTATATTAGGCCCAGGCACGTCTCTGAATTTCCCTGAATTTTTAGGAAAAATTTGTAAAATATATACAGTAACTATTACCCTTAGTGAATTAGGTTATTAATCCCCCTCAAAATCCAAAATTTGACATGCGCAAAGTGTTTCCATCTGAGCATTTAAGTGTGGTTCAGTACGGCTCACTTAAGTACGGCCTTCATAGTGCAGCTCAGTTTGTGTGAGATAACTAGAAGACCAATCGTTGAGAAATGTCATTCTATCCCTGATTCTGCCCGTAGCAGGCAGGTGACCAGTGGCAACCATTGACCCCTCAGTCTCCTCAAATATAAAAGCAAACACTTGACCAGGAACAACACCTAATAAATGTTAGTAGTCCTGTAATTCTTGTGCCATTGCAGACATTAATAATCAATCACTGGCCTTTTATACAGAATTGGGAGGCTAGGACAGACAGCTGAGTGGTTCAGTGATTGCCTGGTGTGTGTGAGGTTCCAATTTTAACACAGGCGTGGAAGGTTGGGGGACTTCACAAAAGGGACATTGGTTAGCTAGGTGCTTCTGAGTGCTCAATAAAGCCTTGTCGGCAGCCACTGTGTGACAAATTTGAATTGACAATCTAAATGAAAGTGGGGGAGGGGAGGTACTTTTAATATCCCAGCACTTGGGAGGAAGAGGCAGGCAGACCTCTGAACAGGGTAGACTGAGCGAGTTCAAGGACGTCCAGGGCTACACCCTGAAACTTTGTCTCAACAAACAAAATAAAAACAAAGGGCAAAGTCAAAATCCAAGGGAGAAAACAAATGTCAGCAGACAAATCCCTTACTGATATAATCTCCCTTTGCGTGTTTGGGGACACCGGCTCGTCTCTGCAGGGCGTGGTCACGGGGACACGTGGTTCTTTCCCTCACTGCATTCCGAATTCTGTTTGTCCAAAACGAAAGCCACTTAATCACTTTTCCCTTTGTTCTAAAATGATTTTCTGTAAAAAATCTAAACATAGAAAAATACAAAAATAAAGGCCAGCAAGATAGTTCATCCCAAAAGGGGGTTGTTGCCATCCCTGATGACTCGGGTTCTAGTCCTCGAAATCTCTATGGTGGAAGGAGAGAACCGGTTCCCACAAGTTCTCCTTTTACCTCCACATATGCACCTTGGCATGTGCACACATGCGCACAAAATAAATAAGCGTGAGTTTTAGAAAGGGAAGAGGGAAACTGTGGCAGTGGGGAGTGTTTGGTTTTCTACTCCATAATTGATCCCTGCAGCTCGTCAGTGCAGACAGGTTCCCTTTCCCACACAGCAGTGTTCTCCCTGGGATGTCTGGTACCTCATCCTGAAGACTCAGTTCTTGGTCTCTGCTCATAAACCTCAACCTTGGTCTGGGAACTCCTAGACTGCTGTGCACAACTTTGCAAATACGGCAATATATTGAAGAAGGAAAGGGTCTTTAGGCCCTTAACATAACCACAAGTCAAGAAATAATCCATTCTAGAACAGGGCTCTGTGCAGGTAAACACAGATGAACACATTTGCAAAATCTGCAGTTAATCCAGTTTGAAAATAAAATTGGGCCAATGGCTTAGGAAGAAAGCAACATACTCTCCTCTCTGCAGCATCTGAGACCCCTCCACCCAGTGCTTTTTTTTCTTATGAAAGTAATTAGGAAACTATAGGCAGGCAAAGAAGAAGAGGAGGAGAGAAGAAGAAGAAGAAGAAGAGGAGGAGGAGGAGGAGGAGGAGGAGGAGGAGGAGGAGGAGGAGGAGGAGGAGAAAGGGAAGAAGAAGGGGAAGAAGGGGAAGAAGAAGAAATTGTGTCTCCAGCCGGCATGATTCATCGGTGGACATCATTTTGGAAGCTACTCATTCAATCTCTTTTCCATCCGTGTACATTTCTGTGGAGGCCAACCGGTAGAACTCTAAGAATTCCTTCAAGCCTCTGCCCTCCCTCTTTCCTCATGCAGGCTCCTCCTGCAGGGCTCTGCTGTTTCTACTCTGAACAGGAAACTATACCGGTTGAAACTGGGTATGTATAGACTTACAGTTCTTTGGACCGGTAGTTTGCACTGTGAGGTTGTCTTAAGTCCAAGAACCAAGGTTATGGGTGTGTTTGGAAGTTAACACCCCAATTATTTCAAACACTACCTTGCTGGAGTTTATCGGCTGGGCAGGCGGCTCCTCAAATTTCCTTAGTAGCTATTCACAAGCGTCTTATATAACAGGCATAAATGAGGTCAGGCAGGGACAGGTCCTTGATTACATTGACATCAGCAGCTACTACTAAGTCGCTGGTGTCTGTGCCCTGTAAGTGCGTTTTAATGAGGGTATCTCGCCAGCGTCTGGTCTATTGGACGGAAACTAATGCCTGGTGAGATGAAGTCATTTACTCTGTGGGTAGCAGCAGGTATACATTATGGGAAAAACCCTGTCCTCATTCTCGGCGAAGACAATCCTTTTCTGAGGGTCTAAGACTTCGTTTAATCACTGAGGATAGTCCGTATGGGTGCTCTCAGTGGCAGTTCATAAACCCGGTGCCTAGGAGACAGGCTGCCTCTGACGGTCACCATGTGCTCTTCTGATCACCGACTATTAGGAAACAAACTACCTAATACTTGGTAGTTGGAAGTAATTTATGTACTCTGTCACAGGTCTGTGGGTTGACTGGACCCAAACAGGCAGACTTCTGTTCCGTGGCCACAGACTGATTGTGCCAAGGGCTAAAATCCTTTAGAGACTTGAGGCGATAGGTGTGGAAGGAAGGCCCAAGGTTCTAGGCAGTTTCTTCCTAAAATGTATTCCGTTTTATTTCACTGGCCCCGGGAAAGCTGGCCTTGCCTCTTGTTGGACACTATAGCAAGAGAGTGGACCCCAACCCTCACAGGAGAAGCGGCCCCCTGCACTAGGAAGAGATGGCGAACCACAGGTAAGGGTGAACTGAGCCTGAGGGCATGGACTGACCAGTTTAGCTTCCTCTCAGACCCTTAGGTGAGCCTTGGGTTAGCCCACCCTAGCATCTACCCCATCTAGGACCTGCTGGAGCACACGAAGGGTCTGGTCTGGTGGAACAATACCAGCAGGGTCTCCAAGGCTCAGGGTAGCTGCCGGATATCCCAGAGGAGTTCCGGTGAGGACCAGTGATGATGGTGGACCAGAATTCAGAAGCCTTGAACCATACCAGTGACCATGGCAATGAACATTCGCTAGAAAAACTGACAAGACAAAGAATATATACTGTGTGACACACACGGAGGCTCCCGGTGCCACCAGGACGAATGAAGAGGTGGGAAAGGTGTTGTTATTTGTTTTGGTTTTGGGGATATTTTTTTTGTTTGGTTTGTTCTTGTTTTTGTTTGTTTGCTTGCTCACTTACTTTGTTTTGTTTTATTTCGTGGGGGAACATTGCAGGGGTGAAGAGGTGAGCAGAATTAGAGTGTATGGTGTAAAACTCCCAAAGAATCAAGAAAGAAGTTAAATTAAGATTATATATGTATAATTTATTACATTTTATTAGTGTGTGTGTGTGTGCGTGTGTGTGCAGTATGTTTCCCACAGAACAAATGTAGAGGTCAGAAGTCAGAGGTCAGAGGACAACGTGCAGGACTCCTCTGAGCCATCTTGTCTGCTTCATTTCTTCCTTCCTTTTCCTTTTTTCGGTTGAGGGGGTGGTTTGTTTCTTTCAGGTTTGTTTTTTGGTTTTTTGTTTGTTTGTTTGGCATAGGCCAGGTTAGTCTCAGACTGGTGACAACGCTCCCGCCTCTTGATTGCTGGGATTCCAGGCATCCACCTTCCAAGCTGTTTCTTCCTTCACACCACATCTTGACGTCTTGATGACACAGCCTCCCGGCTCAGGGTTTCATCCCTCGCCGCTTCTCTCTTCGCCAGTTAGGCAGACTTCAAACAAGATGGCTGAATTCCCAGAACCTAATAGCGAAAGCTCTCTAGCCTGTTTCAGGCTTGGTACGTGGCACTGTGGTGTTTCTCTTCAGTAAATTAGCCTCAAAGCCAGCCTTGATTCAACATGCGAGGGGCGAGGCACACGCACCTTGCTATTAGGAAGGCTTCATTGCTGTTTATTTGCAGATTTGCTGCAACTCAGCATACTGGACCAACGAGCATTTCAATTGTAATTCCCAAAGGGTCGGAAGATTTTCCAGCTCCAACACAACAGAATCCTTCAAGCCTGGCAGCATTGGAGGAGGCTGAATCAGCCCGGACATCCCTCCGGTCTTGAAACTTGGTGGGTCAGAGCAAGAGAAGATAGAACGATGACCAGGGCATCTCCAGTACCCAATCTCGGTGCCCTCAGGAGCCTTCTTTGATGACGCTTCCTGGGAAACTCTGGATTGCGGTTCCGCAGTGCTGGCACACCGAGAGAGATCGGACATTTCACACCCAAAATGGAGTTCAGACATTAGTGCAAATGTACAAGGATCCGCAGAAATTAGCTAACTGGGGCCAGCTTGGGGTGAGGATGCAACGGTAGGACTAGGCGTGTAGTTCAGTGGCGGAGCACATGCCCATGGCCCTGGGCTGCATCCCGGCACTGCACCTCCGAGAGCCTTTAACAAAAAGCAGAGAGCCTGGCAGCAGTAAATCAGCTCTTCCCGCACCAGAACAGGAGGTGAAACCAGCAACTCCTCTTTGTTGCTCCCTGGTTCTTCTCAGCAAGCAGCAGTGACAGTGTGTCAAGGAGAGTGTCCGGGTTTTCTCTCTCCACAACCATTGGGAACCTCCTTGACTTGGGTGTCCGAGACGGAGGTTCCATTTTCGTAAGATGAACCACCAAAGAGTTTTTCCCGTGTTTAGCTCTCTTTCTTTAACTCGTTCAGGCTCGGATCCCTTTGGAAGTGTGCACTCTGCAGTTGCCTGAAATAATACACACCCAGTAAATTATTTTGTAAAGGGAACGGTTATTTCATTCAGTCCAAGCTCGGTGGAAATACTGCCCAAGAAGGAAATAAAAATACCTGAAAAATTCCTTCAGGGCAGTACTTTGTATGGTCTGCCTCCTGGGCTCACCGTCTGCCTTTCCAGGGGCAGTAGTTTTAATAAGAAGCTGAACGGTTAGCATCATACACTTCCGGCCTCTTCACTATTACGTCATTCCCTCTTTTGTGTCAAGGTCTTTGTAATCATCTCTCTCAGTTTTCACTGTGAGGCGCATTTTGCAGGCTTTTCATCTAACAGATGAAAGGCTTAATCCTAGTTGGAGAAGCCTGCTTCAATGCCAAGGACTGGGTTTCGGCTCCATTTATCTCAAGGAAGATTGGAACGTAAAGTTTACATAGCAATCCTGGGAGTGTCAAATTATGAAACGAATAGAAAGCGAGTTTGCGGTTTCTGGAGCATTGATCTGCTCCGGTCGGTGCGCATGCTCTGTCGGGCTTTTGAATGAAACAGTAAAATTGCCAGCTTCAGTTGTGTTTTTATAGTTCCAAGAAGTGAAAATCTCCAAGTCACATTAAAGAGTTAGATTGTTAAAGCTTAAAAGAAAACACAAAACCCATTCTTTTTTTATATTATATTGATTTGTATTGAGCTCTATATTTTTCTCTGCTCCCCTCCCTACCTCCCCTGTACCCTTCAACCCTCTCCCAAGGTCCCATGCTCCCAATTTACTCAGGAGATCTTGTCTTTTTCTACTTCTCATGTAGATTAGATCCATGTATGTCTCTTTTAGGGTCCTCATTGTTGTCTAGGTTCTCTGGGATTGTTATTTGTAGGCTGGTTTTCTTTGCTTTATGTTTAAAAACCACCTTTGAATGAGTACATGTGATAATTGTCTTTCTGTGTCTGGGGTACCTCACTCAAAATAATGTTTTCTAGCTCCACCCATTTGCCTGCAAAATTCAAGATGTTGTTATTTTTTTCTGCTGTGTAGTACTCCATTGTGTAAATGTACCACATTTTCCTTATCCATTCTTTGGTCAAGGGGCATTTTGGTTGTTTCCAGGTTCTGGCTATGACAAACAAAGCTGCTATGAACATAGTTGAGCACATGTCCTTGTGGTACAATTGAGCATCCTTTGGATATATACCCAAAAATAGTATTGCTGGGTCTTGAGGAAGGTTGTTTCCTAATTTTATGAGAAATCGCCACACTGACATTCAAAGGGGTTGTACCAGCTTGCATTCCCACCAGCAATGCAGAAGTGTTCCCTTTATCCCACAACCTCTCCAGTATAAGTTGTCATCACTGTTTTTGATCTTGGCCATTCTTACAGGTATAAGATAGAATCTCAGAGTTGTTTTGATTTGCATTTTTCTGATGACTAAGGATGTTGAACATTTCCTTATGTGTCTTTCAGCCATTTTAGATTCATCTGTTGTGAAAAATTAAAAATGTTGCAGGATCCCCAGCAGTGGCAGGCAGCAGGCCACATGGTGGCAGGCAGTGGGCAGGGGGTCCCAAGAGTGGCCAGTCCCAGGCAGGGACAGCTGCAGGTCCCTGAGCAGTGGCTGGTCCCAGGCAGGGAGACACGTGTCAGGCGGACAAGAGACAGAGACATGGATAGGCACACCATGTAGAGTAAGGTTGAATATTTATTCAGTGGGTTATGGAGGGGGAAGGGAGAAGAGGAGAAGAGCAGAGAGAGAGAGGGGGGGAGGGGAGAAGTAGGGAGAGGCAGAAGTTGCCTCTTCCAGAGGGAGATGAAAAAGAGAAGGAACTCAGGCTGGAAGCTGAAGATCAGCCTGCCTCAGTGGACAGGGGAGGGAGTGGGTGTGGCTTGTCTCTTAAAGAGACAGAACAGATCATTACAGTGAGTTCTCTGTTTGGGTGTGTACTCCATTTTATTGGATTATTTGTTCTTTTGATGACCAATTTCTTGAGTTCTTTGTATATTTTGGAGATCAGACCTCTGTCTGATGTGGGGTTGGTGAAGATCCTTTCCTATTCTGTAGGCTGTCGCAAAACCCAATCATTTAAAAGAATTCATGAACTCTGTGTTTTGAAATTCTTGGTGTTTTCTATAAGCAATGATTCCCCCCCACCTTTGAGACTGGGCTTCATTGGGGGAGGAGCTGAGCCTTGGCAGGATCTCTGAGGGCATGGCTTAGAATTGGAAGGAATGGGGTTGCATTCCTAGTAGAACTTCTGGGCAGATTTGGAATGGGGCCAGAACTGGAGATTCCTAATATTTGTTTGTTTTGTTTTTCAACACAGGGTTTCTTTGTGTGACACTGGCTGTTCTGAAACCTCCGCTCTAGACCAGGCTAGCCTTGAACTCAGAGATCTACCTGCCCCTGCCTCCCTAGTGCTGGACTTAAAAGATACACACCACCACACCTGATTTAGGGTTGTAATGTTATGTTGATGGCTAATTTTATGTTTAAAAGTTTAAAATGTCTGTGTTTAAGAGAATGATAAAGCAAAGTTAAACCTCCAGTTGTCAAGGGCTGTTAAGGGCTAAATGTTGCACTGCTGTTTCTGCTCTATAAAATGCTTAATTTGCCCAAGAGAACCTCAACTGCACAGAACAAATTGTAACTTTGTATTCTTTGCCTTTATAAACCCCTGACTGAGGTGGCTGGGTACTTGCGTTCCTGGGCATAGACCTGACGCCAGTATCTGAATAAAAGCCTCTTCTTTGTTAAAACTTACTGAAGGTCAGACTGGCGACTCTTTAAACAACCCCAGACTTCTAACATTTGGGGATTTATCTGGAATTTGGGCATTCAGCCAAACCCACCTTTTTTTTCTGGCAGGTCTTGGGGCCCTGAAGGCACCCAGCATACTAGGAACCAAGGGATAAGACAGGCCCAGCATTTGGAGGGAGCCACCGGTGGGTTCTCAACACTTGCTTGTAAGAAAAGAGGCATGAGAAAACCTCTGGAGGTATAGGTAAGGATACTGTTTGTAGGGAACACTTGTGAGACTTGTGGAAGAGCTGATCAGAGTGCTGCTTCCTTTTGTAGACCAGGCTGGCCTTGAACTCACAGAGATCCACCTGCCTCTGCCTCCTGAGTGCTGGGATTAAAGGTCTGCACAACCACTATCCACAGAGTGCTGCTTGCTGAGTCAAAGGGACCAATAGGATGTGGGATGCCACAGGCCCTGGTTTGGTTTTGGTTTGTCTGGGTGGCCACTGAATTGTATTATTCTAGATGATATGATTCTAGATTCTCAAGCCTCTAAAATAACAGAGGCCCAAGAAACAGGATGAACTAGGCTAAAAAGGGGCAAAAGAAAACTTTAAAATGTGGGGAAGGAAATGAGAAGCTAAGGAGTTAGGGCCACAGCTATGAGCACCAAAAATAAGAAAAGAGAGAGAGAGAGAGAGAGAGAGAGAGAGAGGGAGGGAGGGAGGGAGGGAGGGAGGGAGGGAGGGAGAGAGAGAGAGAGAGAGAGAGAGAGAGAGAGAGAGAGAGAGAGAGATGAGATAAGCAGTTTGGCAATAACCTATGGAATATCTTGATCTTTACCTAAGGTTTGTTCAGACTAGCAGAAACTGACTTGAAAATGTATATCTGGCCTGTTTGTTTTTGCTAGCTTTGTTAGCTTTAGCTGTTTAGATAAACTGAATGATACAAAACTCATGCTGGGCAGTACTGGCACGTGCCTTTAATCCCAGCACTTGGGAGGCTGAGGCAGGTGGATCTCTGTGAGTTCAAGGCCAGCCTGGTCTACAAAGTGAGTTCCAGGACAGCTAGGATTGTTAGAGAGGAAAACCCTGTCTAGAAAAATCAAAACAAAACAAAACAAAACAAAACAAAAACAAGAACCTGTTTGTATATGTAGCTTGAATTCTGATTGTTCTAAATAAAACCTGGAGTCAGACAGATATCTGGAGGGTGAAAGTCACCCACTAGAAAGACCTTTTACCTCTATCAAACCTCAGACCAAGGAAGCGATCCTGTCCTCAGACTGCATCTGTCTCCACCAAACCTCAGACTGCAGTGAACTCTTATCTCCTTCCTCTTTATATTCCTCTCTCTGCCCAGCCATATCCCTTCCTGTCTCCACCTAGCTAGTGCTGGGATTAAAGGTTGAGCCAACACTGCCTGGCCTCTAGTGGCTTAGCTCTGCACTCTGATCTTCAGGCAAGCTTTATTTGTTAAAATACAAAAATCACTACAGTGATAGTCTGTAACGATGCATTATAAAAGGATCACGAGTAGGATTCTTAGTCTCTCTATGGGCTGAATTTATAATTTGAAGTTTTATTTTGGTACTAAAGGAGCTTCAATTAAAGAATTGTAATTTTCCTAAGGCTATAATTAGGACTTGCAGGTTAATAGTCATGTACCTTATAAATAATCAAATTCTTCAACATGCTCAGAACTGTGCTTATAGTCATGCTAAAAACAAATATAATTCATTTTCATGGATAAGCTTTATTTAAGTTTCTGTGGTATCTTGAATGTAATTGGTCCCCATAATCCCAAAGGGAGTGGCGCTATCGGGAAATATGGACTTGTTGAAGTTGGTGTGGCCTTGTTGGAGTAGGTGTTTCACTGCGGGGCCGGCTTTGAGGTCTCTTTTGCTCAGACTTCACTTGGTGTGACACATAGTCCACTTTCTGTCTCCTTCTGATGAAGATGTAGCCAGCACCATGTCTGCCTGCACGCTGCCATGCTCCCCACCACGATGATAATGAACTGAACCGCGGAGCTGTAGGGGAGTCACCACATCAAATATTCTCTTTACAAGAGCTGCTGCGGTCACGGTGTCTCTTCACAGCCATAGCATCCCTACCTAAGACGTTTTTCTGTATATGTTTTCAAGGTTAAGTCTAAAACAAGTAGCCAAAAACAAGTAAAGTTTATTTAAAGTAAGATTACTTAATAGATAGCCTTCAAAAATTCTTCAGAGATCTGCTGAATATTTAAAGTTTTTAGTGAAAAAGTGTAGAATGAGGCCACTTGTTTGTTCCCAGCTACCCAGACCATGAAATAATCATCCAGCAACTCTATTATTCACAATACTGTTTGACCAATAGCTTAAGCGTATTGCTAGCTAGCTCTTACATCTAGAATTAACCCAGTTCCATTATTTTATACTTTACCACCAGGCTCATGGCCTACTGGCAAAGTTCACTGGCTGGTCTTTCAAAGGTCCTGAGTTCAATTCCCAGCACTCACATGATGGTTCACAACCATCTGCCATGGTAGCCTCATAGGATCAGATGACCCCTTCTGATGATCAGATAAATCCATATACATAAAACAAGAATCTTTTTAAAAAGACCTTAGAGATGATATATGGTGTTAACAGTTCAAAAGATCAGAGTTTTAACATATCAATCAATGGAGTTCTAATGAGCTATTATTCTGACTCTGGTAAATCACTGACTACTATTGTAGTCACACACTCAAAATTTTAAATTTCCTTTGGTTGTTTTCTAAGTAGAGACTAAAAGATGCTTCTCTTCATGCTAAAAAAAAAATCTCTGTCCAATCTATATATATCCAGACCCCTGGAGAGAGGAAAACGTGTTAATGTTTTTAACTCAAAATCATTTTGGAGTCCGAAAGCTTTTACTATAACTCAAAGGTGTTGCTTTTTTCTACAATGTGGATTTCTGTACAGATTACAAATAGTGGGAATGTTAATATATCTAAAACCTTTATCCCTTCTTGTTAACTTTAAGTTCATGTAAGCTTCAGGGCATTATGACTTAGGTCAAATGGACTCCCAGATGACACTCCTGTCAATCAACAGCTTAAGATTCCCCACCTGCTGCTCATTCCTGAGCGCTCAGTTCTAAATGTAAAATTTCCCTTTAAGTTCCTAAACTTCAACTTCTGTCCTAAGTTTGTTTATTTATTTGTGTTTTCTGTTCTAGCAGATTTCCACTTGGCTGACAAACACCATCCAGGAATCAGCTGTGAACTGAAAACTGCTCCTAACAGCCGTGAGCCCCGCACTTGTTGAAAGCTGATGTAAACCAGTCCAGCCAGTGTGACTGTCCCCATCTCTTCAGCCGCATCAGCAAACCAGCTGCTTCTGGTGCAGGCCCTCCACTACCCGAACCCCGATCCTTGACCTTTGACTAGCATTCCAGCCTTCATGGGCCCTGACAATGACATCCTAGTCTCTGCCGCAAAGCAGTTAAAGAAGAGAGAGTATGTCACGCCTGACCCTCAACAAATGTAATGTTAGGTCTAAAGGAAACTGGGACCCCACTGGAAGGGACCACACCTCACCATCCTTACCACCCTCACTGCTGTCATGGTGACCATGTCCACACTTGGATGCATACGTCAGGGTCACAGGATGATGACCCTGATATAGTAAGACGGACCATCACTGTGGCTTGAGAAGATTCACTAAAGATAAAACTGATACGGGTTGTAAGTTATAATGTTTTGTCTGACTGTGTTACCACCTGCTCTTTCATGGGGTTTGTGTCTAGATCCCCCTTTAAGAGCAAATGCAAACTTGCCATAAATGTCTCACAGCTATTGGCCACACTTCACCAGGTGGCCTTTCTTCACCTCTCAGCTGAAACTGTTTGGTTTGCATACAGTGATGGATTACATCCCTGCTTAGCTAGTTGGCATATGCACAATGCCCCCAAATTTTGTATCTTGGTATTCCTGTTTCCCCAGATGTTTGTACATGACGGTGCAGCATGGGGAGCACTTGTATTTGCAAATCCTTCAGCACCTGGGGCAGAAACATGCAGTCCCTCTTCTTAAAGTCCTCATAGTAAGCCATTCTTGGGGCAACAAGCAAAGCAATGACTGATAGCAACTACGAAAACTTAGACTTCACGCCGGGCAGTGGTGAATCCCAGCATTTGGAAGGCAGAGACAGGCAGATCTCTGTGAGTTTGAGGCCAGCCTGATCTACAGAGTGAGTTCCAGGACAGTCTCCAAAGCTTCATAGAGAAACCCTATCTTGGGGGGGGGGACTTAGAACATCAAATAACCCAGGACTTGTTTGCATTAGAAAAGTCTATTGCAAAATTAGGACAGGTTGACTCATTAGCTGAAGTAGGGTTCTGGGATATTTGTACATTGTAAAAATGTGTTGCTGTGATTGGTGTAATAAAAAGCTGAGTGGCCAATGGATAGGCAAGAGAGACTAGGTGGGACTTCAGGGCAGAGAGCCAAAGTCAGAGGGATGAACCTAGGTGTCTGTGAGATACCAACAAACCTTGGAACAAGTTGGACATAGGGAACAGAGGGAAAGTAACCAAACCGTGTTATATAACATGGATTAATAGAAACAGGTTAATTAAGTCATAAGAGCTAGTTAAAAAAAAAAAGCCACTGCTTCTCTGCAGACCATTCAGGAATTATTGGTATAACTTAGCCAAACTTTAAAATCACCTCACAGAGAGAGAAAAGGCCCTTCAGGGAGGAAGTTATTGGTTCCCATTTTTCCTCAGGTTCTTCCTGGCTAGTAACTGCTGTCAGCCATCACAGTGCCCTTAGTTCTCCAGCTCCCACCGAGTACAGTTGGCCCCTGCATCATTAATGCCTTAATCAGATGTAGACATGCCCACTTAGGAGCTTTCCTGCCGATGATAATTACGTCCTAGTATGAATAGGTCCCCACCACCAGAGGCAAAGATCTGGCTCAGGGAATAATAACTCAAGGGGGTGGGGGATGACTGACATGTTGATTGCTAATTTAATAATTAAAAGTTTAAAATCTCTGTGCTTAAGAGAACTATAAAACAACATTTAAAAAAACATTAGATCGCGAAATGAAAAGTGTTAAATTTTTTGCTGCTATTTCTGCTTCTGTAAAAAAGCGCTTTTTTTTTTTTTTGCATGATAGGACCTTCTATTTGCAGAGAACAAATTGTAACTTTGTATTCTTTGCCTGTATAAAGCCCAAAGTGAGGTGGCTGGGCTTTGCATTTGAAAATTCCCCAGTCCCAGGTGTAGGGGTGTAGACAGGCGCCAGTATCGGAATAAAAGTCTCTTGTTCGTATCTATTAATAGACAGACTGGTGAATCTCTGAAGGGCCCCTGACCCATAACTAGGTAATAGTTTTTATTTATTTATTTGTGTTTTTTTTTTTTTTTGAGACAGAGTTTCTTTGTGTAGCGCTGGCTGGCTGTCCTGGAACTCGGTCTGAGACCAGTCTGGTCATGAATTTACAGAGATCCTCCTGCCTCTACCTCCCGAGTGCTGAGATTTAAGGCCTACATCACCACTGCCAGATGGGTAATGGTTTTTAAGTTACATTTTGAAAGAAGATATTCATTATGGATTTCAAACAGACTTTTAAAAAACAGAGAAACATAAAAATACTCTGTGGGATTTCAACTATTAATACGTCAGTGAACATCACTTGATTTCTCTTTTTTTTTCCTAGGTCTTTACAAACTGTCTTATGGATTGAATTTTTTCAGGGGCTAGGGAAGTATGTTAGGAAATGGACGTTGTCAAACCAATCCCATCACCACGAACAGAACCTAGTAGCATAGCGTAGCCTATAATGGAGTGTTTTTCAAGTCATGGGTAGCGATCCCCTTGGGGGTCGACCAACTTTCACAGGGGTCACATTTCAGATATCCTACATATAAAATACATTATGGTTCATAATAGCAAAATTACAATTACAAAGTAACAACAAAAATAATTTTATGGTTGGGGGGATCACAACAAGAGGAACTATGTTAAATGGTCACAGTATTAGAAAGGTTGAGAACCACTGCTACAATACCAGGAGGTGGAGGCAGAAGGATAAGGAGCTCAAAGCCACCGAGCTTCATGAGACCCTATCTCAAAATTCCAAAATAAAATAGTAAAAAAGAGGGGGAGCTGTATCCTAAGTACACGGAAAGGAAGGGTGATCCACGCCGGTGAAGGATGCTACTTGTGTGCCTGCTTTGTGTCTGTTCTGGGTGGGTGATCCGCATACTCCTTCAGTCCTGGCCGCTAGCCCAAGGCACGTGGAAGAAGTAGAGGGCGTTGATTAAGTGAGCACGAGTTTGCAGTGTGGACGCATCTCCCCAGAGCAGAGCTGTCCGGCACAGACATGAACGACAATAGGGGCCAGAGAGCAGTTGGCTGCCTGCACAGTCCCGATCCCAGCCCAGAGCCCCCACCCCCGGGCTGGCGCCACAGTCAGCCGGTGGGGCGAGATAAAGCGGGCAAGGTTCTGCGGATCCGAATCAGGGAGGTGCAGCTCCGATAGCAGCGCCCGGGCCGAGGCTCCCGGTGTGTTTGCTCCAACTGTTTAAACTGCTTCAAAGCGCCACAACCCGAGCGACCTTCAGCAAACAGCTGCTAATCTCTAGCAAGGGAGAGCTGTCCTAGGGAGGACCAGGGCAGCCGTGGGCCTCTCGCCCGCACTCCGCCCCCGTGGGACCTCAGCCCTCCAGACTCGGCCACGCCCGGACCGCTAGAGAAAGGGTCGACAGCGGAGGCCGAGGGGAACGCAAGAGCTCTGGCCGGAAGCCCAGAGGGTCATTATTCCGCCCCCAGGCTCTTGCTCCTCCCTCTGGCCCCCGCCTGGTCCCTTTCCCTTTGTCCCGCCCCCGGGACCTTGCCCGAGACCCTCTTGTCCCGCCCCCGGGCCCTTGCCCCGCCCCTGGGCCCCTGCCCTTGCTTCGGACCCTTGCGAGACTTCAGGCTCTTGCCCCGCCCCCAGGCTCTTGCCCCACCCCCGGGCCCTTGTCCCGCCCCCAGGCTCTTGCTCCGCCCCCTGGCTCTCCCCCACTCCCCCATGCCCTTGTCCCGCCTCTAACCCTTGCCTCTTACCCGAACCCTCCGCCCTTAAACGCTTGTCCCTTCCCCAGATCCTTGTTCCGCCCCAAGGGGGCGGGGGGCGGAGCGGACCGAGACTGGCCGGACACTCTAGCGAGCCTGCTGTCTGCTGGATCCCGGTAACTCTGTGGAGTTGCCGCCGCCGCACCTCGGCAGCCAGCGTAACTTCGCCGTCGGGGATCCCCAGTGCAGCGTCCGCTCTCAGCATGATGGACTTGGAGTTGCCGCCGCCAGGACTACAGTCCCAGCAGGTGCTGCTCCGGCCCTCGGGCCTCTCGGCTGTGCCTAGGGAGCGGGCAGGAGCTCGAGGGGAGGGATCCTCCGGAGGGAGGGACAGTCTGAACCCGGACTGCGACGGCCGGGCCGGGAAGGCCACGGGGATGTAGGGACAGCGACAAGAGTAGGGACCGAGCCTGAGGTCCCCAAGGGCGCCGTGGGGCCGGGGACGACAACCACCTCGCTGGGTCGGATGCTCAGAGGCGGCGGGAGGGGGTGGACCCTGGCTGTCTTAGCCGGCGCCGCCCGGCCCTTTCCGGGCCTGCGTGGTTTCCCAGAGTCGGTGCCGGTAAAAATGTGCCTAGTCACGGGGCCGCGCTCGGGGGAGCTGAGGTCTCCTCGGCGACCGCCCCGGAGCCCGTCCCCGTCTGCGACCTCCAGCGCGGTGGCCTAGCCCACTCAGCCGTCTGTGGCTTTTTCGGCCCGAGAGCTGGTCGTCTATAGGGTCTCGCCAGTCCGGCTTGATCTAGAATAGGGCAGTCCTTCGGGGGCGGAAGAGAGAAAGTCACCGGGTAGCCCTCGTGCTCAGGCGCCCCGACGGGCGGCCGGCGGGCAGGGCTCCGCGCGCTTTCCTCGACCTGGGAATCCGGGGTTGGCCTTACGTCAGGCGAGGACGTGTGGACCTGGGCGGGCTCAGAGGTCCCGAGTCGGCCGCACGGGGGCTGCGTGTTCTGTGCGCCGTGACTCGCGGGGCCCCACGCTGCATGCATGCGTGGCGGTGCCCTCCGGGTGGGTGACAACGGCCGGTTGGCAGTCATAGAGGCCCTCGATTGGCCCTTTCCTGCTTTATAGCGTGCAAACCTCGCCGCTCTGGGGCCAAGGGACAAGTTGGAGCTGTTGATCTGTTGCGCAATTGTTATTTTCCCCTGGGCGGCTTTGTCTTTGGATAGAGCTTACAGAATTGCAATCCCGAAATGTGTAAGGCGGGGATATACTGTTCCTTGCCGTCAAGGGGAAGAGTTGTAGGTTAGAATTTGTTGCTTTTTATACTGTTGACGAAGTTTTGCTTTTAGCTATTACCCCTCTCTTGTGTCTTAGCATGTTTTCCCTTGCTGTATGAGATTTTTGCCACCTTAATTTCTTAGCATGTTGCGTATTTTTATGAAGACAGAGGGGATGGGACTCTTGCGTTTCATAACACTTTGTTGATAAGTTTTGAAGATTGTTATGTAAGTGAAAGCCAGTTTCTGGTCATACTTCAGGCACTTTTAAAGAAGTAAAAGCTTACGTTGCCAAAAATTATGTCGTAATTGGATTTTTAGAAAAAGAAAACATTTAGCTGAAGGAAATGTGTAACTTGGCAAACAGTAAGTTAGCTTAAATGTAAAATCTTGGGCTGACCCTGAAGGCCCTGGTGTAAGCGTCTGGTTACTGACAGTGTTTTAATTCTACTCCCTTGAACTTCCCTCCAGAAATGATTGGGGTTCTTGCCTGGTTTTCATTAGGACGAACGAGTAAACTGTACTTTCTGATCTTCTGTTCTTCATTAGTAATCAGAAGGAATGCTTGTCTGGCCACAGGATTCACGGCGCAAACCATCTTCGTTTTAAAGTTTTCTCCTCTTTTCTGTGTAGTGCGTTGTGTCACATTTCATGTACAGAAGTGGCAGACGCAGCACTTTCTCTTCCACATGAGTTCTCATTTGCCAACAGCAACCTTTCCTGTTATTTCCAGACCTCGATTTAAATGTTTGAAGACTCTGAAAAAAAAATTAAGAATTATAACCTATCTTAAAATCATTGTTTGGTAGTCCAGAGGGATTTGAATTGCCTTGCAGATCTGAGCGGGTGGTTGTGTAGGCATAGAGGGTATGGTTTTTAACTGTGCGCAATGATTCTTCATCTCCGGGGGGGGGAAAACCGTCCATTACTCGTCCAGTGGTGACTGGGAAAGAGAAAATACTTTTGAAGACCAGAGATGAAGTCGATATTGAATGAGACAGATGAGATTAGTTTTAAAAGTCAAACACAAAGAGAACGTGGACAGGCCTGTCCCCCAGAGTGAACGGTAAGCAAGAGCATCTTGACTTTTTAGATAAGTGGGATATCTCTGAGACACTACAGAAACCTAATGTAGGTTGATAAACGCAAGACTACGTCAGTCTTTCTGCCGTAAAGGTAACTAGGGCCATTTTGAAATTCCATTTGTATTAACTTGGGTCCTTAAAAACAACCCTGAGGGAACAGCCCTCGTTTTTAGGATTATCAGGGGAGTTGAAAACTAGATTTTTGCTTTTCCGAATATTTGTTTTATTTAGGATGAGTTCATGCTCAGCAAAGCTGCAGGAGAAAGGGCCCGAGGAGCTGTGCTTATATCTGGATATTTCCTTCTTTGTGATTGAGCGTATCTAAAAGAAGGTTTCCATAAATCCATCCTTCTTAATTTTTCCTTGAACTAGGGTTGGCTTGAGGATGCAGGGACAATTTGAAACTTAGATGTAGATAATAGGTGAGTGGACACTCCTTTTATAAGCCAAGAAGTATGGGAATTCTGGGATGTCTAATTTCTCAGTAACCCCACGGGACACACTTTTTATCTTTAGTTTTCGGGTTAGGAGAGAGGCACACAGAGAGGCCAGGACGCCTCCTCCCACTGTTTTGTGTTGAAGATACAATCCAAACTTAGCCTGACTCCTACCTACCTAGGTCTTTGAATTTCCACTTCCAAACTGGACCAAATGGAACTTGAAACAGGGCCACGAAGCTTCCCTTTTAAGTGGGTAGATTTCAAAACAAACAAACCAACCCAGGGAGGAGAGGCTGGGATGATAAAGGCTATTGTCTGCACCTTCCCCTCTTACCGAGGGGGCTAATAACTACCGTGTAAGAGGGAGGACATCCTTGTGATGACAGCAAGTGAGGAACCCGGCAATGGTGCCTGTGGTCCTGCCCAGGGAGGCACGGAAGCAGGCAATGGGCAGCTTTTATTTGGAGGCAGGATGCTTTTTTCTGTAATTACCATTTTTAAAGCAGTGTCTGAGAGTCTGCTTCCCATTTTCCAATGGCCATTTTCCCTTTTTCTTAATTAAATCTTTTAGCTGCCTGTATCTTTTCCTCTGCCTTGTTTTTGATACGTTCTCCTGTGTCTATTTTGTTTTTTTTTTTTTTTTTTTTTTTTTTTTTTGGTTTTTCGAAACAGGGTTTCTCTGTGGCTTTGGAGCCTGTCCTGGAACTAGCTCTGTAGACCAGGCTGGTCTCGAACTCACAGAGATCTGCCTGCCTCTGCCTCCTGAGTGCTGGGATTAAAGGCGTGCGCCACCACCGCCCGGCTCCTGTGTCTATTTTGGAGTGGTGGACATTACCTTTACTACTTAGGGTGTGTTGTACAATGTGACCGACAGGGTTAAACTAGCTTGATGGAAACTGGATTTGGGATTGGGGGGCAAGGAGTTGAAAACAGCAGAAACCTGTTAGGTCAAACTGAACACGAATCCCCTGTCTTGGCAACTTGGCACTAAGAGCTCAAATCTGTCTGGTGTACCTGTAGCTTTGAAACTAGTACATTTGGAGGTTCGCTACTTTATTTCTTTGCCTTTATTGTTAAATCCTGTTAGGAGTTATTGTCTGATTTGTTTGTATTGAATATGCTTCAGAACGTTCAGGGTTTTGTGATTTACCTGAATTTTGTGTGTGTGAGTCTAGATACTTGAACTCCTGGGTTACCCTGCCTCACTCCATCGTGACTGTAGAAAAGTTTCTATTTTGATAATGTGATCTCCGGAAGGTACTGAAATTTCATTGCTGTAAGTGCCAACAACATTGAGCAGAAAGGGCTTTAAGGTTCCAAGCCAAGACTTGGACAGTTGGCAATAGTATATGTTATAGACAGGAAAGCAAAGATGTGTTTTTAAGTTTGTGGAAAATACAGTTGCATTCTTATGAGAGTTTGTCCCTCAGAAAAACAAAAACAAAATCCTAAATTGGGCTTCTCGGTATATGCCTTGCTATAATAATATTAAGAATTTTGAGGAGTGGAGCGATGGCTCAGCGGTTTGGCTGCTCTTCCAGAGGACCTGAGTTCAATTCCCGGCACTCTCAAGGCAGTTCACAACTGTGTGTTACTTCAGTTCCAGGGGATCTAATGCCTTCACACCAATACACATAAAATAAAGTTAAATAGATTATACGTAAAAATTAATTTTGATAAATGCATGGGCGGGAAGCAGTACAATGCTAATCTGTCATTTTTCTAACATGTGAAGAGTGACGTCACAACCTTGCATCAGAATTCTCTGTCCTGACAGTGGGTGGTTGGGGTGTTGGGGATCAGTTCCAGGTCCTTGCACATGCTAGGCACAAACTCTGCCCCTGAGCTCACCTCCCCAGCCGTGAAAGTCCTTCTTGCCAGAGAGTAAGCATTTTTACCCAGAGCGCTGCAGTGTGGAGACAGAGCCAGGGCCTGCGCAGGTGTGAGCACCTGCCCTTCCTCCCCAGGCCTCTCGGATGACCTGCTGATGCTCACACCGTCACACTCCAGGAACAGCTGTCTTCTGAAGGATCGGTTCAAGTGAAATAGGATCCGCCCACCATTTAAAGCCCATTCAGTAGTCCAGGTGTTTACAGTTATGTAATCATCTGTAGTTAATTTTACCACTCCTAGAAGGAATCCCAGGCCCACTAGTAGCCACTTCCTATTTATTTTCCTCCAGTTCCCCAAATCCCTGATAACCACTCAGTTATTTTTTTCCTTCTAGATTTGTCCATGCTAGACATTTCAAAGAAATGAAACATTCTATGACTAGCTTGGCATGATGTTTTGAAGCTTCACCTTGTTAGACCATGTATCCTGTGTCTCCATCCCTGTTTATTGCCGAATACTATTCCATTGTGTGGGCATCGCACATTTCAAATTGTGAAACATTTGAGTTATTTCTCCTCTTTGTACTTCCAAACTTTGTTGTTTGTTAGACTCACCTCCAGCATTGATGTTTTCTTTATTCAAAGTCTCTAGGGATGGCTGTAGGCATTCGTGCTACCTGTAAAGGCATCCCACTGGGTTCCAGTTGCAGCGAAGATTGAGAGCTAGTACCTTAGGGACCTAGCTCAGTGCCTGGTGCACACTGCACGTACCTTGCGTGCAGTGATTTAGAAGAGCTGGTTAGAGCGCTGCCTTCATTGTGAAAAGTTCTTGTGTTTGACTGCAGCCCGCGTCTCAAGTTACCTGGAGAATGTCTGAAGTGCAATCAATGTGGCTTGAGTTCTTTAATACCCCGTGAAGATTTGCATGGTGCCCTTGTTGTCCACAGGATTTCCCAAAAGAACCAGTAGGACTTTTCCATGAGATTTTTAGGAGTGTGGAGAACCTGCAATAAGATCGTTGAGGAATGGCATATTTAAATGGCTGTGAGGGGGCTAGAGAGATGGCTCAGGAATTAAGAGTACTTGCTGCTCTCTAAGAGGATCTGAATTCAGTGTCCTGCACCCATGTCAGGTGGCTTACAACTGCCTGTAACTCTGGCTCCAGCTGGGACCTAAGGCTCTGACCTCCCCCGGCACCTGCATAAATTAGCATATATCACACGCGCACACACTGCACACGCACCGACAGACACGTAATTTTTAAAAGGCAGTGAGAGCCAGGAGCGTGGTGGTCATTCCTGCAATTCCAGCCTCCTAGGGAGGATTGCTGGCATTGGGGGACAGCTTGGCCTGCAGAGAACCCTGTCTCCAAACACAGGAGGAGAATGGAATGCTCACGCTGGGGTGGATGTTGAGTTGGATTCCTGCACACTTCATTCCTGGCCTTTGTTTTCTTTCTCCAAAGAAAACTCTGGAATCCCAGGCCAACTTTTAACAGCTCTCGTTTTCTACTGTGCCTGACTGTTCTAGCAGCTGTATAATCCTGACAACGGTGATCAGTACTTATATTGCTGAGCCATTTCCTGATTCGCACATTTGGAACTAGAGGCCGCCTTTGCTTGTGGGTGCATGAGGGGTGGGGTGGGGTATACACTCTATGCACACCTATGCCCTCGCTGCTTCTGCTCAGTGCTGCCAGGCAGAGCTGGTTGGGCTCCACCCCAGCCATTCCCACAGCTGCTTGCTGGGGTATATTTAGTCACCTGTCAGGAAGCTGGTGAAAGTTCGACCTCGATGGCTTTAAGATTTTGAAAAATAGTATCTTATTTTTATATTTGTCCCTAAAAGACTTGAAAACTCTCCTTGGAGAGGGTTAGTACCTCCCATATTTGTTGAGAGGCAGGACATGAATGTTGGGGCTGTATTCATTGTATGGCTAACCGACTGGCCCTTTGAAAAGGCGAGTTGGAATTTCCTTTGTCAGATCTAATGCTCTTTCTGATGTTTTCTGGGAATCTGGAGTGTTGCACATGGATGCAGAACCTCACCTCTGCCCAGCCCAGGACATTAGATTGGAGGGGAAGTGGTTGTGGTTGATGCCTGCCGCGACAGAGCCTTGCAGAGTTGTGTCCGCCTGATGGGATTACTCTGTGGCTGTGTTCCTTACGGGTGACCGGGAATTGGGACTCTGTTGGTTCGTTCTGCCATACTGGAGCCCCGAATTGGTTGGTTTTCTTGAGACAGGATCTCATACTGTAGCCCACCTTCAGCTCCCTGCGGTGGTATGAGCTCACCCGGCCTGACAAGCCAGGGAATCTTGTTTCTGCGAGCAGAGAATGTTGGAGACTCATGAGATTTTGTTGTTAAAACCAATAAAGTCTTGGTGATGAAAAAGCACCCAAAATAAACACACCATTTTTTATCTGTAGTAGGAAACTGCCAAGTTTTGAAGTTTCTGTTTTTGCTGCTGGCAGTTCTCAATAAAACAATGATACATTAAAAGACACCCTTAAGGTCTGCCTTACTTTGTGCTGCTGGAGGGGCGTGGGGAGGACGGACTTGCCACCACTCCTGTGTTTCTAGTGGTTCCCAAGCTAAGAGTAGGTGTCTGTGGACTGTCTCCTGTGTCACTAGAAAATCTCTACCTGGCTTGAAGCAATTGGTTCTGACTAATCCACGGGCCACTCCCAGGATGTGGGGGGAGGGGACTGGGCACCTCAACACTCTCCTCATTGACCTTGACAAGTACAGTCCTCTGTCTCCAGAGATGTGGGTCAAAATGGCTCCTCCAGGTAGAACACTGGCTTGCCCAGTCAGCCGGAAGTCCCGAGCTCAGGTCTGGTGTGTGTCTTCTGTGCTTCAGTTGGTCAAAGTTCACATGATAAGGCTGTGGCTGTAAGGTGTCGGCTGTGCCCTGCAAAAGACGATAGTGGAGAGAGGAGACACTCTTGGAGTTCTGTTAGCAGCTCACCCTCTCCCTGTGAAGATAGCCCGTCGCTGGTGCCCCTCAGTGTCTCGTGGTGTGTACTTCCAGAACCTGTGGGCACTGAACCCCTCGGATGCTCAGATCCTCCTTGTAAAGTTAAATTGTTAGGGGGTAATAGAGCACGCATACAGGCAGGTGAACCTTCTTTCAGTTGAGGGTCGCTTGACTCTGCAGTCCGAGGGCCAGCTGCACTGCGCACTGGCAGTTTCCCGGATTGGGAGCAAACTCATATTTGTTGAAATTCTGCTACTACCAGACCCTAGTTCTGGTCCTTGCTCTTAACAAAAGTCTGCATAGAAGCTGGCGAGATGGCTCAGTGGGAAAGTATGGGCTTGTTGTGTGAGCCTGACGTCATAAAGTTCAGTCGCCAGAACCCACGTAAAGGTGGAGGAGAACCTTCCCAAAGCTGTTCTTGACCTGCACATGCACCATGCACACACGCACATGTCCGCAGACACATGTCCTATGACAGTGTTAATAAGTCTATGTAGATATCTGTTACAGTTGACAGAAGCTATTCAGAGTGGCTAAGCTACTTCCCAGGACCACACTGCGTGTGTGTGGCAGAACAGGGAATCCGCGTGTCCCCAGTCCCTGCCTTCTGGCTCCTGGACGTTACTGTTCCAGTCCTTTGTTCTG